>NW_005187460.1:2585464-2628723 GCF_000239375.1 Pundamilia nyererei
AAAGTATGATGTCACAACAATGTGATTGGTCCCTTGCAATGTTGAACCTGGAACAACATTTATTATGATGATGTGGGAACAATACCAACACGAGGATATCAGATCATCTATCAATTGCTACAGGCTTACACACCAGTTTCAGATAGGAGAGACTGCCTTGACTGCCTTGTGTGGGGGGATATAACCGGGTGTTCTAGTCAACAAGAAATGGAGACTTTATAGTGTGGGTTAAAGCTGACATCGGCATGGAAATAAAACATCCCTGGTAACAACTGTAAAGTAGGGAGGAGTGTTCTCACGCAGGACAAGATCCCCGACTGGAGGTCAAAGACCATTGCCATGTGGAAGGACCACGAGAGGAACAAATCAGGGAGCATTGAATCTGAACCATGGCATTTCCCCATCAGTAGCCAATCACAAATATTTCGTGTTTTCATATGTCTAATATATGCTTTGAATTGTGAATTGTACTTCACTTCTCCGTGTGCAGACTGCCTGACATAGAAAAGTCCACAGCTGTGCGGCCTGAATCTTTAACTGCCCGGTAATAAATGATAATGCAATTTCATGAATACAATATTTCATATCATTTCACTTTTTATCTGAAAAATGTTACAGCCGTTGAAATTAACATGTTCTAGTACACCTCACGCTCCCCTTTCGACTTACCATCGTTTGCTGCAGGTATCGCTTCCATGTTAAATAGGATGGCCGCCGTCAGCCTTCAGCAATCTGTATAATTAAACCAGTCAGGTGTTAGACTAAGTAAACAGTTAATCTGCAGATTTTAATACAATTTAGTGCAGGGGAATAGTGCAGTTTGTTTTTGCTGTGTAAAACAAACGGCGGTCGATGGAGCAGTTAAAAAGTTCCCTTTTCTTCATTATGGAGTTTGTTGATCAGGTGCTTTGATGAAGGATATCCTCAGAGCAAATTCCTGCTACCTTTTCCCCAGTAAAGGTGTTAACGGTGATTACAGGAACGGCGCTGCTGTTTTGGACGCTAGAAGCACATTTTCTTTCACTCTGAGCTCACTGCTTCGGTAACGGCTCCGTCTCTTTGCTCCTTGTGTTGTGTAAACAGACTCTGCCTCCACGTTAGTGTGCTAGCGTCATCATCACTGCTGCTGTTGTGGCATCTTTTTTTTTTCTGTTTAAAAACTGGGCTGTGTGGGCTTAACGTGATCACACGTTTTTATTCATAACCTGCTCCCAAATAATGCATTTGTATTGCAGGTCTGTTTTTAGTCGTAAACAGTGGCGGTCCTAGCCTGTTTGGCGCCCCGGGCGAACACTCCCTCTGGCCCTCCTCCCCCGCCCACACACACACACATAAAACATATTAAGGATTGTAAATTAACATAAAACTGTTGTCGGAACCATACTGAATTTCACCAGAGAAACACACACACACACACAAAGAGAGAGAGAGTATGCATTACATGCAAACGGCTACTAAACCGCCATCATAATTCGTCATACAATGAGAACAGGACAACAATTGACAATGACTAATTAATATTAAAATCTGTAACCTAATATATTTTTGGGGTTTAGTCTGTTACTGTTACTATTTTTACCATTTCTTCTTGGAGCAACTGTAACCCACATAATTTTCTTTAGGGATTAATAAAGTATTCTGCTTCTGATTGTTTCAGGATGACCTGCCATTATCCAATGACACATCTGCTTACCTGCATCTTTTGCTCGTTTCTCCTCCTCTTCTTTTCTATTTTTTCTAAACTGAGCACCTGATGGCTTTGAACTTTTCTTGTCCATCTTCCATCGGTTTTAATTTTGCACTCCAGTATGACCACAAATCCACCAACTCGAGGATCACCACAACATAACCTAACAGACCTACACCTTAGTTCACAGATTCACGTTGTCTAAGGTGTATTTCTGGGATTTCACACAACCCAGGATTCAAATCATGAATACATAATGGGCTTGGATTTACATCATTATGAATGAAATGTGCTCTATTTGGAAGCAGCCGCCCCCCGCCACGTGTGAGACTTTAAATCATCAAATTATAAATTGTTATTGATCCCTTTACCCCTGGTCCTAAAGTGTATATTTATTTTCTTACTCTTTTTATATTTATTGTTTGTTTACTTGCACTGCTGTAACTGGAGCCTCGTTTCTCTATATACTGGACTGTATGTAGCGGAGATGACAATAAAGTTTACTTTGACTTCAGCAGGAGCAGGCGCACCGAGGGCTGTCGCGCTCACTTTTCAAGTTTCGAAAAAACATCGGCGCAAATTATAAATCTGTGTCATAATGTCGGGTGTTTTCGTGTTTGTTGTTTGCTTTTATTTGTTTTATTCTGCGGGCTGGTTATTAGATGCTGCTCCAGCCAGAGAATCCTCCGCCGCCCCGCCCTCTCCTCCCTGTGCCGCAAGCAGCAGGCGCACCTCGCTAACGGAGGGCGCCCTTACTCCCAGCAAATGGGCGATAGAAAACCGATCGGTGCCTAGGCCATTCCCATTACGCGCTGGCTGATGTCGGGCAGCATAAGTACGAGCAATTTTTTTATCCGCCCCCCACCACGATGCCGCCCCGGGCAACCACCATGAGCCTACAAGACATTTCAATATTCCACATTTTCATGCCCATTGCATCTCTGCACAATACCATGTTACACCAAGCAAGTTCAATATATTAGAATCATATTGTAGTGCATTAACCGGGTCACTTAAAACTACGCATGGAGATTGTAATATGGAACAAAGCGTGGTTTCATACTACATACACAAACACGCAAAACATGGCAAGACAATTATCTTACCTTGGCGAAGTACCGACAGTCTTTTCTCTGCTCCAGAATGCAGGCTAATACAGGAACAAAGAAAGCAGTGCCGCCTGTGTGCGATATGTTGTTTGCACGGTGTGCTGCAAACAGTGAATGCTCAGTTTCGTTTTTGGAGAAACCCTGCCAAAAAGGGATTTCCGGTATGTGTTTGGAAAAAAAAGAAAAGATGACAGGCCTGTTATAAACGACTTGTTGGTCTATAATCTGTCAAACACATCTCTCATAAATGATATCAAGTCATTTTGAGCCAGAAAGAACATTCCTGTCACAAGGCGATCCCGCAGTCATTTTTTGGCAAAGTCGCTTTTTGTTCATCCGGGTACGTCGGTGTCAGGCCGGTGACATTAAAAATGTGTTTTTCAAAAGCAGCATAAATTGCAACAAATTCAATATCACAGTTCTAAAAAGATATATCAAGTAGCCAAAAAGTAGTGGATTGATTATAATGTAGGTATAATAATGCAGACACACACAAAAATACTTCCAAAGTCCAGAGAGCATTAACTGAATATTTAGGGGGGGAAATACACAAAATATGAGGGTTCATGTTCTGTCCAATTGTTAAAAATGCTTGTTAAAAGCTCAGGGATCAAAAGAAGCACCAAAATGAATGAACATTTTTTTAATGGAGTAGGCCTAATTTTAGCACAGTACTGAAGTAGTTTACACCTGTGGCCCTTCTGTTGTTGTATGGCTATTATGCTGTAGAAGCCCAGGTGAGTTAGTGAGCATCTGAGCAGATAACAGAAAAAGACAGAAAACACGTTGAGTGTAGTAAATACAGATCACATTAATTATATGTTTATGGATGTGTGACAAGTTCCTTGTTGTGTCAATATGCTTGTAAGTTGTGGCCAAACAACTTGCAACAAAAAAAGTAGAATGAACTCAGTTCCAAAGAAAGCTAGACCAAGTGCCATTGAAATGAGAAAATAAGGTACTGGTTGGACTGATTTGACCTGAGCAGTACAAAGTATGCTCACCACATTATGTAACCTGTTTGAACCACACCTTAGTTTCAACCAGGGAATGACTATTTACATAATACAGTACCACCAGCCAAGTTAAATATTGAAAACTGCACACTAGCAGACTACTGTAAACACTTTAAAAAGATATTGAACTAAGTAGTTGTATTTTCATATCACATCCTTTATGTTTGTATGATAAATATAAGCGCATTATATGTTGTGCGTAGAGACCAAGTTGAGTTTCAACAACTAGGGAGGGTGAATATCCCTTCATATGTGGAAGAGTGTGTTTACAAGGTAGTTCCTATAAATAATAACAGCAACTGACTACTGAGTAACTTCTGTCTCTCTGTTGCCAGCAGTGCCGTAAAGGATAATAAAAAGTAGCACAGGTCGCACATACCTGCAGGTTTCCAATGATACTGCTGATGGTCAGTTAGGTATTAGGCAAAAAATTAGGTGGATTTCATGTAATCAACTAATCTAAATTACAGTAATCCTAATAATCCTTTCCTCTTCTTATGTGCTTCAAAGGCAGGAGGGATGTATAAACCCCTCATACCTCAAACACCACATGAAGCAGCTTACAGGGTAGCACCCAGTCCTTCAACAATTTCTTTTGGGTCCTCTTTATAGTCTTTGAGATGCACTACATGGACAAAAGTACTGGGCCACCTATAGGAGCTGCTTAGCTAAGAATACCTTGAGCTTCATGGTATAGGTTAATAGTTTTTGTACTGATGTTAATACCAGAGGACATTTGGAGCTCTGCAATTTAGGAGTCAGCAAAGCAGTGGAAAGATTTATGCAGTGGTCTGCCACTTTGCAATAACACTTATAGCAGACTGAACTTTCTCCCTTACTAGATATCCAACAACAAGTGGGATATCTTGTTGTTACTTGTTGAAAGAGTGGCATCCTATTACAGCACCACACTGAATCCAGAGCGCTCTTTAGAATAACTCAGTCTTTCAGTAATATTTGAAAGGTAGACTGTATGGCTAAGTTCTTATTTTTATACATCTATATTAAAAGATTAATAGGTGTGACTCAAAACGTTTCTATGTATGTAGTTAACATCTCAAAGTATAAAATGTGCACAAAATTGGACACTGATGTTCTCATCTAAGAGTAAACGGGCATCATTTCCATTTAGTGTTTTGTCTGCAATTCTTCTGGGATAAACTATATTTGAATTTTATTCACCGACTTTATTTCCTAATATGTAAAGTCCGGCTTTAAATATAGGAACATCATCTGACACACAATAGCTCTGTACAGCTTTGTTACCATATTATTGATTCCTGTTATGCCTCCTCGAGAGCAGGAGGGGGTACCTCAACAACTCGGTACAAGTGTAATAAAGAAAAAAAAGTTTAATGGCAGTTTTCTCACAAGAACAATAACCCAAATTCATACAGTTTGGTTGTGCCAAATAAAACCAAAACTTAGCTGAGCTTTTACCCTAGAAAAACAAAAACAGGGGGAAAAGACCCTAATCCTCAACTCAAAACAAGCTCAAAATTACATGGGTGGCACCAACCTACTTACCTAGTGTTTCTAACAGAAAGGACTCTACGTGAGTAAGTGTATGGGGTCCCCAGACTTAGCTAGTCCTCTTTACTCCCACCACAAACTTCAAACAAAAGAAATACACCAAAGGAGCTTTACACATGTGCCAAACAATTCTAAGGAAGAGCGCCACACCCAGCCACAGGTGAGTCTCCTTATCAAGGTGTGCACTCCTGGTTTGTCCAATCAAAGCCTCCTTCCTCTAATTAGCTGGAGATCCCCGAATTGACACCAGCCTGCAATCTGTGTACCTCAGGAAATGGCAAACAAAAGGAGGGAAAGAAAACATGCAGACACGTAACAATTCCTTTTGGGGTAAAAAAAGATTCATTTTTGGCCAAACTGCTACAATGCAATGTTTCGCACCTTTTTAATATGAGAAAGGGAGAGGCTGTACTCTAGACTATTTTGATCAATATTTATTGTAGCCGATTATTAGAGATAGATTGATCATATTTAAGATTGAAGCATTAAGTAATTGTTGCATGCATTGGATGCAGTCTCTCCTAACAAAACTAGGTTTCCTCCAGAAAGTTTCCCAATTATCTCTGAAGCCCACATCGTCTTTTTTTGGACACCACTCAGACAGACAGCAATTTGGGGAAAAACTGTTAGACACATGAACAGGTTGGTTGTGTACCTGGGGCTTCTGTTTAACTCATTCACTGCCATTGACGTCAATGGCAGTGGGGAGTTACCTGATTTGAAAATGGCTGGCAGTGAATGAGTTAAGACCATGCTTCCTCCTCACCGTCACCCAGCCTTCTTGTTTCCCTGGCTGCTTGGGACAATCTGCTGGGGGACAGCTAGTAGGGGCCTACTCTACCTTCGCTATCATTTCCCAATTCAGTGACCTGGAAAGATAAAGAGATTGACCAGAAATTATGAAAAACCATTGCCCTGACTGACCAGGGCACCTCGTTTATATCTCACACACTAAAAGAACTGTGTGCGGGGGTGGGGGGCTAGGTGGTGGAATGTATTTTGTTAGCCGGCTGCAGGGGAGGGGTGGAGTAGTGGGTTCAGGGTGTGGTGTCAGGGAAGACTGACCACCCCAGGTGATCTTTATCATCTAATCATGCCTCTCCTGAATGTGCGCTGATCAGGAGAATGCAGTAGGAAAGCTGCGCAAACAAAAAGCTACAAGAAAACATTCACCAGCTTGCAACGATATGTGTCGGGTCCTTTTGTGTAACACACATAACTAGATGTGACAGCAGACTTGTGCTCTGAAACTCATGAGAATGACCAGATATGTACCATTGTGCCCGTAAACCATACCTACGTTACTGCACACACAAATTCAGCTGTTAACCCAGTGGTTCTCATTCCCCACATGGCAGGAAGAAATATTTTCACTTCCCATCTAAACAAAACAATGACAGAAATGCCTAGCTGCAACTTTATTTAGATAAACACATTCACAATAAATCCTTCAGTAATTTGTTTTAAAACCAAACAACTCTCATACCAAACAACTATTTGTAACCTTTGTCACTAGGCTGCTTCATTAGTCTTCACCACCTTTTCAAAAAAGCAACAATTTAAACAGAATGTGAACATTGAACTTTATTTTTCCCATGTTTGGCAGTCTTAGTCTTAAAAAAAAGAAAGGAAAAAGAAAAGAAAATCCAGAAACTTGTGAACAGAGATGAAAAATATACAACTTAGTGAGAGTTTAATACTATTACTCTTAGTGGCTGCAGTGAGCCTGTTTTTGACTGCAGAGCCAGCTTAAAACAGAATGAACTAGATCCTGTCATTGATGTGAGAAGGCTGTAGCCAAAAAGCTGCAGCCATGTATGCAAGTCAACAGCTGCAGTAAAGAAGTGTACTGAAAAGTGCAAACATGTGGTCGGGTCTCTCATGCCCCAATCCTGGGTTTTGGAACCACTAATCAATGCACAACAGACCCAACCACATGTTCGCAATTTTCAGTACACTTCTTTATTGCGGCTGCAGCTTTTCAGTGGTTGCAGCCAAGAGCACATGGCTGCAGCCATACCCTTCTTGATGCAGCGGATGCGCATATTATTAACATAACTGCGAATTTCTTTGTTCTGCCGTAAAAGTGATTCTGATGTTGAACAATAGTCTTGGAAGACTTTTTTTGCCAGGTAACTTACACACAACTTGTCAGAACTCTCACACACTTTGAAAACCACTGTGTTAAATTGACTTGTATTTTGAAGCTCATTATAACAATGTCCCGATGTATACAATTGTCCTGGTAAACCATATACCTAGGTGATTGCACACATACAGTGGAGCAAAAAAGTATTTAGTCAGCCACCAATTGTGCAAGTTTTCCCACTTAAAAAGATGAGAGGCCTGTAATTTTCATCATAGGTATAACTTAGCAATGAGATGGAAAAAAAATCCAGAAAAATCACATTGTCTGATTTTTAAAGAATTTGCAAATTATCATGGAAAATAGTATTTGGCCAATAACAAAAGTTCATCTCAGTACTTTATTATATACCCTTTGTTGGCAATGACAGAGGTCAAACATTTTCTGTAAGTCTTCACAAGGTTTTCACACACCGTTTCTGATATTTTGGCCCATTCCTCCATGCAGGTCTCCTCTAGAGCAGTGATGTTTAGTGGCTGTTGCTGGGCAACACAGACTTTCAACTCCCTCCAAAGATTTTCTATGGGGTTGAGATCTGGAGACTGGCTAGGCCACTCCAGAACCTTGGAATGCTTTTTATGAAGTTGCTCCTTCTTTACCCGGGCGGTGTGTTTGGGATCATTGTCATGCTGAAAGATCCAGCCATGTTTCATCTTCAATGCCCTTGCTGATGGAAGGAGGTTTTGACTCAAAATCTGACAATACATGGCCCCATTCATTCTTTCCTTTACACGGATCAGTCGTCCTGGTCCCTTTGCAGAAAAAAAGCCTAAAATCATTAGGGTCCCCCCCTTCTCCAAACACGACAAGTAGAGTTTTTAACCAAAAATTTCTATTTTGGTTTCATATGACCATATGACATTCTAGATTCTTGCTCACTGTTCTTGTGGTCATTTTGACCCCACGGGGTGAGATCTTGCGTGGAGCCCCAGATTGAGGGAGATTATCAATGGTCTTGTATGTCTTTCATTTTCTAATAAATAATCACTCCCACAGTTGATTTCTTCACACCAAGCTGTTTACCTATTGCAGATTCAGTCTTCCCAGCCTGGTGCAAGTCTACAATTATGTTTCTGGTATCCTTTGACAGCTATTTGGGCTTGGCCATAGTGGAGTTTGGAGTGTGACTGTTTGAGGTTGTGGGCAGGTGTCTTTTATACTGATAACAAGTTCAAACAGGTGCCATTAATACAGGTAACGAGTGGACAGAGGAGCTGTTACGTCCCGCTGCAGCCCCTAATCATCTCAATGTTTTCAGCTGGTGCTAATTGACCACACCTAGTCAGGTGTGGATAAAAGCATACCTGAGGCAAGCTTCCTGGGGAGTGCACTAGTTTTTGCATTGGTGGCACAAGCATTTTAGCCAACCTGATAGTCTATTTTAAGGTAAAACCTCGTTTCACCTACACTCTGGTATTCGTCGCCTTTTTTTATGTTGCGGCTTTTGAGCCAGGTCGTAACATAAGTGGGGGCTCGTCCAGGATATTTGGACATTTTAGTGGAGACTGAATGTCAGTTTGTTTTGCTTTTAAGTGGGTGAGTGATGGTGTTCACTGTAATTGAGCAAACTCCCTTTAGTGTTTCAGCTGGGTGGCTGTGCTGCCCTTCCATCGAAGCACTTGTTTGTTGTTTTGCTTTATTGTTTTAGTTTATTGTGTTTGGTGGCTATCCTGGGTGGGGGTACGCTTCAGTTTGGTAGGAGACTATATCTCTGGTCTGCTGCCTGCTCTCGAGTTCGCGTTTAAAGTTGCCTCGAGCCTGGTACACCACTGAAGACTAGGGTAGGAAAAGTAAGGGTTTTGTTGTTTTTAGTGTTTTAGGCTGGGAGTTGCACATAGTAAATCAGTGGCACCAAACTTGGTAGGAGGTTTGAGACCATTCATGATTATGGTCTGTAGTTGAGGCAGGTAGGCTGTTTTTAAATTGGCATTGTGTGTGCATATGTCAGTGTTGATGGATGCTAATGAGATCCTTGTGAGGTGAGTGTTTTGTGCTGTGACCTTTAGTGTTATGGGGAATATGGCTATTTTGTTGAATCACTTGTGAGTGTTGTTGGCCAGGTGATGGCAATAACACTGTGGGGTGCTGAGCCACCCTTGATGTGATCATTGTGTGGCCATAACTCTCAGTTTTGTGGTTGATTTACTGAACTTTTTGGATCAAAGTAACTTGTGGTATAGGGCCACTTGTATGTGACTGTGTGGTGGAGACAACAGATCACTTAGTTGTGATTATTTGTTGCTACTTTTGGTTTTGTGTTGTAGCAGATCAGGTAATCATTTTGGGTTTGACTGTTGTGCTCCTTTGTGTTGGTCACATGTTACATTTTGTGTTAAGTGTGGCAACTTCAAATTCTCATGCCCATCCATGCTTAGAGATGCCAACTATAATGTGAACACTGCTTCTGTTAGCTTTAACTTTTATTCCAGGTTTGTGGGTCAAGGACCTGAAGGCTTCAGAGGGGCTTTTAATAAATTTAAGGGTCCTAGAGGAACCCTTCGAGGGAGGTGTTACGTCCCTCTGCAGCCCCTAATCATCTCAATGTTTTCAGCTGGTGCTAATTGGCCACACCTAGTCAGGTGTGGATAAAAGCATACCTGAGGCAAGCTTCCCGGGAGCTCACTAGTCTTTGCCTTGGTGGTTTTAGCCAACCTGAGTCCATTTTAAGGTAAAACCTCGTTTCACCTACACTCTGGTATTCGTCTTTTTTCATGTTGCGGCTCTTACAGAAGTTGTTACAGGTCTGAGATAGCCAGAAATCTTGCTTATTTGTAGGTCACCCAATACTTATTTTCCACCATAATTTGCAAAAATTCTTTAAAAGTCAGACAAAGTGATTCTGTTTAGTTTTTTCCTAATTTTGTGTCTCATAGTTGAGGTATACCTATGACAGGCCTCATTCTTTTTTTTCTTTTTTTTAAATTGGAGAACTTTCACAATTGTTGGCTGAATAAATACTTTTTTGCCCCACTGTACACAAATTCAGCTGTTAAACTGACTTATATTTTGAAGATCATTATAACAATGTCCTGATATATACCATTGTCGCTGTACAAGTCTAGCATGCTCGTAGACTATACAATTATTGTTTTTCGTCTATTAGTACACTAAGCATCATATTGGAACTTTCAAAAATATTGTCTTTTTTTTTCTGTTCTTTTCTCATGTTCAGGTCAATGTTAGGCTTCTCAATCAGGATGTCAGTTTTCAACTATAGCCAATAAAGCACAAAAGAAAGTAAACTGACAGTTGCTGACAATACCATAACACCTTTATTTATAAAGCACTTTAAAAAAAAAAAAGTACATAAACATAAATAAAACCACTTTTTTATGTTAGTAATTCCTTTTGTGCATAATTTTATATTATTGTTAATAATAAATAAATTAAAGCAACAAAACAACCTGAAGAGCTGGTTCGGAGCCGAAAAAGCCGGCTCTTTTTAGTGAGTCGAACCGAAAGAGCCGATTCTCTAAAAAGATCCGGAAATCCCATCACTATATAGCCCGGCCCCTTTGAAATCACATGTCAGGCATGTCGAGGCAATGTATTTCCAGAGGCACACTTAAATCTAAATCACTCAAGGACAAGGTTGATTAAAGAAGTATTACGCCCAGCATATAAAGAAAAAAGTAGTGGGGGGCGGGGGTATAAACCTGATTTTGGGGGAAACTCAGAAGCTGTTTCAGATTTGACTGCTAACTGTACAAATGCACTTTTTATGGTGAAAAGTAAAATTAAAGGTAATTTTGTTATAACTGTCCAAATAAGCCTTTCAATATAGCTGGCACATTTCTTACACTTTTAATAAATGGTGTAGCGTTATTCATTTATTTCGTTTGATTAATGTTGAGAAACAGCGCTCGTGTTTGTAATAAGGCATTTTTCAGGAGTCATGTGAAAAAAAACATTCTGTCACCGTTTTTCTCGACAGCTGCTGTTAACTGTAAAGTGTCTGAGACAACACCTAATAAAGCAAATATTTTTCATGTGCTTCTAATCTGTGACTCAAACACGTAGGCTAACTCTTACAATAAGAATCACTAAAAACTTTTATAAGAAGCTGTGATTTTAACCTATAAGTGAGACAAAAAACTATTAGATCTATAAGATATGGCAAGGCAGTTATCTTACCTTGGAGAAATACCGACGGAAAACAGTCCCTGCAGGCATACAAAGAAAAGTGCCGCCTGTGTTTCAAGCCCGATATGTTATGTGTCGTTTCCTGCTATGCTGCACACGGTATCCTCGATCAGTTTCAAGTTTCGTTTTTGGAGAAACAAGCCCGCAGAGCTGCACCACCCACAGCATAATGAGCGTCACGTGATTGTTAAAAAGAAAAAAGCTGTTTGCGTTTTCATTTTTGAAATAAAGGTATTTTGAAAAGGCTTTTTAAAGATTCAGAAAAAATAAGTACCAAAATGTGTTAACATTGTTTAATAGGATAGATCTAAGTAGTGTTGAAGCCTACCATATTGGAAACAGTATGGTATGTTTTTGTGTCCCGTCTTTGTACTAAAAACCGGGATTAGTGAGCATCTGAGCACAAAACAGAGCTTTTGAAACTTTTAAGAAAAGGAAAATTCAAACTTACCAATATTTGTTATGAACTCTGATCACCTTAATCATATGTAAGGTTATGGATGTGTGATAAATTAACATTTCCTCTTTCAATGACAAATATGCTTCTTTATTGCTTTAGCCCAGCCGTAAGTTGTGGCCAAACCACTGTCAACATTAAAACTTAGAACACAAAAAGCTAAAAGAAGTGACATTGGATTGATTTGACCTGAGCAGTACAAATAATGTCACCATAATAAGTAAACTATTCGAGCCACACGTTAGCTTCAACCAAGGAGAGGCTGTCTGTCACCAGCAGCCTGAGAAAAGTAACCAAAACAGCTCATGTCAGTTAAACATTAAACTATACACTAGCAAATTACCTTAAACGTGTTAAAAAAAAACAAAAAAAAAACTGAGTTATTACTAAAGCCTAGTAATAATATCCACATCATTACGATAAACAGGATTTGTGTATGTTATGCTTTGCAAAGAGACCAAGTTGTTTTCATAAGTAACCAGGGTGAATATCCACTGCATATGTGCAAGAATGTGTTTACAGGGCAGCTGCTATAAATAACACTGCCCTGCATCATATTTACAGCATGAAATCCAACACCTTGTCTTTACTAATTTTGTGTTGGTGGCTTCAAAAAATATTTTATAAGTTTTGCTCCATTATATCACTTTTTTTTTCTTTTTTTTTTTCCCAGAAGTGGCAATTGCAAACATGATCCAGATATAATTTCCTTCGACTGTGGATACTTCACTACACATCCAAATCCAGTAGCTCATCTGCTCCCCAGTTATTCACTCAGCCAGAATTTAATGACTTGATCCAAAATTAGATTTGGACTTGCCAAAGGAAGCAGTTGAACTACTTGGGTCTCAAAAAACCTCCAGGCTCCAGGAAACAAATTTTATTTTTATTAGACATTGTGAGAGGGATTGTATTCCATTACTGGAAATTGATCATTTTGAATTATGTTGATGTTGAAGGTCTTTATGAGTACAATGCTGACACTGAAAGCTCAGAAAGCTAAAAGGTGTACATGATTTGATGTTTTTACTGTTTTGTTTTTTTAAACTCAGGATTCACTGAATTAGGTAAAATCAACCATTTGCTATTAATGAAAATTACTGACAGCTCACTGTTTGAGTTAATTCTTTGTACCTTTGTTGATGGTAGATTCTATGTCTATGATTACACATTAAAGGATCATAAAAGTAGTGCAGGCCCCACATCTTTGTCATACCTGCAGGTTTGTCTTGTGTTATTTCTGATGGTTAATTCAGAAATTAGGCAAAAACAGGTGAACCTTTCCAGTGGTAGTAGTATAAGCACAGCAACCCAAAATAATATTTACATCTTCTGTACTTTAAGGCCATCAAATCATTCATACCCTGAACACTACATGAAGCATCTTAGAAAGGTAACATCAGGTACTTCTGGCTTTTGTTTCCAACCTTTGAGATACACTATGGACAAAGGTCGTGGGGCACCTACATGTTATTGCTAGTCATGGAAACTCATGCCATTAAGTTCCTGGCACACAGTTTTTGTGCTGATAATAATGCCAAAGGAGGTTCAGAGTTAATAGTTTCTGTTGCTAAGTCAGACAACACCAGCTGCCTGAAGCAACAGCAGGTGAAACTGTTAAACTTACAGTTTGTAGACAAATATGACAGACCTTACAAAACTGTGGCATGCAGCACACTCAAAACACACAAAATATCAGTATAAAAACAATAGAATTTAATGTGCAAGTCATTAACTTCACTTTGACACCCCTGAAAAAGTTATTACACAAGCATTTTGCAGCCTGACTTCCAAACTCCTAATTTGACTCTATAAAGAGGAGGATTACAAAAACCCCACTGTATCCAGACGTCACTCTGAACACCCTTTGGAGGAGCCCACTCTTAATGAGTCAGCTCAATAGTCTTGATTGACAAAAGAGAAGCAGTCTAGCAGCAGCATTAACTGGAATCAAGCACATTTAGCATAGTCAATTTTAAAACATCTGTACACATACAGCACAGTGATATTAAAAAGGGGGAAAAAAAGGCACAACGGCCACATCAAGTGATTTATCATCAATGATCCAAATTCTGAACTGGTCTGTACAAAAATATACATACAGTATCTGTGCAGAGAACAGGCTCACCAAGACGTACACAACATTGCACAATAAAACTACCCAAGTGTTCAACAACATCTGGACCCGTTTCCCCACACTGGAGACCAGATAAACCTTTTTGGACATGCCGTAATAAAATTAAAAGCTTTCTTCACTCAGTTCGGCTACAATAGAACATCCAACACCTGCTGGATTTCTCAGGGTGGCTCGTGGACAGTCTCGTGCTGGGGATCATTTTAATGCAGGTTAGCAGAAGGCACTTAATGCAGGATGCAGCGGCCGCGTCTGGCGGTGAATCCCAGGCGCTGCAGGCCTGGTCCTCACCGACTCACAGCACAGCCACAACCAGGAGTCCAACCTTTCCTTTTGTCTCCCTCACACTTTAAGGCAATGCTCCCATCTGAGCTGGATCCACCTGGCTCTAGTCTAGTTCACACTGGTTTGTTGTCCAGTATAGGAGGATTTGTCAGTGGGGTCACCTCAGGCTGATTGGATTCTCTTTGCCTGAGAGTTGATTCTGAGGTCTGACTGTGCGAGTCAGTCTGTGTGGACGGTGCTGGCTCTGCCGGCTGCACTGTCTGAACCGGGATATGTGACAATACGGGCTCCGGTGCTGATGAGGGCACTGATTCAGCAGCTGCTGTGTGACACACCTGCTCCGGCAGTGACGAATGTGTAGACTCCTGGGGTGGTGAGGAAGCTGTGGATGTGTGTGTTGGCAGGTGTTGAGTGCATGGCTCATTATGTCTTTGCGGCCCATGGTGAGCTAACTGGGCCTGTGTCTTAGCAAGCTGTTCTGCAGAGCAGTAGTAAGGCAGGAATGGTCTCTCAGGCGCGCAGGTCCGCATGGCCAGGTAGGTGTGCATCAGTAGGTGGGGAAAGCGGGAGGTGAAATAGGAGACAAAGTCATCGGGGATGGAGCCCAGAGTCTCCTGGACCTCAGCGGGTAACTCTCGATAATGGTGTTTCTGTTGAAGTAAGGTCAGCCATGAATGTGACTGTAGCAAAACAGGCTCACTTTAGCACAAAGCTGTTTGTTATAAAGGAAACTTTTACCTTGTTTCTCATTGCACGCATGAGGTCTCTGACTGACCCGCCCTTATAGGAGCGAAACTTCCTCAGATCTGCCACATAAGGAAAACTCAGAGCTCAGGCATCGATCATAAAAATGAATTCTAAACACAGAATCAGTACAAAGGAAGTCCTGAAACTAGTGAAGCTGTAGCTTGAACTGAGCATGGTTCCAAGTGTCTCTTGTATTTAAAAACATGTAGAAAGGTATGTGTACCATTTCATCTTTATTAAATGTGAATCCTTTATGTTATCTACATCATCTCTGGATTAATCATTAATATCTGTTCCAAATGTTTTATAAGTAAATAAAAATGAGCGCAGAGTCCATGAAGAATCTGTTGTTGTGATACTGGGTCAAATGGCGCTGTTGACAGGAAGTAGCATGCTTAATTAACCACATGCTCAAATGTTTTCTGGCAGCAGGATGCTGCATGCAACTGAACATACAGTGAGGCACTTAAACAAGCTGTAAGATGAACTAGTACAAGTGTCACTGTGTAACGTGTAATACTGTCAAGTCTAATTTCACACAACAAACAAGAAGAACGTTTTACAAAAAGAGGCTTCAGGAGTTTGTGCACAGTCAGTCTCATACCGGTCTGTAGTGGCACTGTGATGTGCTCTCTCCAGTCACCCTTGACAACAGCCCTCCCCCCTCTCTCCAGCTGTCTCACAATTGGTCCGTCCAGCGGTTCCTTTTCTATCCTGTCACTCACATCCTGAAAACGACCAAAAACAAAAAAAACATCCGGTGAATATAATATGGCAGGCAGTCTGGAGTGTTGTTCTCAGTGACAATATTATTGTATTATTTAAATAAAAAAATGTATTGTAGAAGTTAATATCCCAGTAATCAAAAGCACTTGTTTTTAAATGAATACAGAAGATTATTATTAAAAAGGGAAGCTGAACATACTCTACACCAGGGGTGTCAAACTCAATTGCACAGGGGGCCAAACCTCAAGGCACACTTTAGGTCGCCAGACAAGATAAACATTTATTGAACACACTAAAACAATGTTGTTGTTGTTTTTTAAACATAAATATGAATAAAAACAGACCGGTATATAATTCCAGAATAAACTTTAACTTTAAATATTTTTATAAAAATATATCCTGTCAAAATTATGCAAGCTAGAAATATGAACATGCTGCCAAAACCAGAAAAAATAAATGAAAACCTACACAAGGTTCGAGCCACATGTAGACGGAGCTGGGCATTGCTTCAGGAATGGAATTAATAAACCCTGTGGGTCATACTTTCCCTCGAGTGTCCCATTAGAATGCAGCTCCATCTGAATCTACACAGGTGCAGTTTCAACTGTAAATTCTCTTTTTGTGCTTCAAAGTCACCAAAGCGCCGTGCGCTCAGTTTATCAGCAAAGTGCGCATTTGGGAACACTGTTGAACTGACTTGGTTCAACATTACTTGGCAACAGGGAAAGTGAGGCAAGTTGCACTGGTGCATTTGTGACAGCTTCACCGCATCATACATGCCATGTCCATGAACTGATAGATTTCCTTGCTGAGCTCCAAAACTATTGAGAATTTTCCCCCAACTCAGCCAACGGACCTCTGTATGATAAGGAATGTCAGCAAACTCTGAATCTATTTCCTACATAAAAGACTGAAATTGATGGTGATTTAAACCTTTAGATTGGATCAAATTTACGGTTTGCATCACGGTGATCATTACATGCTCCATTTTAGGACTTTACCACACAGCCTTTCCTGGTGCGTGATGCAGTGATATGCTGTTAATTCACCGGTACAGTTCTCCTGCATCTGTACTCGCATCCTGCTGACTAGTCTGCTTTTTTCACCGCACAACACCGGCGCTCCATCTTTTGTAAGTCCAACACGTTTGTCTCAGGGCAGTTTTGTGTCGGTTACACTCTGACATACGTCTCTGCTCAGGCTCACATTTGCCAAAATCTGCGTTTTGTCTGGACACAAGACGTCGCACACCTTCATCATGCAGCTCTTCAGAGTGGTACCGCGCTGATTTGGCTTTTTCCTCTGCTACAATAAAACTTGCTTTCACAACAGCTTCACTTTGTGATTTTGCTCTGGTGACAAACGTCTGCTGAAATGTCAGATTCTTCTTTAGCTCTTCTACTTTCTGTAGTTTCTGCATTTAGGTTTTTCAGCTTATCCTGATGTTTTGTCTCGTAGTGCCGTCTTAAATTAAATTTCTTAATTACAGCCACATTAGCTCCACTAATAAGACACACGGGTTTACCGGCAATGTCTGTAAACATATATTCAGCCTGAAAGGCTCCGTTTTCAGAATCAACTTTTCTCTCCACCATTGTGAGCGGCTAGCTTCACAATAACAGAAGTTTGACTTGATTGACGCGGGAATGTTCCCAGCTAGCCTAGCGTTCAGCAAGGAGGCTGCAGCGCTGCATTATGGGATCTGCAGTTTGGGTGTTATTAGCGCCTTATATCACTGGGCCATGCATAACAATAATAATAAATCTACCGTATTTCCCGGACTACAAAGCGCACCTGACTAAAAGCCGCAGGGTTCAAAGCTTGTGCAAAAAGTAGCGGCTTATAGCCCGACAATTACGGTATATAAAATGATCTCGCGGGCCGGATATAAATGTCCGCCAGGCCAGATGTGGCCCACGGGCCTCGAGTTTGACACATGTGCTCTACACCATTTAGAACATTTTAAGGAAGTTCAGGGTCTATACACAGACTAGTCTGCAGTACCACTGTATACTGGCAAGGTTTACACCACATCAGGAACAGTGTCAGAGGAGTCGTTTTTACAGCATGCAGTGAAATTTACCAGGTAGGGTAAAAACAAGAGTAACCTGAAAGAACTGCAGCTCCTTCTCCAGACTCCAGAAGAAAGGGTGCTTAAGAACGCTTTCAGCCGAAGGCCTCCGGTGGGGATCCATGCTCAGCATCTGCTCTATTAGATCTCTGGCTACAATGTCACCTGGCAAGACATAAACATAGCAGTTCTGACAATGTGCCACACCTCTTAACACATACAATTACAAAGACACACACACAAAAAACAAAACAACAACAACTCTTTTCAAAGACACTTTATGTGGCTTAAATATTGCATCTTTTGCTCCTCTTTCTAACTTTCTGTTTTGTCCAAAATCTGAATATGAATCTCCTTAAACGTGTATTTCTTTTTACTTTCAGTGATGTTTCGGCTATGTTGTCAAGTTTGTATCTGTTTGTTTTTTCTCGTCTGAATGAACCAGTTCTTGTCTGCGGGTCTGAAGTCGATTGGGATGTGCTGTTTAAAGAAACCTTTCCATGACTGAGAGGACTATGTGGACACACTGGGAAAATCTTCAAAGGTTTAAATTAATTTGCCTTAAAATGAGAAACCCCAAAGTCCTCAAACAACACAATCATCTGACTTAACCTGCATTACTTTTACCAAAACCAGAAGCTGAATCCTCACCATGTTTGTCATTCTGCAGATGGTCCAGGCTGTACGAGCCCAGTAGGATGTTTGCTTGCCTCTGCAGTGATTTGCCAAAAGGGTGGCTTCCCTGGGACACAACGTAGTAGAAGACACAACCAGCAGAGAAGATATCAACTGCGCAGGTCTACAAGGGACAGAGAGGAAGAAAAGAGGGGGTCACAGCTGTGTATATAACGAAACAGAACCATAACCACCAACATCATCATCATCATCATCAAGGTTTCTTCTGTTTACACAAATTATCCAGCATGTAGGCTAACACCAATTTAAAAGCATTGTTGCAACATATATATTAGTATTATTGTTATTGATCCTGGATTGGGCTCTGCAATCCTTTGAAAATTTTTCACCTTACTCTCAAAAGCATCCACTTCAAATATCAAGTATTAGCTAAACTTGCATCGGTTGGAAGTTTTATTTCCTCAATAGAAACAGTAAGAGTTGACCATGCAGTAATAATTACAGAGCTGCAGAACTACACCAACTCACCGGGTTGTCTTTGCAGTCCTCGCTGAGGACCTCTGGAGCGATCCAGCCTTCAGTGCCGGGCACCCCAGACCTCCTACTGAAACTGTGGCGGCCCACTGCGAGCTTCTTACACAGGCCGAAGTCTGAAATCATGGCGCGGACCCGACCGTGTGCATTGGGCATGGACACTAGAATATTGTGAGGTTTCAGGTCTCTGTGGACTGAAGAAAAAATACGAGGACAAAAAGAAAAAGACAGAAAGAGTTGTTTAGGCACACAAAAAACTTAATGACAATGAAAACAGGAACACTATTTTGTATTCAGTGATGGATACCAATGTTGAGGGAGTGCAGATGGGCCAGTCCAGACATGGTCTGCTGGAGAAGCATAACAGGCTCAAGTCCATGACGATTGAAATCCTTTCGTTCCACATACTAGAGAGATGAAGGACAGCCATTAGCACAATCAGAGACTTATAAGAGTTTTGTGAAAAGTTGACACTTTCTTGCGACATTATTTTTAACATAGGAAGTCCTTTATTGTACTTGTTGTGAGAAAGTGACAATGAAAACCATCCTGTGCTAGTCTTAAATTCAGACAACTACATGCAAATGACACAGGAATAAGGCACTTTTAAGGAAACCTAAATCAGCTTTTCAGTACTCCCAAAAAAGTCAGTGATTACCTCCTGAAGGGAGGCAGCGCACAGCTCAATGGCGATGTACTGGAACTGACGGTCCCTCTCCGTGCAGAAGTAGCGGATGACGTTTGGATGCTCATCAGACTCCCTCAGCAGCTGAACTTCTCGGTCTGCAAAGCTGAAGCACTCTGGGAGAATCCTCTTCACTGCAACTGGACGGTTGTCAAACTGACCCCTAGTGGAGAAATGGTAAAAATACAACATTGGTCATCAGCATTTTACAGTTTAAAAAACCACCACTGTGAATAACCACTAGCTGGTTAACTTACTTGTACACAATAGTCCCCTCAGCACCATGTCCCAGGACCTCTTTGGGATGGAAAGTTATGTTCCCCACTCTGACAACACTGGAGTCTGCCTCTGATAATACAAATGTTGGTCAGTGAAAGCTACATTAAACCATTAAAGTGCTGAACAAGCCTAAAGAGTGTGGCTGCAATTTTTCCAGTCGTTACCTCCATCTTCGTGCTCATTGGCTGAGCTCCCCAGCTCAGACACAGACAAGTTGGAGTGGTTGGAGGCACGAGGGGTGACATTGGGGCTGCTGTGGTCTGAGCATTCAGAGCGAGTGCGTGCCACCTCCAGGTAGTCGCTCTCTAGAGTCAAACCCATGCCTACTTCTGCAGGTGGAAAAGGCTGCTGCCTCTGCAGCATCTCCAACCTCTCCTCCATCTGTCTCTGGAACTCCTGGTGCTGCAGCTGCTGCTGCTTGTGCATACTCTGTTAGAAGACAAATAATGTGTTAATGTCAACTGATTGGTAGCTGTGAGTGATGTGAACACAGCAGTTAAGTGTAAATGTGTGTTGTCACCTAGCAACTATTTTAGGTGACAATAACTGTTCATTCTGGTTTTGAACCAATGGTGAAAAGCAATTTAGTAGCAATCTAGAGATTAACAAATTCTCTAAAATCATCTATAATATTTCTCAGAAATTAATGTTTGAAAAGCCAGTGCACAATTTTAGAAGTTCTGAGAGATGCAAAAGCTAAAATTAAATCTTTAAAAGTGTGATCATAACCAAAAAACAAACTGATCAGGCTCCATTTCCTCTATTCTATAACCTCATTTTATATAAAATCGTTAACAGTAGCTCCACTTGAACTAGTTAGAAATGGGAAATATTAATTATGTATTACCATAATTTATTAAAAACTAATACAATGCTTTATCGCTAATCAACTTGAAACACTTTAGGTTTTTCTTCCTACTTCTTTCATAATAGTTTTTTTAAACCTCACAGTTAAACTTAAATGATCAACAGCTCAATGGAAGGCTGTAACTGACTTACTTTGGGGTATGTAATCACAAAGGCAACCCAGCCAGCCAGGAGGAATGTGGAGAAGATGATGGTAGCCATGTCTTTAAGCATCGAATCCACCGGGGCCTCTGGGCGCACAGCGCGGCCACCAGTCCCAGGTTCTTGGATAGACGTCTCAGGGACAGCTGAAGGGGGCCCATCATCCATACCGCTGTCATTAACCTTCTACATGAAGGCAAAGAGACACAAAAATTAGGAAAAAGGCAGAAAAGCAAGAGTACATTTATTAAAATTCTGCATAAAACCTTAAAATAACTAATGGGTGACACACTGACAAACCTCCTCTACTTTCTTGTCAGTCGTTGGTGGGATGACGTTAGCTTGATGGCGTGGGAAGCTGTCGGGGAATTTTTCAAGAATCTTAGTGTGAGCTTCTGGAGGCGTCTCATGATGACCTGATAAACAAAGAACATTTTTAAAATATCACTACTGTCATCATTATCATTAGGAAACTCATGAACATTCACCTAGAAACCAGTTTCAACTGTTATAATTTTCTGCCTGTGTTCCAATGCAAAGAAAAGCCTATAGTGGGTCCACAATGTATCCAGCAGAGGGCAGTGTCGGCTCAAAATCTTCACTGATAGAACACGGGATCATTTAAGGTCCTGAACTGTGTGAAACCTGTGTGCAAAACCCACCAGCTTACACGCCTTAGCACATAAACAAAAGGTGTGATACCTGCTTCCTGATTGCATCAAGAAAATAAAATAAAACAAGCTAGTAGGTTAGACCTAATATTACTGTCTGGTTTCTATACTGGCGTAGTACCTATAAGAAGCAGGTAGTTCCTCATAAAGTTGACCTGGTTCCGCTCACGGAGCGCAGCGTTGAACTTCACGCTGGTGCTGGGTGTGATGACACACTCCTTGTCTTCTTCTGACTCCTGGCTATCCGGGCCCTCCAGCATGGGGAATGTGCTGCCACGAGGCTAAACATACACAAACACAAATACAAACATTTAAGTGAGTCAGAGTAATCAAGCAGATTCCTTATGGGCTTCTTGTGTAAGCCCAAGAGTACAGTAATGTTACGGAGTCAAGGCCTGTGAGTCAAAATGACCTGAGCTGAGGCAAGCTAAGACAAAACATGGGCATGATGTACCCACACAAGCTTTTTAACATTCCTTCCAAAAAACCACTCACTACAATGAAGACAGATTAAAAAACCCTGACACAGAGAGATTACCTGTTAGGATAGTTGACTGATGTTTTGCTCTGTCATGCACAACTTATGTTTTACTGAAATGAACACAGAAATGCAGCCATCACTCACCACCACAGTGACTCCATCGTGCACCAAGGAGGGAGAAGCATACAGGCTGGTCGAGTATTTGCCCACATACAAAGTAGCCCTGGAAAACAAATAGAGTCAAAATAAAGCAACCTAACAACAGAATCTACACACCATGAAAAATTTAAAACCACTTCCAAAAAATAAAAAAAAAACAAGTTCCCTGAAATCACCTCTCTATACAGGCGAAACTTTCACAGAGGATCTAGGTACTGAAACCCGTTGAATGTTTTTCATCAGCAGGTGTTGATGCAAGACGTAAAAATATACAAGAGTGCGAAACAAGAGCTGAAACTAGAGGCTTATAATACACAATTGGCCTTTAGGTTAGCGAGGAGGCTTCTGGTATAACCCTGGGCTTTTAGGGATTTGGAGGCGGGTCACTTGTTTCTTTGGTACGTTAGTTACTCTGCAGATTTAACCGGCTCTGGAGCAAGTTGTGTTTAAGCTAAAAGAACAGTGCATGTAAAATCATTGCCAAACAATTAGTTATCTTTAAAAAAAAAAAAAAAGTAGAAAATAGAACATCATGGTCTAAACCAGGGATGTCAAACTCATTTTACATCAAAGGCCACATACAGAACACTTTGATCTTAAGTGAGCCGGGTCAGTGAAACTCCCCTTTATGTCAGTGTAAAGACGTTACACAACCTGTTAATGCACCAAAGTACTTGAGACAGTGAGACAGTAAACAAGCCTGCATACTATTTGAATTATATTTTTGTATTTCTACTTTACTTGCCCCTAAATGTTTAACATGAGTTTAACAACAGCAGGGTTGCAGCAGAAAGAATGAAGCTGAAACTATCTAGATCTACTTTTGTCTTAATGATGTCACACTGATACGGCAGTTATTTGTGAACTGCTCATTTTTCAGATGATTTGTTTTTCTCGTGAATAATGTTCAGCTCAGCCGTTGCAACAGGTTATCTGGGACCAACACTGATACTATGTGGACGTGCTCGCAGCTAGATTTGGAAAACCTGGGTTGACCTCCAGAGTTGATAACCACCGTTGTGTGATTGCCATTTTGCTTTTGGTAAATGATGATGTAAATGGTCTGCACTTTTAGTCTAACAAAGCGCCATAAAAGTCGTTTTAACTACAAATTACATTTACATGCTGGTAACAAATCAGGGCAAGCTGAAGATCCAACACCCAGTTCTTTGATTAGTGGACAGTTGCACTTCTGGGTATGTTTAAATTGCTTCATAGTACAGGCCTCGGGCCTTCTGGCAGCCACTTAGATATTGCATGTCTCGACTCAAACAGTACGCAATCAAAGGCTGGATTAATAAAAGTATATTTTGATTCCACCCTCTTAGTGTGATTCACACAAAATGCTGAAACATGCCTGAGAGAACTCTTAGCCAATGCTTGTTTCCAGAAACTGAATGAATCAGTTTGGCTCTAACAATATTCAGAAAGAAACAATTCTGACCTCCAGGAAGCAGCATGCAATATCCACTTTAGCAGTGAAGCATACAAAAGCATAATTTACATGAATTTGTTCTTGGGCTTCTTCTCCTTAGGAAATGGGTATTTCCACTGCGTGATGCGGCCGACCTCTCCAGACATGAAAGTGAGGTAACGTAGGGTCTCCACGGCCACGTTAGTATGGGCCACTTTGCGGAGGCCCTCGCGCTGCCAGATATACATGGCCACCACCGGAGAGTTATAGTTCTGGACCCACTGGACATCTCCAGAGTCGCTGTCCACGGTCACCACAAGGCCGTCGCCATTGGACACAAAATGAGCCATCTCTGAGGAAGACAAAAAAAAAGAAAAAAGCAGATGTGTTATAGTCAGTCTGTTGGAAACTAAAGCTATAAAACACACAAACGTTCCAAGGATCTTACTGTATTTGGTGTCATCGTCAGGGAGGGTGGAGGCGTAGTCGGAGTAGGTGGCATTCCAGCGCAGCTCTCTGCTCTTGGTGTCATACATGGTGATGGTATACTCTAACGGAGAAATGAACAGCAGGGATATGTTCACAAAAGAAAGACATTTTTGTGCTTATACAAATCAAAAAGAAAATATTCACAAATCAAATATGCTAAGCTGCCTGCTGTGATGACCACTTTTGACAGGGATGCAGTTTAAAGTATTTTTACAGATTTCTTAAGTAACCTACTAAAAGCCTTTTTTTAACCAATTTCAGGTGGTAAGAAAGATGTCAAGCGGTGTTCAACTTCCTCTGCAACAATGGGAATGTAAAGAAAGAAAATTCAGCTTATATGCTGTGTTTACAAATTAAGTTTTGACTTCACACCATGTTCAGGATTAATGGCGGTTATCAAAATCGCACACACTGAGATGCCTAGATGTTCTCCAGGTTTAGCTAGAGGTGGTGACTGGGGGGAGGGAGGTGTGGGCTTCTCTGCTTAGGTTGCTACCCCCACAACCAAGTCCTAGATAAGTAGGAGATGATGGATGGGTGGATGAGATTTGCAGGACTCTAGTTCCATGTCTGCAGTTATAGTTAGAGCTAAAGCTTTCATGCTCCTGCAAATGTGCCCGTCTGTGTATAAAATTCAGATGGAGGGGAGAGAGGGGGTTTTCACACACCCCCAGACGTACTAATTTGCACTCCTCCAGCTTGGATTGGGGTGGAATAGAGCAGGGAGAAACAGCAGAGCTCACCAGGAATGGGAGAACTGCATGAAAAGCATAGACAGTGACTGCAGTGACACTTTTCATTGTTATTAACACTGTTTCACATCAGCTTTTTTTATGTTGTAACTTTACTCTTCTCAGCCTGCTGGCTCACAGACCAACAACAGTACAAGCAAAGAGTGGCCCACAGACAGGTTGTACTACATATTTTGCGCACTGCACCCATCTCACAACAGAGCTCACTGTCGGCAGACAAGCACTAAAATGCCTACCTCTGCTGGACCATAACATCCTGTTTAACCCAGACATTAAAGTCTGCAAGGGCAGATCAGGGGATGGCACTCTTTCAGGCGAGGTTGGAGATTGGATGAGTAAGAGGCAAACAATGGTTTGCAAACCGTCTGGGCTTACCAGAGTATGCAAGACAAATAAACTTAGTTGATTAAAATCAACAACTGAACAGGATGAACCACAGAGACTATTGTTGTGTCAGTTAACCGTGTTGCTGGGTTGGTTTTGCTTTTACCTGTGCGTCCCAGATAGAGAAGAGATGAAGAGGGGCAGAACATCTCAGCAAAGGATGAGGTCAGGGTTTGCTGTTTCTCACCAGTCAACAGATCCACCACATACCACAAGTCCTGCTTTTTACCTGTGTGAGAGCACATAACACAATTACTTACCAAGATTTCAACATTCAAACTGCTCCTTGCAAAAGCGATTTCATAATCACGTCCTACAAACCTGTTGTTGCATTTCATATTTACATATTCATAGGCGGGGTTTTATGTATCCAATCGTGACACTTTAATTCTCACTATTGCTTTATTTCACTACCACTGTGTGTGTCCGTCCTCAAAGAGGGCACCTTCTCATGAGGCTTTTCCAATTTTACTTCCTACTCTTCGTTTTGTCACACGGAAACAAAAGGTGTAGCAGGAGAGAGTGCAAAACATCTAACGTATATTTGCCTCATGTAAAGAAAACTGTCCAAGGAAAACAATATGGATTTAAAGATTGACAGAAATGGGTGTTACCCATTCTGTAATTCAATAAGCAGCTTACGGACTCCTTGCCTCGCCTACTTTGTCAATGCAGGGTGTAGAAGCAATGCCAGTCATTGCTAGTTATAGATCAATACAAAAGCCATAATACAGAAAATGGCTTGATTGATTGACAGAAAGCAGACAAAGAGGGACGGTTGTTTGGCCCTGATAACTGCAAAATCTACTTTGCAAAAAATTCATACATGAACAAATTTAAGTAGTGAGAATTTGTAACACTCATCAGCTCCAATATGCTTTTTCTGGCTGCAGTGTCAGTTAAATGAAAGCAAATACTTCACTGATAATGACCACAGGGAGGCAAATGGCAGCCGCTTCTCTTTTAACAATGACACATAGTAACCACAGCAGATTACCTTTTCTGTGCTAACTGTTGCAAATTCAAAAGAGCAGAGGCAACGACAGCAGGCTGAGTGGAAAAGAAAACCACTGTGATATGAGGCCAGAACGTCACCAGCTCAGCTAGACAAGGTGATACACAGGACATGGACTGCACACAGCCACGAGAATAAAACACTGAGCTTAATCAAAAGTGTCCTAATCATTTTATTTATGAATGCACCTTACCCATGTAAAGGACTCCATCAGAACTGCGACAGGGAGAAGCTTGGACCAACTCAGGGATGGTGAAGGGTAATTTCTGTTTAAGGAAAATGAACGAACATTAGAAAACAATATTAATCTGCAATCCTAAAATAATATATGGAATCTATGCATCCCCACAACTGCAAGTTAAAATGAGAGAGTATTACTTTTAGATACTTTTTCCCCTGAACAGAGAAGTGAGAAGTAAAGAGGGGGGGGGCAAGATTATAGTGTGTGATAAGTTTGTTTCCTCTTACTGTGAGGCCTTCGTTGTTCTTCCCGCCTAGAGAGTACAGGCTGCCATCATTTGGGTCAGGCAGAAAGGCCGGCCTGGTGCAAAGAAGAAAAACGGCATCAGGATCATGGCTCAAGATGAGCTCAACAGATTGCCACGATTATTTGCATCCATCTTTTGACAGTTAAACACAATACACAAGGATGCGTGTGAACACAAAGATACTTACTCTGCTACATGCGTGGGGACCTGAAGAACTGGATCTGTGAAGCGAGACCAGAAGATGCTAGTCAGGAGTGACAAGAATATCAACCAACAATGAAAAGCACTGCCAGGAGCGGTTGAGTAAGAGGATGACATGAGCACTGATGACATTAAAATCGCAGAGGACACACAGTCCAAATGAACATGGATTCCCCCGTGGCAAACATCAAAGGCAAACAGTCATGTCAACAAACAGCTTTCAGTGAATAAATCAGACAAATAAACACCAACTGTTAAGGCACAAAATGTGAATTTATTGGAAATAATTACAACTGTGATAATTTCCTCAGCTCATCCTGCAAACAGAATCTTTTTTTTACTCCTGCCCTGCTAAGGAAACAGGCATTAAGAAGCTTTCAGGGCATTTCCCACCTGAAATTCTGCCAGTTTAGTAAATATTTCAAGCTCTTTGTATTACTACTAATGCAATCATTTGGACTATCTGGTGGAAAGCTGTTTAGTAGAGGTGAAAATTAGTTTCATATGAACATGAAACAGAAGCATTCGTATCATTTAATCTGACAAAAACACAAATTGATGGTTCATTTTCAAAGAAACATTACTGCTGTCATCATTTCAGTCACTTTCTCATCACATCTTATTTTCCTTCCATGTCACACAAACAAACAAGCAGTTCCCTAAAAGAAGGGAAAATCCCTTTTAAAAAAAGAGAAAACACTAATACGGCCAGCCACTACAACGACTTTTAAAATACCAGTGTGCTTCCTTGACACACGACAGTCAAAATGTGAAGCCTCCATCTAAACAGGTTAAACACACACCTCCCTTACACTGTGAACATACAGGGTGTGGAACAGGTGGAGTTGATCTCTGTGGAAGCACCCAAAGGGGTCAACAATAGCAGGGTGTAAGCACAGATTATATGGAGGTGCTAAAGAACAGTACGAGCATTCATTCAATGTGGTTACAGAGGGTGTGGAGAAAACAATTTATTTTTCTGTGCTACATACAAGGATGTTACCCCCTGACCGGCTTTAATACAAGTATATGTTTACAAAGCCAACACGGAGTAATAAGCAAACAGTAAGGGGACATGTGCACGTGCAAGCATGTGGCTTGACTTGTACTGCCTTGGTGTAGATAAAAGACTCCTGCCTCCTTTTCGTTATGCAGGATTATAGTTGCCTGACAGACGCACAACAACAGGTGTGTGCAAAGCCTGGAACAAAACTGGTTACATTTATATTCAGTAGTTGTTCCAGAAAAACAGATGATGCGGAGGAGGCAGCTTCTGCCTCTCATTATTAATGATTGGGGTAGCTGACGGACTTACAGGCCCACATCTCTACTTTTACCAATCTTAAAAATGTCAGAAAAGTATCAGAAATGTATGTAGAAAACAGGGAAACTTTCTCACGTATTATGTCTCTTGAATGTTTTCCAATTATCCCTTCGTGTATCTTATCTACTACAACTCCCAAACATACAGTTCCTACATTAACATGGTAATCACTGCACACGGTGCATGTGCAGTACGGCAACGTTGCTTACCCCGGCCCACTCCGACCTTGATTACAGGCTATATTTTCCCCTCTCTCAGTTAATAATTAACCAGTTTTCATGCATAATGGAGCCTTTCAAAAGACTCTCTTCAAGTAGGGACTGAAAATAGGATTCAAGCCTAGAAAACACCACCTGTCAATAACTATTCTGACAATATAATTCATAGGTATAGATGTCTTTTAACTGCTTTTAGTTTGTTCACATGGTTCCAGTCATTACCAGTATAAATAAGCCCTAGACAGCATTACACCATTTTAATAAATTGGGTTTAAATATTGCCTAATATTCAATGTGATGTTACAATTAAATCCTAGTGTTAATATGTTGACAAAGTGCACAACCTTGCATTCATAAAAGAAGGAAAGAAAACACATAAGGAGTACTGCAAATCAACAGGCCAGTTTAACAAGGAAGCCAAGTATTATCTATGAAGTGTGCAATTCATGGATATTGTGTTTTTTGTCCCATCTTCCTCCCCCCACCCTCAAGCAGTCCTGGCAGATTGCTGCCTATCCCTGTGGTTTCTTCCTGCTAAAAGGGGTTTTTCCTTCCCACTGTTGCCAAGTGTTGGCATAAAAGGTGGTCATTTGATTGGCTCTCCAATATTACAGTCTTTTACCCTACAATATTTAAGCGCCTTGAGGCGACTGCTGTTGTGATTCGCTATATAAATAAAATAAAATAAAACTGAAACAAAATGACAAGAATAGTTGTCTGTAGCTCATTCTTTTTAAATTATTTTATCAAGTTTACGTCTTATTGTTGTTTTCTAAAACAGCTTACATGACATAAATAAAATGAGCTTGAGGCACCTCTCTGACACTTTCTTTATTCTTTTTCAAAAGCAGCAGGATACATTGTTTTTCCTGTGGCTGCTTGGAAAAAAAAACAAAAAACCCAGGGCTTTAATGGGGCTGAACAGAGAAAAATACAAACAAAGACCTAAACCTGACTCCAGTCCTCTCCTCTTACCTTCTTTTAGAGTCCATTTAATAGAGCCTGATTTCTTGCTAACAGCATGCAGGTTTCCATCCAGGGTGGACACAAAGAGCAGGCTTTCAGGAAGCGACACTGTGCTGCCACTGCAAAGCCCCTACAAAGAGCACAAACACAAACAGCTCTTAATACAACAAGTTATGTATGGTTGATGCAAATAAAAATTATCACATTTGCAAAGTTAAAAAAAATAAAATAAAATAATCATAATCCGACACTAGGAAAGAACTGCAATCTCATTTGCAGTCAGACACTGGTTATCTGCACAGACGGCTGAAGCAAACGTTAGGAAAATGTTGAAATTGTTTACACTGCAAGACGAAGGCATCAGACGGAAGAAAATGTTACACCTTCAAAAAGATGCTTTCATCATCACCCTGCAATAACTAGCCTTTGCTAGAACTTGCATGGCAGTCATTTGCCCCAGGGAGTTTGCCACCCTTATAAAAATCAATGAACTTCAAATCAATACAGCAGAAGACGCAATAAGAAAGAAGCTGACAGGGTGGATGACAGGGGGAAGGTTACTGGATAAGCCCTTATGGCTTTTTCATGCATTTACATTGGTCCCACATGGAGCCAAGGAAACTTTGCAAGCCAGTTTCACAAGCATGTGGGCTGTGGGCTACAACGGTTTGTGCTGTTGGTCCGTCAGCCAGTCGCAAAGGTAAAACATACAAACAGCTAAAGAGAAAACGGGTGTTACAAATAATAGAAAGTTTGTTCTGCACCCAATGCCTGTGTTTTTAATACAGTTTTTGATTTATTTTTTTTATGGTTGTGGTGCGTTCCAAGAAAAAGTCTGAAGTCAGAATTTCCGAGTTCCCAGTCAAAGTTTGAATCTAGAAAGCCCCCTGAACTGATTTTCCGCTTGGAAAGTCGAAGAAGCCCCCAGAAACCCTGAGCTAACAATCCAACATGGCAACCCTGAACTTAAAACTGTAAAACTTTAAATCAGCACTGTTCTGTATTTGTGACTCATTACATAAGCCATATACAGAGCACTGGCCAGGCTGTAGTGGTGTTTCAGCGCAACAGGACAAGGATTATACTGTATTGCGATCAATACCTGAATACCTTTGCCTTGATAAAAAAAAAAAAAGCCTACAAGAAATCATGTTTTTGCTTTCCCCACACTGTCTGGAATGCACTAACCCATGAGTGCAGTCATTCCCAAGTTCTGAGATAACCGGAACGTAGCATTATTCACGACGAACCCCAAGGCCGCTGGCTTTTCTGTTCCAGCCAACTTTTTAACCAATCAGCATTGGGCCTACCACAGGATGCGCCATGAGTTTTTGAATGCAAACACAGTACAGCAATCTTACTCTTAATGCCCAATCAAGTCTTTAAGAGTGGCAGCAACACTTTTCTGGAACCAATTCACAGATTTCATAATTCATCAAGGACAGAATGATAGAATATCTTAACAAAAAAAAAACCAAATAAATAAAAACATTTTTCTTGCCATTCAATCTTCACCACCACAGCCAAAGTTACTTAGTGAAAAGGTTATCAAACTGGGCCTTTGGCTGAGTTAATCTACTGTCGTGCTGCCACGAAGTATGCAACTCGACTTTAGACTACATTTTGTCTGCTTTGCATGAGAAATGAAAACGGACCATTTGTCTAGAAATGATGAGGTTTGAAGCTTGTCTACTTGTCTACTGATTGTGGAAGCTGAAGTGCTCGTCAGCCAGACAAAAACTGCCAGAACTTATCAGTCAGAGCTGTGTGTGGGCTGGTGAGTCAGTTAGGGTGGAATATTACTTTATAGTACTATTTAAAAACACAAAATGTCTGATGTCAAACATACAGACCCCTGTCTTTCTGTCGAACTGATCTCCCAGTGCTGTATTGTGCACACTACAGGATGCAGTACCAGAGGTCAGTGCCCACTGGCTGAGGAGGCGGAGAAAGATGGTGACTGTAAGTGGTCGGGCTGTGTGCACTCAGAAAGCTGTGGCTGGAGAGAGCTGCATGTCACACTGACACTGATGATGTGTCAGAGTCTGCAGCAGCATTGAGGGTCATCGCTGCCTGATATCATACAGAACTGTTAACTCACCACCTATGCAGCTTTTTTTAAATCTGTATAACCTCTATCAGGAGCAGCTCAGCTTTTCTTTGAGGTTTTTTTTCTAAATAAACGTTATATACCATAATCCCAGATAAAATGAAAGCTAGAGGTAAGCCAAGCCTCCAAGAGCACAAAGGGAATCGTAAATTGACTTCAGGGATTTTTTTGGTCACTCTACTTGAAAACAGATTTCGCAATGGATTAACTCAGAAGAGTGCTTCAACATCCCGCTGCACAGATGACTAGTAGGCTGACGAGCCATACGGGCACCTAATCCTTTCACAAACTTTTTCTCCTACTCAGAAATATGTGGCACAAGAACAGACATGGGTTCAGCACATGAAAGAAATAGCCAGTATACAAGGAGGAGATAAACCAGTACATACAAAGAGAAAATAAAGAGAAAGTAAAATGAAAGACTGCACAGGGAAAACAACTGAACCCACAAAACCCATAACAGTGGCAAAGCAATCCAGCCCCATGACTTGGCTTATGCCAGAATTAACAACACTGTGGGTGAAGAAGAGTGCTCCAGTCACCCACTAAGGAATGCTAGAAACTCCACTCTTGATAACCAAGTCGTGGGCATCTTTCAGTTTCTGGCAGGAAAAAACTCCAGTGGACGTGCTTGCCTCCCCACAGAAAAATGCACAAACCCAACCTGATCAGTCCTTCTACCGTGATAATTTGATGAGATAGATAAATAAATGAATAAATAAATATATATAAACAGCAGTGTATCCAACAGTTTATTTAACAGTTAACACCTCTGTATTGGTCTGTAATTACATCTCTAAAACCACTACTTGATTATGACACCGTTTTCAGCTTTCCGTGTGCTTCAAATATTATCAATACAGTTAAACAGCTAATAACAATGTTACTCAAGACTTACTTTAACTGAAATTATTGCAACATAGAAATGAGAGAAGGACTGACTGTTATATACTGTAAAACGACTGGCAAAGCTGGGAAATGCAGAGGAAACAGCAGATGCTACTCTGGCAGATTACGGGCTGTGGTGTCAGCACTATAAGGCAGTCAGATACAATAGCAGGTCATTACACAGCAATGCATAGTGCAATTTCTGGGTGGTTGAATGTCAGGTTGCTTTGGATTAGTACAGGATCTGACAGACTCGAGGCTGAGAGGGGGTCACCAGATCAACCTAGAGTCTTAACACTTTTCTGTTAATGACGACTACCATAAATATTCTTCAACCCAGGTTTCAAGTGTTGTCTTCGTGTACCAGCACTCAATTAAATTACTTCTACATTTCACAAAGATTACCATCTGGCACAGACAAGAGGCTCTCCCTAGTGAAAGGGGAGAAACAAAGGAGTGTATTTCCCCACTTTTAAGAGTGAATAGAAAACGTAATACAGGCTACACTAGTGGGAAAGCACCAAATTACAGTTAAACTCCAAATTTTACCATGTTAAAACGCTCACTTCTTTCTTCCTGTGAGTCATTCTGCTCAAAAAATGGGAAGACACTAGCATGCTTTAATAGTCTGGGCAGAAACCAAGGCCAAACAAACCCTGAAAGTTTCACACTATCTACATAAAGAAACTGTGTCCTTCTACATTTGCCTACAAAACCCCTGCTGTAGTCTCACCTATCCTATACAAGCATTTGTGTCAACAATGTGCATCTGTGACAGTTCCCACTGGGTGCCGAACTCATGAGAAAAATCATAACTAATCCAGTTTTAGGCCCCCTGTAACCTTTACCAGCACTCTTGGTTTTGCAAACAAATAACTCTCCAAACATCTGCTAGCCTCCTAGTCTTGGACGCACACTGATATTCATCAGCTGGTGGATACAGTATTCAGCTTCAGGGACATCTGCTAGACAGCATCTGGCTGCTAGCCATGATTGAGCATGCAAGTTATAAAGCGCTGTATAAGTTAATGGTGAAATATTGGTGCACTCCCTCTCATTTCCTCATTCTTTTTTCTAAAAGAGAAATGTGAAGTTATTGCACAAGAGTGTTACATAATACTACAAGACTGAGGTGAAACCAAAACGATTGGCTTATTCTAAAGATCTTCTTTTCCTTCTGCAATGAGACCCAGCATGGCTTAAAGACACACAGACTACAATGCTTATGGTATCCCTGTTAGCAGTCACTGAAGTGTCACGGTGCTTCACAGCCTGTTGCTTGCCAGACCAACCTGAACACGGGACTGGCTGTAACTGGCAGCTTTCCAGCTGAGTGTAAACAAAGCACTTTGATAGCACGTTACATGCATCACAACCCTCCATGTCTGATAAGATGCTGGAGTACATCACCAACCAACAGACAGGGGTTAAAACAGTTTGTTTTTGTTCTCATATTCTTTCTGCCAACCAAAGTACAGTACAACAAGAGGTTAGGAACAGACTGGGTTATACTGATAACTATTTCACCTCTCTGTTTGGGTTGATACACACCTCAAATACCTGGCGTATTAAGAGAAAGCATGGCCTGTTCGTTTTAGCGTCATCATGCTCATAATTTAGAGCAGCAGACCATGGAGAGACTATAAAAACATGTGTGCAGATGTAGTCATGTGTTTGGCTGTCTGAGTACAGGCTACTGCGACAGACAAGTATTTTCCTTTATTATCTGACCTCTCAGGCGATTATGTGATTACAGAGAAGCGCATTAAGGAGCCAAAGAACAATAAAGACTTTATAAAGCAGGGTTGATAAAGACAGTGAAGTATAACAGAAAATTATTTCGCTTCTTTCCCCCTTAAGTAAAAACCCTGAGAGAAGCTGTGCTGTGAAGCATGGGCTTTTGGATCACATACATAAGAGGGATGAGGGTTCTGTGAATATAAATTTTAGAAAATAAATAATAATAGAAGAGGAATAATAACATTTGTGAATGGCATTAAGAGTTCACCAGTCAAAAACTACCTCCGCGTGGTAATTAACTTCTTGCTAAATTACCTCTGCCAGTCCTACCGATTAGCTTGTCTGCAGCAATAAGCTGTGTTTGCAGCTTGCTTTTGTGCAGGAAGCAAAAAAAAAAAAAAAAAAAACCAACAACACAGGAACCAAGAAAAGAACATACTACATCTGATAAAATGACAAAAAAGGCTCTACAATGAAAATCACCCGACTACAGTCGCATGGGTGACAAAACATCAGACGTTAGTATTTTAGGATTAAGGACAGCCTGGTAATATCTCTAGACATAAAGGTTCTCCTCTGGAGCGGTGTAACAAAGACAGGTCTAAGAAGGTTTGAAGGACCTATGCTCCCCCATACGTTTGCTGCAAAGTGGAATATGTCACATGTTGGCCCACGATTAGGCACGCTCAGTCAAAGTGGAGTCAATCCACTCCTGTGATAAGACAGAGTAAGCTCGCAGCCTTTTATCCATTTTCTTTTAAAAACAAACCTTAATCTTGTCTCCATACTGAAAAAATAAGGATGAAAATAAAATGCTGTTCTTGTGAGCAATGGGTAAACTACAACTGAGGACAAAAGTATTAAATATAGTGTTGTTATACACAGCCTGCAGAGTGTAAAGTGAGGCATTAGAAAAAACAAAAAGTGCATCTATAAACAAATATTATGTTTTGCTGAAACAGTTAGCAAGCTTTTAGTCAGAGACATCCTTCCCTCAATGGAAAAAAAAAATCAGCTGACCTTAAAAACAGTGACAAGGAAAGAGATATATTCTCTGAAAATATCCAATTTATATCTACCACTCAGACACATGTTAGTCAGAATCTATAGATAGCCTATCATCCATCACCCTCGCTACACCAACAGACCATCTTAACAGGCTAAGAGAGTAACCTGAGACATGATAGGGAATTATAAAGCTAGTTTAATCTCCTGTTTAGCTGAAGTGGTTTAGTATCTGGGAACTGAAGGGTCTCTGCCTCCAGCCTTTTACTGTGAGATCTGGCTCATTTACAGGATGTTAGCAATACAGGATAGGTGAGGATGGGATTGGTGTTTGTGGATAAGAGGGAGGGTCGCCATAGGGGTTTTGGTCAGAACTAAAAGAACGCCCAGATCCAATTACAGCTTTTCAAAGCTTTTGTGAGAACCATTTCTTTTGCAAAGAAGAAGTTATTTGATACCAATACATCACTAGCACACGTACTAATTCATACATAATCCATCTTTTGCGTGCAGTTACTGAGTGCAGGTGTTTCTGCATGATGGCTTAATTTATGCACAATGTTATCCTTAGAGCTTAAGAAAACCAACAACAGAGGGAGCACATTTTCTGTAGCCACCTCTCATTACCTTGAACTGAGCTTGCAATTGTAATATCTCATCAATGTCTCCAGCGTTTGGAGAATGTTTATTCAAGCCATCACATTGTGGTGTCTGGTTTGTCACCTCTGCAGCGATTACTGATGCTACTGATGTGGATGTGAAGGGACAGGATGTGTGCTGATGCTTGTAAAAGATACTGCGTATTAACTTATCACCAAGCCACAAAAACACTTAAAAATCCTGTTTTTGAAACAAGCAAACGAAGACGTCTAAACATGTAAATACAAAATTTCTCGTTTTCCGCAATAACTCAGATGTTTAACAAAAATGTTAATGTAAACATGTTTGCTTCTTTCGCTTGCGAAGCGGGTCTGAAGCGCTGAAAATGTAAACTTGGTGCCAGTAAAGTTCAATTTTAGAGCTTTTCAGCCAGGTAGCTAACATCTGTGTTAGCTCACTTCTGTAATGTTGGGGCAACACGAAGCACACAAACAGAGGCTTCAATGACACAACTTTAGCTCCCTGCGGTGACACCCGTGTAGTGAAAAATATCTGTCCACGTTTTGTTTATAACTGTAATTTTGCTGTTAGTGTCCTCCAAGTTTAGCTAGCTTAACCAGCTAGCTCTCTTACCTTTTGTGGGAGACCAGCGTAGCAAAGCAGGGCTAAAATGCACCACACCAGGGCCCGACTGCTCACTGTCCAGTCCATATTCTCTGGTCTCAAACCGGGATAGACAGCTGGGGAGGTCCGAGCGGCCGCAGACTACATAGAAACCGCTTTCTGGTTCGCAGACAGGTGTTATAAATAGTTTTGTAAATGTTGATACGTTAAAGGCATCGAGCCAGCCGCACTGGATGCGACGTTAAATGTGCTTCTTCCTGAAATGAAAACCGTGGGGGTTGGACTTTGGGATAGATATCCACACGAGTGGAGGAGGGGAAATGTCGAGAGTCTGTGAGCCAATGAGAAAAGCGATACGGACACCGGATGTGGTATAAAATAGATCCGGGGGACATTTTCTACAGCGGTCTGCGAAGAGTGTGGGAAGCATGCGTTTCAGCGTTGGGCAAGCGAACTGCGGCATGGTCGTGTTTAATTTGGCTATGAAATTTTATTCATGTATATGTTGTAGTTATTATTATTATTGCAGCTGACTGCTAGTGCATATATGATGGGGAGGTGTAAAGTTAGAGCACTGAAAGCAATGACTGCGCGTTTGAGCAGCGGGACTTGACTAGGCCGCATGAGCAAAGAAAACGAAGGTAAGAACTTATTTAAAAAAAAAAAAACTAAATAAAAATACAACCCGCTTGAGCTCCCATCTGTAACCAGGTATTTTGGTCTCTTTATGAAATAGGATGGTGATTGCTCTAGTGGATGTTTTCTGCACTTCACCACGTGGACAGGGTGGTGTCATACAGTCTCGTGGAGGACGGCCAGCAGCGAGGTATGAAGTCAGAAATATGAAGTACAGAAAATGTGTTTTCCCTTTGGTTCATGGATGATGAGTTTTCGTGCGTTAGACTTCTGATCTGAAAATGAAGTCAGAATTGAAATCTGAGTTGAGTCACTAACACAGGTCAGGATTTGTAATCAATCAATCACATGCACTTAAGCTTTTTTTTTTTTTTTATCATTTTCTGCACAGGGGCCTTCAGTGTGAATGGATGTTCAGGATAATGACACAGTAAGTAATTTGAGTGTAATCCAAAATGATTGTAACTGATAAGTCTTCTGATAAATTTGAAGACATTATTGATCTGCCCCCCTCAAAGATCTTTATAAACAGCTTGTTAACAACTGAGCTTATTTGTTTTCTTCTTCAGGGACCAGCCTGTGATGCTCAAGAAGTGGACCCAGGCTTGAAGTTGCAGTGTCTCAGATAAACATGTTTTTTTTTGGGGGGGTTTCCATCTTTGTTTTTATTTTATTTGTATTTGTTCTATTTTTATTGTATATATTAATCGACATCTGCGGGTGGACAGCAAAGAAAGAATTTCATTGCACAGAGAAATGCCTTTTCTCTTGTGACGCATGACAATAAACACTTTGAATCTTGACTCTTTAAAAAGAATAAAGCATTTTTCCACAAACCAACAGCGTCGTTTTTGTTATTTTAACTTATTTCTGGGCACTCCTCTGAAACTGGCTGGCCTCTTCCGTGGCCACTCAAAGGTGGAGAGCAGTGCAAGATCAAGTCATGTCTTGTCATAACTGGGGTTTCTTGGCTTTTATTTCACCAAGTCTCTCTTTTAAAGCAAGACACAGACTCGAGATGAAGTTCAGGTATAGTGTTCTCAAAGTGCGGAAGCTGCCCACGTGACGGAGTTTAACATCCGTCTGTGGTGTCAGCACATCTGTTAGCATTAACACTTAATTTGACACCACAAGTCAGATGTTTAAAAAGAAGAAATGCAGCCGGTTAAATACTGAATATTTTTGTCAAGTGAATGTACATCCACACACATACTATTTTTAGATTGTGAAGTGTTGTCTTTCATACTTCACGTCCTTGATTCCTCTTCCCCCAGATGAGAGCAGACGGGGCTAGGAAAAACTGGTTAACAAAAATAAGATGCCACTTATGACATGGGACAGCGGCATCATCTAATAAGTGGCTGTTATAGCCACTATATTTATAATTGGAAATGATAAAGTTCATTTGTTGAATATCTTCAAGTCCAACTCAGCAGACTTCATATCATCCAGTGATGTGCCACCACTACTTCACGTGTATAAACACTTCCACAAATGACACCTGTGCAACGTCTCTACCCACAGATTTGTTTCGGGAGTTGAGACAACTCTCAGCAGATCAAACTATCAGTTTCCAGGTCACGAGTGGGAACACAGAGACCTTGCATTGTCTAATTTTGTGGGTTGTAGCCTGTGGATTGTGCTTAGCTAACATGAGTGGCACCCTGTGTGGTCTTCTGCTGCAGTAGCCCATCTGCTTCAAGGTTTGTTTGGCGTGTAATTAGAGGGTGCTCTTCTGCATACTTTAGTCATAACAAGTGGTTATTTGAGTACTGTTGCCTTCCAATCAGCTCAAAGCATTCTTCCCACCCTCCTCTCACATCAGTAAAGCGTTTTTCACTGAATAGTTTCTCCTTTGGAACATTCCGTTACCTTAATAGATGATTGTGCAGGAAAATACCAGTAGATACCAGCCCATCTGGCATCAACAACCATGCCAAGTCAGTTAAAACACCTTTCTTCTCCATTCTGGTGTATCCCATCTTGATACGCCTCAACTCACTGAGTTGGCGCCTTGTGATTGAACAGGCGTACCTTATGAAGCGAAACAGCATATAAATGCATGTCTTCTGATGAGAATCTGGCTCCGGCTTCTCATTCCTCATCTCTTCTGTCAGAACATCAAATCCATACGTATTCTTTCCGAGCAAAAAGATTTTATTGATCCACAATGATCAGAAACGTAACATTCTGCGACATCACTGAACACAACAGCAATGTTTGATATTGTCATCACTTGTGCAAATAAACAACACCGAGACGTGAAAAACCAAAATGGGCATGTCTTAACAGACACAGTAATGGCACAAAGACTTTTTTTCCCCTTTTCCTATTCTCAGCTGATGCAAGAAACACGGCGGCTCACTATGGAGGAATGTTTAATTTACTTTAAAGGCACTTTCTGCCTCATACACTTGTCAACACACATGTCTGGACATATAAAGTAAAAGTCACCTGTAAAGCAGGGCGTCTTGGCAGATTACAAAGATCCTGTAGTTCTAGTGTATGTCATGTTTTTCTTTAATGTGTACAACAGTAGACAGCATTTAAAAAAAGGAAATCAATAAATAATTCAACAGAAACGGAGCATTCATTAGCTGGATGTCTGCTGAGAGCATTAAATAATATGGCTAATATCCAGTATGTTATTGATTTAAAATAAAACAGCAAGAGTGGATGTCCCAGCTCATTAAACTACACATTTCTGAGTTTATGTGTTTCCATTTAAACTAAAAGTGTTTCAGTCTCCTGCTCATTAAAATCACTCCCTGCAGATTATTTTTCTCCGTCTTCTGAATTTCCGTTTACCTCATACACAACCCTCTGGTTTCTTTCTTTAAACCACACTGAAAGATTGCTTTGGCAATAAAAAATAGAAAATTATTACTTTTTGTCGACTCTGAACATAACACGAAAAGAGCGCTTGAAACATGTTGCTTAGAAGCACGTTTTCAGTGAATGAGCTATTCCATTGCACAGCTAAAGAGCTGCATTCCTATGTATACATTCAATAGACCTAGGCAATGTTTTGCTGCTGCGTTTGCAGATGTACTTCAATTCACACGACTCCTCTGTAAGTCCTATGACACAGGTAAAAAGCATAATGACAGTCCTTTATTCTAAACAGGCCCGGTGTCTTATAGACGCAGAGCCGTTGATTGGTTTGCATATAGGTGCCAGGCAGCCGGCACAGGCAGCAGTGTGAGTGGTTGATAAATGTGTCTCGACATCCCTGTGAAACATGTAATCACAGATGCTGGGGTTTTCGGCGAAATCGCCTGCGAATTTAAAGGAATATTCTGTCAGGTGTTTGCTCGCTCAGATATACACAATCTTCGTTTAGTGGCCTCAGGAGTTCTCAAAGAGTTATAGTAACAATAAACCAGTCAATTAGAAACATCACATAAAAGGTTTACACTGTACAACTATCACGTTTGGGGCAGCTGTACATCACAGGTATTATGGTTCCTCTGGTTGGATCGGATGGCTATTTGTCAATCCACCATGACACACACACACACACACACACACACACACACACACACTAACCATGTCCCCCAAAAAAGTAATTTCATCAGAGTGAATCATAATATTTGATGTCACACTAAAACTGTGTGAATGATCGGCAGTCTGTGAGTCACTGTTCTCTTCTGTTTGCTTTTAGTAGCTAGATATGAGTAGATTTCAGATCGTTTTGAAGCACAGCCTTCATGGAGCGGTGCGACAGCAGGACTGGAGTACTGGTAAAAATACCAGGGAGCCAACCGAGCCCACTGCTGGAGCTGTGATCTCTGAGACGGGGCGGGGACATGGCGATAAAAAGCTTGTCATTGAACACCTCGAGCAGCGTGCCTTCACATGTCAGAGACATCAGATTCGGGTTCTGGATCCTTCAAGGCATCATTTGTCACAGTAAACAAGTTGGCATTTGAACGCGTATCCATGGCAGAGTGCATTATGGGTAGCCACACATCATCCATGTTTGGCATCACAAATATTTTCTGTGAAATGATGAAAAAAAACAAAAAAAAAACAAGGATTAGCAATAAATATGGTGGAGGACAGTGAAGCATGTTTACTCGAAAACCACTGTGAGAGACTATTAGAGGAACAGAACCTATAAATTCTAGTTTTGTCATCAAAAACATACAAAATGAAAACAAAAATAAAGTTTCAAACTATCTCTTTTAACAAGAAAGCAACAAAGCAACCCTGTATTGTTATGTCTGAAACCCAATAAAGCCTGAGTCCAGCGTTTGTTGAAAGCCAGATGTAAACACTTGCTCACAAATGACAACAGTGTGCACCGCAGCGCTATATTTTACTAGAAGCATTGTGGAGGGGGCCAAAACGTAATTACAGCCCCTGAGGAGGAGGCAGAGATAAATGTTGATGTGTGGTAAACCTGACAGGGACAATTTGCTGCGGTAGTTTGCAGAGGTGCTCTTTGTCCTTGGTGAGTAAACTTTGAGCTTCTCGGCCATGCCAATGGTAGACTTTCAAACATCAGTTGATAAATACCACAGGATATGACATCATGCACTAAATGCACCCATGTTTACAAAAAAGGTTAGGGTGCTGTGTTAAACGTAAAAACAGATTCCAGTGATTTGGAGGTTTTTTTTTTAAACTATATTCAATTGAAAATAGCACAATGTATTAACAACATATTGGATTTAAACCTACTGGTTAAAACTTTCTGTTTGGATCTACATGTTCCTCCTATGCACACATGGGTGGTAATTCTAAATAGGCCAAAGGTATTTTACATAAAGAACATTGGTTTAAGGCCAACTCCAGGCCTCGAGGGCCGGTGTCCTGCAAGTTTTAGATCTCACCCTGGGTCTACACACTTGAATCAAATGATTAGTTCATTACCAGGCCTCTGGAGAACCTCAAGACATGTTGAGGAGGTAATTTAGCCATTCAAATCAGCTGTGATGGATCAAGGACACAACTAAAACCTGCAGGAAACCGAGCCTCGAGGCCTGGGTTTGGACACCACTGGTTTAAGGTGTATTCGGATGTGCTAAATACTTAAAATCCCTTGTTCAGTTCCAAACAGAGTGTCAAATTCAAACTGAACACTCACCAGCCACTTCATTACACCGTGCTAGTACTAAGTTGGATCCGGTTTTTACCTTCAGAGCTAACTTAATTCATGGCACAGAATCAATAAGGTGCTGGAAACATTCCTCAGAGACTTTGGTCCATATTGACATCACAGCATCACACAGTTGCTTCAGATTTATCGGCTGCACATCAATGATGAGAATCTCCCATTCCAACATTTCCAAAAGGTTCCCTATTAAACTGAGATCTGGTGACTCTGGAGGCCATTTGAACATGGTCACTGTGTGTTCAAGAACACAGTTTTAAGATGATTTGAGCTTTGTGGCATGGTGCGTTAACATGGTGGAAACAGCCATCAGAAGATGGGTCCACTGTGGTAACAAAGGGGTGGATGTGGTCAGCAACTAGAACCAGAACTAGCCCAAAGTCCACAAACCTGAATCATTAATACAACACAAGACAGATCCATGTCAAATTCTGATTCTAATGATCATTGCAACAGATATCAAGAATCGTCAGACCAGGTAACATTTTCCAATCTTCTGTTGTCAAATGTTTCCAATTGTAGCCTCAGTTTGCTGTTCTTATCTGACCACACTGGCACCCAGGGTGGTCTTCTGCTGCTGTAGTCCATCTGTATGTAGAGATGCCTTTCTGCATATCTTGGGTGCAATGAGTGCTTATTTGAGGTACTCTTGCCCTTAAAACAGTCTAGCCATTCTCTTCTGACCTTTTACATTGGCAAGGCATTTTCATCCACACAACTGCTGCTCACTGAATATTTTTCTTTCTTTTCTGACCATTCTCTGTAAACCATAGAGACGG
>NW_005187460.1:2628743-2667876 GCF_000239375.1 Pundamilia nyererei
CTTTTACATTGGCAAGGCATTTTCATCCACACAACTGCTGCTCACTGAATATTTTTCTTTCTTTTCTGACCATTCTCTGTAAACCATAGAGACGGCTGTGTGGGGAAATCCCAGTAGATCAGCAGTTTCTGAAATATTCAGACCAGCCCGTCTGGCATCAACTACTATACCACATTCAAAGTCACTTACGTCACCTTCCTTCCCCATTCTGATGCTCAGTTTGAACTTCATCAAGTTGTCTTAACCATGCCTACATGTCTTAATGTATTTGCTTGTTGCCATGTGATTGGCTGATTAGATATCTGCAATAATGAACAGTTCAGCGGGTATAGTAAATGAAGTGACCAGCGAGTGTAAATTTAAAACCATGCAATTCCTCGTTTTTAACAATTGAACTTGCAAATGGACAATAAGTAGACTTTATTATGACTTAAGATTAGATTTCACCGGTGCTTATTTCTCCCAGTGTATACCTGGAACTCCTGATCCAGTTTCTTCTCAATCCACTCTGTTACATGCACCAGCGTCACCTCCCTTTCACCGAGTTTGGGCCGTGCTTTGAGCTCCAGGTGAGGCGGACTCCGAAAACCATACCTGACAGCCAAAAAGAGAAGTTTGTGATAATCGTGTTGAATTTTCAGACCAGCTTCATGAAACAGATGTCGATTGATGGGTTTTTCCTTAAATGACTGCTTCATTTCAATTTAAAAAAAAACAAAAAAACATATTAGCAGTATTTAAGGAGGAAAAAGGTAAAAACATGGAGGAAAACATGCAAAACATATATAGCATGCAACAGAAACAGATTTTTCTATATGTTGTTTTAATTATATTTTTCTTAGCACCTATTTAGTGGCGCAAATAAAGAAGTTCGTATTAATTAAGCCAAACATAAATCAGTGTGTATTTAAGGCTTCAATGTTCCACATCTTTAATGGAAAACACACCTTTGTGCCCTCATTTCTTAGATGTGATTAAACATTTTTATTCTCTCATCACTTGCTTGTGTTGTTTTTTTTGCCCAGCAGAGGGTGCAGTGCTATAATCTCAAGCCATTCACATCGATTGTGACATATCAACTCCATCCTGCAATTTTCCACATCCTCCTAAACATACCATATCCTGTCTGTGGGGGGAGGTGGGATGTTGACAGCCAGAGTCCCGCGGCACTCTTGCACCTCTACGGTGAGCAACAAGGGCGTGTTGGATACTTCCTCCATCTTCTTCTTGATGAACTCCGTCTCTGTGGCTTTCTGGAAGTACTTCGACTTGGCTATCTTGTCCACAAAGCGCATGATCTTGCTGGGTCTGTGGCCTCCCACATAACTACGCGAGTCGATGATGGAAACAGAGGAGGAGGGGAGACAAGGAGTGAGTCAGGTTCATAATTAATTCATAACGGCATCTCTTGCTACTCAGCACCCACTATCGAGGGGCTATGTGTGCAAGTGACCGGGTGCTACATTAAATCATCAGCGAGCTTTCAAATATGTATGTCTGAGTGGGTGGCTGGTTGGATAGAAAAAGGAAAAATGTTCTGTTTCAGAACCTCAGTACGAATGTTATTCTGCTCATTTTCAATTCGGAGGTGCACTAATGTTGTTAGAAAGAGACATTTGCTCACCCCTCTGCTCCAGGCAGAACAGGTTTGTCACTGAGGAGTTCTGGAGGATCCTCCTCGTCCGATGAACCGGCACTAGACGATTCCTCGTCACTGTCTGCCAGGCAGTATGTCCGTGGCCTTGACCTGTCACGCACACATAAACAAGCACTCATGTTGCAAAGTCAGGCCCCAGTGGCTTTGCAAAGAGCCCTTATCAATCACTATTAATTCCCATTAAATGTATCCCAGGAACTACTTCTCCACCGATCTCACTCAAAAAAAGATCCAATAACCCAAATGGGTAACAAAATGTATTGTTTCAGGGACAGCGACTGTAGGCATCCAATTCCCAAACTCGCCAGTTTACTGTACACATGTCCACAGCGGTAAGCATCCACGGGAAGGATTAGTATATAAAGAGGAGGGAAAAGGCAACACGACAAAAGGGGAGGAACTGTGAAAAACGCATGTGACAACTAATATGGCTCTAAAAATGCAAATGCACCCGATTACCATCCGACTCAGAGCTGGTTTTCTTTAGCAGAAAATCGAATCCTTCACACATTTTATTTTGGCACTGTCACTGAGAATGAGACAATAAGAAGAAAAACAAACACGGAGGAATCAGGACAAGCTGTGGAGGACGACTCTAAAATCTGGAAGCCTTCTTAAAAACAAAATAAAATCAGACCGAGCTTCACTCAGCTTCATTATTCTGCATAAAAGAAGAAATGCACTTTTAAAGCCTCACCAATCTTTCCCATGTTCTCCAAGGCCCTCGCCCTCCTTTCCCAAACGGGCCAAGTTCATCTTGGTCTCCAGCGTCATGAGGAAAGAGCCCGTGTAGGAGACCTCCAGATCAAACCACAAACCTGAGAAAGAAAACATAAAGACTTATGATGTTTTTTATACCAAACCCATGCCTGCTGACATCCTCGTCAATAGCATAAGGAAAATCAATAACAACCTAATGATTTGTGTTTAATTGTTGCAAGGTTAAATCTAGTGCTCATCTACCTAAAAAAAAAAGGTCACCTATCAGGAAGCAGTTCTTTATTAAGCTACTTCCTGTTTACACGTCCCACTCCTCAGCGGGCGGCAGGAGAATTATTCAGATTACGATCCCCCTGCTGTTTGCACAGCGAACGTCTGCAGCCGGTAACTGACGTTTATTATCCCCTCTGTCTGCCCCCCTCCCTTCTCTTCACTTTCCCTCTCCCTGTAAATGCTCATTGAGTCGTACAGTCTGTGTGACAGCAGTGCCAGAGAGAAGCTACATGACAGCAGCAAGACACATCATGGAAGACAGTGTCTCATTGTCTAGCACGAGACAAACAGCAGGAAGAGACCGTCTGGATTTTCTCATTAAATTTGAAGGAGCCAACACATCTCTACCACAGACAGATGTAGAACCGGGAAACATATCACAGCAATCGTGCATTAGATATTCCTTTAAATCGCTCTCATTGTCATATAGTATGGTGAATTTGCCTCCACATTAATAATTTCCATTTGTGCAGCATGTGCATGACCAAGCAACTGCAAAAGTGACGCTTCAGCCCGACTCTCCTCTGAGCTAATTATGAAATGTCTGCATGCTAAGATGGTTAAAATGGTTCTGTGCATACACTAACGTCAAGAATGTTATACCCACTTGTTTCTTATAAGCCTCTAGCTCATTTTCACATCTTTGCACAACTGACAAACAACAGTTTGTGTGTATTGTGCGGTTATCGAAGCACAGTGTAAACATTGTCAATCAAGCCATGTCTCCCCATAAATAAGGCATTGAGAAGCTGCCTTTCCCTCAATTTTACCATCATCACACAAGAGAAGAAATCACAAGCGTGTTCAGTTCATGCAGGATGAAAGCGCACATTTCATCATCGGCTAATGATGCTTTGTTAGTATATATCTGAGGATGTATAGGTTCAGACACATTTGTGAGCTCTGCAGACACCCTGCTCCAACAACTGAACAACAAGAATCTTTAGACCTAAGATCAAGAAAAACTGAATGCTCTTAATCTGGAATTGATAAACAAAAATTTTAACACGGCGGCTCCTCATGACATTTACATTCACTGGACACTTTATGAGGTACACCTTACTAGTTGGACCCCCTTTTGCCTTCAGAAGGGTCTTAATTCTTCATGAGACAGATTCGAAAAGGTGCTGGAAACATTTCTCACAGATTTTGGTTTCAAAGGTGCTCCAGAGATCTTGAGCTCTGGTGACTGTGGAGGCCATTTGAATCCAGTGAAGTCTTCAGCATTCGACATTTTTCTTCTGTTGTCCAATTTCGGTGAGCTCATGTCAATTATAGCCTTAGCTTCAGCAGGTCATCTTGACCATGTCTACATGCTTAAATGTACTAAGTTGCTGCCATGTCATTGGCTAATGAGGCATTCGACCAGTTGAACAATACCTAACAAAATGGCTAGCAAGTGTATAATCATCATATTTTAAGAAATGACAAATAAAAAAAAAATAAAAAAAAAACACCCCAAATGACTGAAGCTTTTGACAATCTCTTTTTTTGCCTTAAACCAGCTGGAATTAATACACATCTCTGCTCTGTTTCTGTGTCAAACTAGTCCCTTTGCTCAGGCTTAAAGCAGGCTGGGTGAGTCAGTGTTTCAGTAATGGATGAGGGGGAGCCAAGACATGAGGTTTAATTACTGTGGCTTAATAGAGCAAACATGCAGAAAGGCTAGACTCCAGAGGAGAGAAGGACAGAGTGTTGGAGGGTAGGGGGTTATGGCTTAATCTAGAGAGAAGAGGAATAAGATGGAGATATGGTATGAAAGGTGAAGAAGACGGGTTGGGGAAAAGACAGAATTAATAAGTGGCTCGAGTAAGATAAAAATAAGAAATCTTGAAAGCACCCACAAAAATGTAAAAAAAAATAACACACCTAATGTAATTTTCTTCCTACCTTGGTGGTCCACTGAAGGTTTGGAGGCACGGAGGATCTTAGGAATGGAGAAGCCCATGTCTAGCTCTGTCAGAGTCAGCTCATTCATAACATATGGCAGCTAAAAGACAACATGTACGGAAAAAGATACAAATACAGCCAACGCAAAGACAAATCTCTATCTCTTGAGGAAATCTTCTTGCATTTGGATATTACTAACTGTAGCTACTGCTACTACTCACCCTGATCTTACTGAGCTTCATTTGGATCTTTTTGGAGACTACATTGGCCCAATATTTCTCTCCCAGGAAGTCCCAGAATATCCTTCCCAGAAATGCATTTACCCAGGCCTCAGGCTCCGCAGTCTCCTCTGAACTCCTACGCAGCTAAAGGACACACATACATGTATGAATGGCAGTTTTGAATATCTATAATCATTTTCTGCATCAAGCTTGAGCTTGATATATTGAGTTTGCTCCCAGCAACCCTTCAGTAAGATTCACTGAGTTGCCAGTGGTTCGGAGCTCTCTGGGGTAACTTCAGGTGACAACAGACTGATTTAGTTGATATTGTGGTTTAGACGTGCAGACCCCAGGGGGGGCTTTTGATAGATGCCCACTTTGGATGACAATCTTTTTCTATTCAGCCTGACATGCATCCATCTGTCTCCTACCTTTTTGGTAGTCTGGGGGCTGCTATCCGGGCTGTTCCTAGCGCTGTCAGTGGCAGTCGGGCTTCTAGGCGGCACCTGGGGACTCACGTATTTGGCCATGTAGACATTATAGTCCAACAGCATCTTCTGCTTCAAGCCTGCAGTAGAGCCACAGGAGAGAGCGGCGGTGGTCTCTCTGTGACGAGACTGAGACTGAGACAGCTCCTCCAGGCTTCCCCGGCTGCTGCTCCTGCTGTCAGCCTCCAGGCCTCCGACAGATTGAAAGCTGCTACTGCGACTGTGGGAGGGTAAGAAGGCTACAAATGGAAGGAAGGAAATGTGGGATGTGAAGGGGGTGTTTTGACACAATTATGCTAGAACACGGAACATTTTTAGTGATTCCAGATTTGTATACAATAATAATAAATGCTCAAAATTTAATTAGCCTTAGATAGCTGTCAGCTATTTTTGTATTCCTTTCTCACAGTAGACTGCAGCACTCTGAATTAGCATGCTGTACACTGCTTTCCAGTAATCCAGCCCTACCTTTACTACCTTTATCTCCTGACCCACACAATTTTGGCATTTCTCTTTGTATAAGGCCTCCTCCGCACAGGCTTACATCCCACTGTGGAAAGTGATGCTATAATACGCTGATGCTCTGTGCTTGTAATCCTGCTGACCCACCACACTCATCGGTTCACTTAGTTGAGGGGATTGGCAGTCCCTAAGCTGGGGCTTATGCACAGATCTGATTGCTGCGCAGTTGCCTACTTAATAGAACGGCTATTCTGACATCGAGGAATGGCGCGTGTCTGTGCAAATACAGGTGTGTAAAAAAAAGAAAGAAAGAAAGAACATGGATAACAAATGCTTTACGTGTGTGTGTGTTTGCACCTTGATCTGGGAGAGTGTGAAGCTCACCATTCTTGCAGATGCTAGGCAGACTGCCACCTCTTCCCTCTGATTTCATTCGGGATGCTAGAAGAAATCTACGGAACCACTCTTCCTTTTCCCGACCCGTCCTCCCGAAAAGGTAGATAGTCAAATCCCCGCCTCCAAAGGTTGGTTTTTTGGGTTCCTCTGCTGACGCCGATCCTTCTGCCTTCTCACCCTTGTCTGTTTTCTCCACCTTCTCACTCTGAACTGTCGATTTTTCTTCCCCAGCTTCAGGCCTCTCTCCCTGGGCCTTGGACATGAAGTCATCCTGCTTGGCCAGCTCAATGCAAATGGGGTATTTCTTGTTCCAAACTCTCTTCCTAGCCAGGCTCTGAGGCATCAGGTATATCTGTGGGGTATAAAGACTGACTTCACTAAATCAATCTCATGAACACGAGTGCTTTCTTTATTTCTTTATTGGTGTTTCTAAGGCAACAGAATGATTTTAAAGAAAAGAAGATAAAGAGAAAAAGTGTTCACATTTTTATGCGGCAGATTGATACCTGAGGGTATGAGTGGAAACAACTGGTGGCAATAAATGTAAGAATATGCCTGTTTTCTGTTGATAAGTAACCAAGATTTGGCACCATTCAGGGCTGGAAAGGTTCATGTCCTTCTGCTTTTGTTCTTGCTATAGGCCAAGAATTCTCTAATACATACAGCAGCACTTCATTCATCCCTGTGGTTGTAATGGGTTGGAGCGGTATTGGATCTCAGATTAAAACAATAACACCATGAGCAGAAATTGGACCTTCAGGGATGCTTTTCCTGTACGAGTGTCTGAATAAACTACACACTAAGTATCTACAATAATAACTGAGAAAGGGCACTTTAGGAAACCAGAGAAGAAGAGTAGGTTAAGGGTGCATGATGAAACCTTTTGCTCTGTGATACACTGACATGAGAAATGTCAGCTGTGCCTTGAGATATGCAAAACTGTTGAATCAGCGCGCTAGTACACAAGATACACAACTGTGTATATAAGGTCAGTGACCTGTGATATTCACTCTACGTTTACACACAGTCTACGAGTCACAAGCTGTGATTGTCACTGAGCATGACCTATTAGCGAGCATGCAGTCGGGCAAAGGCAAATGTGACGGGACGTGTGCTCGATGTCACTAAATGTTAAGCTTATCATCAAGCACAGTAACACACTGAGGAGACGCGCACACACACTTAACACATTAATTTCCCCCTCGTCTTTGAGTGGTGTTAGCAAAAATCTCTCTTTCCATGACCAAAAGGTTTGTTTAAGCCACCGCACCTTGCTGTCAGTCAGGTCGTAGATCTTCTGGCTGATGTAAGTGACGTCAGGTTTAGGCTCATTGTGTGTGGCACGGCGGGAGATGTTCCGATTGGGCTTGGACAGACGCAGGACTGAGCCCTCTAGACGGACGTAAACGGAGTGGGTCAGGGTGGCGTGGTACGTCTCCGGGTCATAGCTGTGGATCTCATTCATCCAGCCCTGCGAGAGAGAAGCAGAAGACTTTTCAGCTACAATGAAGTAAAACTCGAGTCACCTCTCAAGACTTTTGCACACAGTCTTTTATACACACATCAGATTTTCAGTTTAAAACCAGAGAATTAATTTGCTCAAATTAACTAAGTAACCTCCTGAGATAAAAAAAATGAAACCATCATTAAAGTGCCAAAAAACGCAGTTTATTGAATCTCCACTATGTATCACATACCATTGATTTAAAAAGACATTCTTGCTTAAAATTGATGCAACACAGCAAAAGATAAAGTGGGGCATCTGAGACTTTGTTTATTCCCAAAGAAAGACAAGTATGAAGAAAAAGACAAAGCTTGTTGGACCGCTTCCCCACACTTGTGTGCCCGAGGGGCCGTCGTTCATCTGCCTGTATCATGTTCTGCAGAGCTCCTCTTTTTGGAACAGCTGTGGCCTCTAGCCATCAGGCTATCCTGTGCAATCGCTTGGTACCCACTAAGGCACACACACATACACATGCTTGCATAACTCTGTCAAATTACTAAAGATTTCTCTTCTGATTTTCTGAGGTTACTCGAGAATAAGGAGCAAACGGTGGTGCTGTCATTAAAATGTTTCGCTTAAAGAAAAACTGGAGCCATCACTGGAGAAGAAGTGCAACGCAACCTCGTGATTCCCCAACAGGCTGCACAGATTGAATTCTCATCCAAACTCCTACCTTTTTGTTCCCGAAGGGCACTGTGTTAACAAAGGCAATTCAACTGAAATAACAGAGTAAAAACATATAGTCTTCTTCAGAGTAAGGACAAACTGAACATAGGCACCACACTTGGGAAAACTAATCACAAGTTTACTTTTGAAGTCACATGTTTTGCCTTTACCTTGAATATCCCTGGTTCCTTAATATCCAGCTGGGCCACATTCCATTGCTCTATCCTTCGCCTCCTTTTTCTGCTCACTGATGAGGAGGGCTGAGGGGATGACAGCCAAAGCACGAGCAACGCCAACGCGAACCCCGCTATTATCCCGTGCACTACTGAGCACACACAGGGTGGCACAGGAAGCACCAAATACCAATACACCAACTGTGTTAAAATAATGAGACCAGTCACGGGTAAGGTCTCGGCCTCCTCTTCGGCTCTCTCGTCCTCTGGATCGAGCTCACTACACAAACCAGTGCTACCAGTATGGGGTTGCCGGGACCCAGAACGATCACCGTCCGGTGTCTCTGTGTCAGTACATAACTCAAAGTCTTCGCTGTACAGCTCACAGAAGTCCTCGTCTTCCTGTCGAGCTACCAGGGCTGACATCGAACAGCGGCCCAGAGTGAGAGAGGGAGATTTGTGGAGGGCAGAAGATGAGGCCTGGGTGAGGGCTGGCGCGAGTGATGGGAAAGAGAAAAAACCTGACTCTGGGCCCTTAGCTGTGGGGGTTTCTTCCTCGTCTTCTCCTTCTGCCCCTTCCTCCTCTTTGATGCTGTAGTTGTTGCCACCTTCTCCGTGTCCATTTACCGCTGTTACTCCGCTGAGCTCCGACGCGCTGGAGGACAGCGATTTGGCACGATAAGCAGCACTTCCAGCAGACCCCGTACCAGACTCATCCCCCATTATCTTACTAAAAAGCTGCAGAGGGTCTGACATCACTTCCGATAGCCGCCGCTTGGTATCCTCTATCTTGGCCTCCACCTCTTGGACTTTGAAGAAGGACCTACCATCTGGAGACATGATGGGGGAGGAGGGGGCTGTTTTAGAGTCTCCACCTGCTTGAGTGACAATGACGGGACTGGAGGATAAACGGGGTTGGGAGAACTGTTTGAAGAGTTGCATGTTGCGAGGTGGAGGCCGATGGGATGGCTGTATTTGCTGATGCTGAAGAGGCCCTTCCGAATGGTCAGCCTTGGAAGCGTCCGTGGACAGAGACTTAACAAAAGACTTCATTAAGTGTCGATGGCGTGCGTGGGTTGGTGCTACGGTGGAAAGTGAAGGGACAGTTTCTCGAGACTCAACGTCATTGGACAAAGACCTAACCAGACTAAGAAAAGGCTTGGAGGATGACAGTGCTGCAGACTTGCATGGTGAAGAGGAGCTGGAGCTTGCGGGGGAGGGATTGACCGGGAGCCGTTCAGACGGCCAGGAGGAGCTGGCAGGAGGATTGGAGGAGAGGGTGGATGTGGGATTAATAGTCAAGGCAGGAGAGTGTGTGTGTGGCTGAGGGTCTGAGGGCTGCACAGATAAGGTGGTAGATAAAACTGGGAGAACAGCAGGTCCCGAGGGGGTGTCTGCACCAGCAGATTCAAACAGCAGTTCCTCTTTTGCTTCCAAGCCTGTAGCAACGCACCGGTCATCAGCTGCTGAAGCTGGACCTTGAAGCCCCCCTGTACCATCGAGGACAAACTTGTCTTTAACAGATCCAGCGGGTATCCCAAAGAGCTCCTCTTCCTCATCGTCTTCCTCTTTCCCCAGAGCAGAGAAGTGTATGGTGATGGTGTCACGAGAGTGGGAACGCTGGACCTGCAGCTTGGGTCCAGGGGTGTGACGAGGGGGCGGAGTGGCAGCATGCTGGCCACTTCCCCTGCTGCTGCCGCCCTGACTGCTCATCATCACCCTGCACAGGGCTCACGGCCTGGGGGGGGAAAAAAAAAACAAAAAAAAAAAACACAGAGACAGTGGGAACACGTGGTTAATAAAAAACAATGAAGCAATAGTGCATCAGTGCAGGGGGGAGGGAGGCTGTAGTGTTTGTAGTACAAATTGGCAATTCGATTTAATCAGCGATTTCAAACCAGACGTATAAGTACCCTGAGGGCCACTTCTGCAGTAGCCAGGGGATAGGTGGGAAGATGAGATCAACCAATGGGGAAAAAAAATTACATTGCAATTTAATTACAGAATTGAGCAGGCCTGAACAAAATGGTCTGAGCGGAAAACTACTGGAAGTAGTCGATAAGCAGTAGAAAACTGACACCCATAGAGAATGACAGCCAAGTAGATAAAAGTATAAATTAAACTATTAAATTTGTTACCCAGCAGCACAAAATACATTAATGGCTAAACACTTCAAGATTTTTACTATGCATCATGAAATTATTGGTTGCTAACTGCCCTCAACTAATAAATGGTAAGCTAAAGAAGTGTCTACCCAGTTAACCTGACTGAACACATTCCTACACGAGGTGCTGTTGATGAAAGAGTTCTCGAGTTCATGTGACAACTGCAGAGACCCCCACGAGCTCTAAATGCACTCCTTGTACACACAGTACTTGAGACAGAAAAGAACAGCCTTGCAGCTTTCTGTTCACCCTAATGTGAGTGGACTGGACAGGTATCTCTATGTTCCCCAACCCATTAGCTCTCATTATGTAAGGTTGTAGCCGGAAGACAGAGTTGCTCTCAGGCCAAGCCTCTATCCCTCTCCCGCTCTGTCTTACAAGCACCCAGTCACTCATCCCACTATGGCAACATGATTAATGGGTTACTTCAGAGCTCACAAGTCTCAAGAAGAAGGGCCATCAACATTTCAGCTGTGTTTAACTCCACCCTCCAAAGGGGGAAAGAATGCAGCGGGTTAAATACTGAAAAGAGGTGAAAATGAGAACAGATCAAAAGAAGGAGCACTCCAAGAGCTCAAACCTCCCCCGAGCCAGCTCACTCTCTGGGCGGCTTTTCATGAGATTTCTTTTTAAACATTGAAGTTTGCAGTACAATAAAATTAAAGCATTACAGGTAAGCAAAGTTCAAACATGACATGATATTTGGATGCAAACTAAAACGGGATATTTAGAATCCACATATACCAGTATGACTTCCTGAATGCTGCCAATACAAACAAAGGCAGCAGCATTTTAAGACCAGTTTTAAAGATAAGAGATTTTATAATGGGTTGACCTTATTTGACCTTAAAAAAGACAAACATTCACATGACAAGAAAAAAACCCCACTTTCCCTCACCAATCCAAAACAATATACGGGTCATAATGACACCACAAAGTGGCCGTTCAGCTGAAGCGATCACAGAAACAAGGCGTCTTTTGTGTAGTCGACACAGTGGAACCGCAGTCGTTCATCATGCAATGATTTCACTGAATGAGGCCTCGCATTGTTATTGAGTTATTGTGCTTGTTTATTCTTCCACATCGCCCATATTGGTACCTCATCCTTGGTTAGCATGATCAAACAGTCAGAGCACACATATGTGCAAACATGCTGTTTGTGCACACAACACCATGCAGCCTCTTTGGTGTTGGGGCTTTCAGCTGGTATATAAAAAAAATGTCTGTAATGGAAGAAGGAGGGACGGGAGAGGGACAACATAGCAGTAAGCTTGTGTGATTGTCTGCATTTCTGAGAAAGCCTCAGTGCCCCTTAGGGGCTCTCTGGTTGGCACTGTATCTCCAGAGATTGCATTTGCCGGGATGGAATAACAGAGCGTTTGACTTTCCCAGCCAGCCATTCACTTGGCTGAGCTACAATAGGTTTTGTGTGTGTCATTTTCAGTATATGCGTGTGTGCTGTTGGTTCTGCCATGGTAAGTGCTAGGGGCAGAGCAGATCGAATAAAAACAACAAAAAAAATGACAGATACAGGGGAAAAAAAGAGCAGCATAAAGAAGAAAGATGAAAGGCCACAGGGGGTCTGCAGAAGCAGCAGACGACCTTTCAGAGACAAGCTTTTGAAGCAGAATTTACTTAAAGACAGGAGGAGAGAAAAAACAGGGAGGACGACAAAGATGAGGGGGAGTGGATGAGAGTGAGAGGAGAGCATGGAGAGGAGACAAATTAAGTGGGGAGACAGAGTCATGGAGATGGGAGAGGTTGTTGTTGTCATCAGAGCCTGAAGGACGAATTAAAGCATTATGGAGGCTGACAAGGTGAGCAGGGAGCAACGTTTCCAAGTTTTCTCAGAGTCAGGTTTTAGCAAGGTGCAGCCAAAAGACAAAAAAATAAAAAAATAAAAATCGCACACTGAATCAATGCAAAACATAGCACGCTTGCACGCACCTACACCTTTTAAGGTACTGTTCTCCTCTGTAGACGTAAGATTTGCTGTTAAGATGAGTGCTATTCAGGTTCACACCAACACTGTGTTTGCTGACACACCCACAGTTTCGGGTACTTCCTGTCATCAAAGCTCCACTGCCATTAAACGCCTTGCGTGTGTTTGTTTTAGCCACTACTGTGAGACGAGAGGAGACTGGCATGGAGACGAGACTCATCCAATTAATCAATGCAAGCATGGCCTCTCTAATCAGCTCAAGCCAGCCCTATGGAGACTTCAGAGAAAGGGAGGGAGGTTAAAAGCAGCAAGGTAACATAATGACATAAGAGGCTGAACAGGCTACAGGGCAACAAGCATGTCAGCACAGGGCACAGCGGCCCGCGTAAAAGGTGTTCAATGACGACTTCTACATAAAGCAATGTTTTTGTAATGTAGAGTCTGCTAATCAATATTATACACAAAAACATCCTTGTCCAATACCAACATCCTGCTTCAATTCAAAGTGCATCTACTCCACAGAAATTCTCTGCTATCCATTATTAGACACAGAAAGTGACTGGCGGGTGTTCAGGACAGCCCGGCGTGACCTCGCCTAAAGTCTGCAAAGTTCATTTCCGCAAAGACATTTTACCTTTAGATAAACAAACAGAAAAGAAAAGAAATAAAAGCAGGAGTGACGTGAGCCCACTGGGTGAAAAATGGTTGCGAGAGAAGAACAGAGAGGACATCAAAAGAAGAAGCGAGTCAGCGAAGGGACTGAAAGGGGAGGGCGACGGCGGGAAGATAAATCGAGTGAGACAGAGAGATCGGAGATGAACGCAGGGTGCAGGGCGGGGGAGGGGGATGATGGCGCAATTGATTGTCACTAACAACCGAGATACACAGAGGCCTCACTCACTAACGAGTGCACGCACACTCACACTCTGTGGACTTGTGATGCGCACAGTTGCCTGGATGAGTAGGGTGCAAGCAAACCGAGACAAAGGGGAGAATAGTCTGAGCAGCTAAAGCGAGCGGAGGGAGAGAAACAGAAAAAGACACAAAGGTCGAGGAGGCTTTGTCGCCGAGCACACGAGTCACACAAAAGCTCAGAGCAGGTAAACACACGACACACCTTGTTTCATGCTCTGCTGCTCGCTCCTAGGAGAACGCAGGTCCCAGTCATCACGGGCACCCTGGCCCTGTTACGCAAACTGTACTGGACTTTGTTTGCTTACATGCAGCATATTGCACAGAGGGCGAGTCAGAGCGTGTCAGCTGGGAAAGAATCCAAACATTTCCCACCGTGACCTAAATCAGAAGAGTCGAACGCAAATGAAGAGAGGTCATCACGATCATAGACCAACACGAAAGCCGGACTACGCCCGCTTTTATCAGCCAAGGAGTCCCTGACTTGACTCTCACAGTGAAGAAGCAACACAAGCAGTTCTTAAAATAGCTCTGCGAGGCAGTGGAGGTGCCGTCTCCCAGCACCAGACTGGCCGTTTACAGCGCACAGATGGGAGACTAAAAAGGATCTAAGCAGTATAATAGTATATTCAACAGACAAAGACAAGATTTAAAATCGCTACTAAATGACATGAGCTTTTGTGACAATATTCCATATCTGGCATACAACAAGTAAGAAAGATTTATTAAGTGCTTTTCGTAGACAGGCAGTCACAAAGCGCTGTGCACAAAGGTTAAAATAAAGAAAACATCAAGTAATAAAATAGACAATATAAATAATGCAAATTCAAAAGTGTTGATTAACAGAAGGCCTGTTTAAATAATAAAGTTTTTAACTGCTTTTTACACAGAGTCAGCCAAACGTAGTTGTGGTGGTAGACTGTTCCACAGCCTTGGTGCCACCGACTGAAAGGCAGAAAAGGGAAGAAAATTTAGAAATAACAGAGTCATCAATAAAGCGCCTGCGCCTAAAAAAAAAAAACACCTTGGGGAAGAGACTCTGAGTTGACAGACACATTAAAAGAGACTGACTTATGGTCGCTAAAAACAACGTCATTTAAAGTCACGTGGTCAAGGGAAATGCCATAAGTGAAGACCAAGTCCAGAGTATGCCCAGCAGTGTGAGTAGGGCCTGATACATGCTGAACAAAATTAAAAGAGTCCATGATGCTCAGGAACTCCTTAGTGGTACTATTTGATGAGTCTTCTGCATGAATGTTGAAGTCTCCAACAATGACGACCTTGCCCAGTTTAATAGTGGAAATTAAAAGTTCTTGCAAGTCTGCCAGAAAAGATGCAGCAGACCCAGGTGGACGATAAATTAAGATACCGTACATGGGCTGATCTCTTCCAATTTTTATCACGATCATTACGAAAGAATTGTAACAGCTCGAAGAGATCATCTGGCATAAAAATGTCTTTTTTAAAAATTACAGCTGTTCCACCTCCTCGTCGAGATATCCGAGGTGCACAGAGAAACGAACAGTCTGCGGGACAAAGCTCTAAAAGATGTGAGACTTCATTCTCACGCTGCCACGTCTCAGAGATAAACATAAAATCAAGCGTCTCTGCACAGAACAAGTCATTTAAAGTATAAGACTTGTTGGCAATTGAGCGGGCATTAATCAACATCACCTCTGTAAAGATCTGCGATCATGTCTTGTAGTTCCTGCAGTGTTGGCTTATCGTGAGCTGGTTACTTACCAAGAACATGACTTTTTTTTTGTTCTTTTTCGAAGTGTTTCGAATGGCTCTTTTAAGGATGCAAATAAGGAATTAGACTTTTAAATGTATGCTAATTTCACAGGTTTTAAAAACAGAAATCTGAAGCAAGATTCAGAATTCGTGCTTCGATTTGTCAACATTAGAGTTTTTTTTAGAGAGGGGATTATATCTGCATTTATTATTCAGAAAAATTCCAAATTATTGTCAGCAGCTGGGAAAAAATCCATTTTTGATATGCGAACAAACCTTTCGGTAAATCTGTAAAGAAAATGACGGCAAATTTATTTCGGGCTCGGTGTGTGGAAAAAAAAAAAAAAAAAAAGGGTTTTAATGTGTTTTTCACATTTTGTATTTTGCATTGCAAGTTTTCTCAAATGTATTCTTTAAATATGTGTTAACCAAACTCTTATTTGCATATGCATTCATCAGCCTCTCTGTTAAAGTGTTTGCTGATGCAAATATGTAATCAGCCCACCACATGTCAGCAGCTCAACACATTTAAGAATACAGACATGGTCTAGACCTTTAGCTTTAGTTCAAACATCAGAATGGGGAAGAAAGGCTATTTAAGTCACCTGGTATGATTGGTGGTGCCATATAGGCTGGAATATTTCAGCAACAGCTGATCTGCTGGGATTTCCCAAGAGATTTACAGAGAATGGTCAGAAAAGTATGCAGCGAGTGGCTGTTCTCTGTGTGGATCATGTCAGAGTTTAGAGGAGAATGACCAGATGGTTTCAGTCTGATAGGAAAGAAACTGTAACTCAAGCAGCCACTTGTTACAACCAAGGTATGCAGTTGGGCATCTCTGAATGCACACATTATTAAACCTTGAAACAGATGAGCGATAGCAGCAGAAGACCACACAAGGTACAACTCCTGTCCACTAAGAACAGGAAACAGGACTGCAGTTCACACAGGCTCAACATAATTGGAGAAAAAGACGATTGAGTTTCATCAGACCAGACAATATTTTTCCAATTTCTGCTGCAATAGTTGGATGGCAAGGTCAGAATTTGGTGCAAATAATATGAAAGCACTGATCCATTCTACCTGGTATCAATGGTTCAGGGTGCTGGTGGTGTAATGGCGTACACAGAAAATATCAACACAAAAGCCTCCCTGAGTATTGTTGCTGACCATGTCCATCCCTTTATGACTCTAGTGTATCCATTTTCTGATCTGATTCCAGCAGCTCGGATTCTACAAAGCTCAAATCAACTTAAGCAGTCACCAGATCTCAATACAACCTTTGGGATCAGGGGTGCACATAAGTGGTCCGCGGTTGCGCATTCGCTGTCAAAATAAAAGACGCGCATCAGATAAGATGTTGCAACGCGTGTTTGCGTCCATAATATTTTCTGGAGGAGGACAGACATTAGTTTAGAACTCTCACAGATGTCGAAGAAGCTCCTTTAAGCAATTACTTTGGTGTTCCTCCACCTCCAAAGAAATGTCAGAAGGAGTCCGAACCGCAAAAGAAGCACGTATTCTCCGAAAATTGATTGCAGGAGCTGAGCTGGCTTCAAACAAATGATGAACGCACAGAGGTGTGGTGCAGAATATGCCGTGAAAATCCCACTCTAGCGGCCCAAAACAGTGCCTTTTATATGTACGCAAACGCGCGTTGCAACTTCTTATCTGGTGCGCGTCTTTTATTTTGACAGCGAATGCGCACCTGCAGACCACTTATGTGCACCCCTGTTTGGGATGTGGCAGAACAGTAGAGTCACATTGTGGATGTGCAGCTGACAAATCTGCAGCAACTGCATGATGTTCTCATGTCAAAATGGACCAAAATCTCACAGGAACGTTTCTAGCACCTTGTAAAATCTACGAATTTATGGAAAAAAGGGGGTCCAGCCCAGTACTAGCAAAGTGTAACGGTAAATGTATGTCAACAGACAAGAGACAGTATTTTAAAATAAAGACATTTTTGAACATTTTCTTTGCAAAAGTCTAAAATAAGACATGTTATGTAAGTTAAATAGCCCCCAAATGCAAAAGCAAAACGTCCTTTTGATACTGTACCCCCCACTTTTGCATCACACCTTTGTAATGTTAAACCTGAGTGTGGACATGGACATAACGGACATGTCACATTCAGTTTTACTGACTATTTTTGGGCATTCACATCAGCAGTGATCACCACTGCCTATCTCACACTCAGCCTGTTAGACCAGCACGTTTGCACAACAACAACACTTGCTATGTAACATTCTCATATAAAACACACAAGCACACAGAGCTTAACACAGTCCACCTCCAGGGTCTGACAGTACACGAGCTGGTAGTTTGATGAGCTCCAGTTGAGCTCAGAGGAAACACTGAGGAGCGGTTTGATGGTGAGCTGAATCATGCAGCTCTCTCTTAAAGAAAGACGAAAAACAACAATAAAATAAAAGCCAAGCCAGATAAAGAGCACACGCTCAACTGAGCTGGATCAAACCAGTTTTCTTCACCTCTCCCTCTCGTCCTCCGTCTCTCTAACCCAGAATGCACCATCGACACGTCAAACATCCAACCTCGCCGTGCGGCAGATGATCGGGTGGTTGCCATGCCAACCGAGAAGCTTTCATCTTGCTCTGCACTCGTGTCTGCATCCTTTTGTTAGGGAGGGCAGCTTCTTCTCGCTCTGTAATGGTGCGCTCTGAGGAGTGTGTGGTGTGGAGGGTTTGTTAGCACAAAGCTGTCAGCAAACTGTGTTCAGTGTGTGTGTGTGCGCGCGTGTAGGATGTGTGGGTACAAAGCCACAGAACAAGAAAAAGAAACGGCAAAACCCAGATCTCAGATGTAAAACTTCTGAGATATGTGAAAAAGAGAATGTGATGCACATCAATTGGTCATTTTGGGGATTGTGTTGCCTAAGACGCGAATGTCCCCAATCAATTAATAAACTCTGATTATGGTTGTCAACATCAATAAACTTTCTCCTAACAACTTAAGCCAACTTTAATGTTCTCTTTGAGTGTTGAGATGAGCATGTGCCTGTTACCAACATTACAAGCAGCTGATTTGTTCAAATAGCTGGTTTGACGCTTCGCTTCGATAAAGAACAAATTTGGGATAGATATCCAAATCTGGCAGCGTCTTACCCAATTTGACAGATCAAAAGGCAAACGAACGTGCAATCCTGACTGAACGCACACAAACATGCAGGCATCCAATACAAACATATTAAGTTATTTATAATCCATGTAAAAGCTGCTTGATGACCCGAAAACAGCTGGAGGATTTGGCATTAGTCATAATCCATCCAATTACACGATGAATGGAGAAACGGAGGGAATAGGAGGAGACGTGAGGGGCAGAAAAAAAGACAGAAAAATGTGTGTCTCTGTGGATAAAGCTGACTGTCACAAATAAGTCGTCTATATTGCTGAAACATTAAACAGTAGTGCTGCTGTTTGTGGCTGAGAGCAGTAGATGCAGTGCCAGTTTTTGTTAGGTTTCACACATTTAGTAACTGAAAGTCACACAAGGAAATTAGATTTGAAAAAAAGTAGGACAGAAATAGACACTAATATTACAGCCTTCAGGTGGCACACCTTCCACCAACGATTCATACTGCAGTATGAATCGTCTGTCAGACTTATATAATATATTGTAGGTAGCAAACACTTCCCAACTTACTAAAGTATCAGATCAAAAGTGAAATGTGTTCCTGAGTGCTAAAATGTCACAGTGATTTTTGACAAAGTATAAAATGTACATCCATTTTCTTAACTGCTTATTCAGTTCAGGGTCACAGGGGAGTTGAAGCCAATCCCTGGCATCTTAGGCCAAGAAGCAGGGTACATCCTGGACAGGCACAACCATTCATGTTCAGCTTCACTCTTCATCTTTCTTATTGGTAGTCTCTTCAGTTGGTCACTTTGAAGCTGACAAAAAATTAAGAGCTGCGTCTACACCGGAGTCTAAGGAGCTTGGAAAGAAAAGCATCTGGAATTCTTTAAATTGCTTCAAGACGTTTCACCTCTCATCCAAGAAGCTTATTCAGTTCTAATGTCCACTGTCCCCCCAATAGGGACAATGGACCCCCAATGATCCTCTAACTCAGGGGTGTCGAACTCCAGGCCTCGAGAGCTGGTGTCCTGCAGGTTTTAGATATCACCCTGTTTCATCACACCTGAATCAAATGATTAGTTCATTACCAGGCTTCTGGAGAACTTCAAGACATCTTGAGGTCATTTAGCCGTTTAAATCAGCTGTGTTGGATCAAGGACACATCTAAAACCTGCAGGACACTGGGCCTCGAGGCCTGGAGTTCAACGCCTGTGCTCTACCTAATCACATGAACCAAGGTGTGAAAAAAGGGTGTATGTCACAATCAGCCAAGGTTTCGGGTGAACTCATTGTGAAACCAAGCCCCACTCAGGTCAAAAGAATCAGGATGCGAGTGGGCGTTAAGGGAGATGATTTGTGCTGATTTGGTTACCAGAGACCACAGAGAGTCAGTAACATTTGACAACTTCAACAAGCAAACAGATGATTGACATGTGATAAGATGACAAATAGATTAAAAAGTTACCTAGGCAAAGGTTTCCTGGAATTTCTGCTCACAACCGACCATTGGCGATAAAGCGAACGTCCCACATTGGGCGACAAGTGAAAGTGCAGCTGGCAATTAGTGGGCCACCCTGTCTCTTAACCTTAAAGTTAAGAAATGTTTCATTTGGGGACCTGCCCACTGCTTGAAATCCCCAAATGTCACTGACTTTCTACAGTTTCTAGCTACCACATAAGTGTGTATTTTTTTTCTATGTGGACACTTGAGTCCAAGTGACTACTTGTCCTAACTTGATGTGTCAGGACCAATATGGAAAGTTGAGCATGCTCTTTTTGATATGCTAGGCAGGAATTCAGAAAACGCATCCATTCAATCTAATATTTTACCCAATTAATGTAGAGCTATCCACTCCCTTAATGCTATCTGCTGACTGGGAATCATTGGAGGGGCACCACACATCACATTTACCTTCACTCACTATACAGCCATTAATGATTTAAGCTTAGATAATACTCCACTGTGGACATGGACAGCTGGAAACCTGACTGTTGAGTGCTCATCCTGTTTTGTTTTTTTTTACCTCCACTTGAAGTCCACTGCCTGGGGCGCAGGCATAGTTGCACTGTAATGTAAATTCTCTGTGGACTAGTCTACGTGGTCCCAAAAAACAGGCAGGCACACGGACGTCTGTACGGATCCTTACGCTAACCATCTGATGATGAAATCTGAGTGAACCCTAGTGGACGTGGGAAAAGTAATTCCTGCTTAAGCTTACCTTGATTAGTGGACATTTGCCGTTTGCTATTAGCTGAGCAGCAAAACAAATTTAAGCAATAATATTTGCAAACTTAATGGTTGTAGCTATTGTCTAAAAATACAGAAACTAGCCAATGCACAGGCCTAACAGGCCTTCAGCCTGGCGAAAAAAAAAAAAATGACACCACATGGATTTAACTAAACAAGCAGGTATGAGTCTTCCATTGCAAATGGATGACCAAGTTTTTTCATCAATGGATTTTTTCCCCTTCCCTGCAGACACATAATTGGCCACCACAGAGTACAGACCTCAATCCCATTATGAATCTTTGGGGATGTGCAGAGGAATAGGCAGCAGTCTGAGTCTCCAATCATCAACTCAAGATCTTGGTGAAAAATTAATCTAAACCTGGGCAGATTTAAATGGTGAGGCAAAAGCCTATTGAAATGATGTAATGGAAAACCTAAAGCAGGACCATAGCTGTGTAACATTGCTGGCCAGTAGGAAGGTTGTTATTGGTCAGAACTAGCTTGGCTCAGCTACAAGCGCATAGCTTGAAGCCTGGCAAGGCTTGTGATCGTGATCTCCCAAATCCATTGTTCCTTTAAGATATTTCTGTAATATTCTGTTCACAGGGACAGGACAAACTGCCAGCATTAAAGAGGCCTAAATGTAGGGAAGCAACCTAGATTTTGAATTTCTATTCATGGATTGCTTCTTAAAGTTGCAGCAAGCCTTCAGGGCATTTAGAAGAACTATTTAAATCACATTCACATCTATGTTTTTATTCAATATTTACCAAGTAGACTCACAGTATCAACACAGCCTGCAAAACCAACATCATTAAACGATTCCAGCCCAATAAACAGCTCGAAATATCTAATCTCCTTTCTTTGCGGCTCATTTTTGACAGTGAAGTGGCGCACAATAGAGGCTTCGACACAGGGGCTCATTAGCATATTAATGACATAAAATAACAGGGGGCGGTTTTCAAACAATGGTTCTTCGTGTTGAAATGTGCCATTTTTCCCCCCTATATCTAGCTTGTTGAGCGTGTGATCAGAAACACACTCAACAATAGTGGCGGTAATGAGAGCCTGCAATACCCTCATGAGTTGTCAGCAGCTGAAAAGCTCCATTTCTCATTCTTAAGTAGGACACCCACAATTCAGCCATTACATTGTGCTGTCACAGGCAGTTTAAAATCAGGCTTGACACGAGAAATCTCTCAAAAATCCACCTGTAATAAGTTGAGTCATGTTCTGCGAAGATTGCGTGAAAGAAAAACCAGACCACTGCAGATACGATCATGTCATAACTTCATGCGGAAATGACAAAGTGCTTTTAGCAAACTGTCATTAGACAGTATTTGTTGGGGATTATTTTCAGCCCCGGATTAATACACATTTGGTGATGTGAAGTGAGTATTTAAAGTTAAGCGGGGTTGAGTCAAAGCAAACTACAATGCCCGTGTTCACAGTAATGAAGGAACAGATTACAGCCTCCTCGTTTTTGAACCATGAATGAATGGCGTATGTAAAATATGGAACATCACCGGGACGATCCTTGGCTCATGACATGCCATGTCAAACACAAGTTACAAACTCATGTTTCAAGCAGGTCATGAACAATTAACAGTTACGGGTAAAGTCCAGGTGTATATGTGAGACCCTACACTTTAAAACTGCACTGCAATTTCCAGGCCGGACATGTACAGGGCTTTCATGACAAGCGCAGTGTGGCAATATCAAGTGTGTTTTCCGTGTGGTAAAATCTCTCTGTGTGATCAAACCAACACAGACTTCCTCCTTTCTCTCTAAATCGAACTTCCTGTTTGTCAAGATAGTTACGACAAGACGAAAGCACCATCCATTACTCTCACTCTTGTTTAGTGCAAAGAGAAATTCATGCATCTTCGCCAGAGTGAATTATTTTTCCAGCTGCAGTAAATCAATCATTGTGCAGCCCAGTATGTTGCTTTGTCAGTGAGTGCTTTTAAAAAAATTGTAATTTATATAAATAAAGAGAGAGGAAGGAAGACAGAAAGTTTTACAGTCAGTTGATGACAGTTTAATTTTAAATTAGTCCACAAGATTTCGTAAGGAAACGCAAATTTCTGTAGAACTTATCAGTTGCTAATTTGCATTTTCTTCTCCACATGTCAAACCACAGAGGTGCATTTGAAGTGAGGAAATGTAACATTTGAATATTACTTGAAAAATAATTGTGAACTATTTTGGAACCTGGCTGCAGGAATTTGATCGCACTCGGTTGCAATCAAGTCGTGCTGGGGACAGTTTTGGCTCAGGCCTTGTATGAAAGTTGCCTAAGGTGTCACCACCTGGTGGGGTGCCAAAGAGGGCAAAGAAATAGTTTGTCACTGCTCCTGATCTATCCTTAAAAGTCAGTCGGTGACTTCCATTTGACTGCATATATTGCTAAAAACACTGCTCACACTGCAGTAAACAGTTGGTGCTGAGAGATGACTATACATACAAACACTTTGCAGAGGCATGACTTTTACATAACCTGACGTTTCCAACCCCACCACTCATCTGCTTACACTGCAGAGTGAGAATCATATAGCTTACTGTTGTTCCCTGCAAACATTACATGATCTTCACTGTGAAACATTAATATCTTCCCCGAATATGGTAAATGTTTATCATTAGGTGAAACAAAAGAGGAACAATGACATAAAGATTAAAAAAGGATTGTGTCAGGGAGGAGCAATTCAGACATTTTGTTAAAACGAACAGCTATAAATACATATGTTTGCTCTAGAAGACACACTTTACATGCCCAAGCTGCAGGAGGCACACACACAGAGGTTATTAAAGAGGAAGCCAATAATGAATACTAGTTTATGTGAGTCTTTTCTCTGAGATCACTAAATGCCTGCAACAATATGGTTACCTTGAGTAGCAGGGTCCATATGAGTGTCCCCAAGTTCAAATCGACATAACTACATTAAAACTCTGATCGACCCCGCCTTGTATCCATGCTTCAGGTGGTGGTGGTGTAATGGTGTGGGGGATATTTTCTTGCCATACTTCTAGCCTGTTCACCAGCAGCTGTGTGACGCTATCATGTCAATATGGACCAAAATATCTCAGAGGAACGTTTCCAGCACCTTTTTGAATCTACATCATGATGAATGATGCCAGGTCAGAAGACAAAACAGGGTTCAGCCTTGTAGTAGCATGGTGCACCTAACAAAATTGAATGCATATTTTATTTTTAGCAAAATCTTAATTTCAAAGATCGTATTTAAAATAACCATAACTGTAGCCTTACGGTCTGCATAAATGCTTCCCCATCACAATACAACATGTAGGACACAACCTCTCTCGTCATTAAAGTAACTGCTGCCACAAAGTTAACAACACACCACGGTCTAAAATATCAATAAATGCTACAACATAAAGGCCTCTGATCAAAGCTATATGAAGAATGTTTTTAGTCTAGCAGCCAATCAAGAGCAGTTAAAACCAAAGTAATGCCTGTGAGTCTCTTACACCGTCATCAGGAACGTTTGTTAGAGTTGCACTGCCCATTATCGTATATGCTTTCAGCCTGCACCTGCTTGGTAAACAAAACAGGGAGATGAAAGTGAAAGAGCTATAAGGCACATTAGTATGACACCAGCTATAAAATGGTCAAAGTGGGAAGTTAAGGCTAACAAAGACAACTTTACTTCCCAAAACTTGCCAAAATGCACTGACATTATACCTGAATAGACAAACTGCTTCTCATAGGTACTGTAACATAAATACATAGTAAACCACACTGGCTTTGTCTATAGCCTTCCTCTTATTATTCCCATAGAGCATGCATATTCCATTGTTTTCATATTTCTTTATTTCTCAATGATCGTACTCTTTCCCCAGGACGCAGAAAGTACAACAACACAATAAACGTGCAGACGACTGTTCTTTTGAACAGTACAGGATACATCCATAAGTGTTAACAGGAATAACACATCACGCATGCTGACCCCCGTCAGAGGGGTCAACTGCTGACTCAGAGACAGCTTGTCAGACGGCCTGAAGCTGAATTTATTTTAAGTTTAAACTAAAGGTAAACTGCAGCTGAACCATGAAAGTTCACGGCCTGCAGCGAGCAAACATGTAAACATAGAAACACAGCAGACCCGTCCAATTGCATCCAATTCTTCGGCCTCACAGAGCTGGGAAAACCTGTTTTTAGCTCATATTGTAGTAAAAAACAACAGCTTATTGAGATGGTTCAGCTGCTCCTGTTTGCTTCCACCCCCCAAAGCAATTTGTCTAATTAAGCCTATGAAAAGTTATTAACCCCTGTCATGCAGAAAAACACGTCACAGATGTTTGTGTCCTAAACACAGAGTGTGTGCATGTATAAAATGTACACAAGTGAAATTCCACGTATGCTTTCAAACAGGGAAATGTGCTTTTACGCTAATGAGATAGATGTTTGGTACTGAGTAATAGAAGTCGAGATGAAGGAGACAATTAAGGAGAAGAAAAGTGAGGCAGGGAGCGGCGCTCAAGGCCATGGATCAATTTGAACGCAACTAACTCACAGATATACACAAACACACACACACACACACAAGGTCAAAGAAGGGAGGGGGTGTCTTACCTTGAGATTTTAGAGGCATTCAATCTTCTCTCGGATCACAATCTGCTCGGACACACACAGCACAGCCATGGATCACGATGCTGACGTACCTGGGAAAACAGTGGAAAAGGACTGTCAGGTTCAAATGTGTCCACCAGTCCCTCATCGGTCTCTTTCCTGGAAGACTGTACACACTTTTAATAAGTCAACCTCCAGCTCATAAGGAACTGGTTCAGATGTGGACACTGGACACAGACCGCACCCCCCACAAAGAAAAGCAGTGTCATTACAGACCTGCTATGATCCATTCCTGACATAAAGCTGTCCTAAAGTTACACAATGATCAAAGCACGAGAGATCTACTGCTGTGTGTGGATCTGATGCTGTGGCCTGATCTAAAAGCAGAGCCCAGAGTGAGAGAAGCTACCCATGCAGACCTGTGCAGCTCACAGCAGGCTTCATGGATAACGAGCCTCAGCTGATGCATCTGTCACCTGCCAGCAGACACAGCCACTTCCTATAAACCCGTCTCATCTACTAGCTGCGACTTACAACATGGTCCAACCACTGAGACATCGCCACAGTTCTCAGTGTGCTCTGATAAAACTGAAGCATCCTGAGAGCTGTAGAAAGTGTGGCTGCTCTATAAAGAAATCAACATTTTTTTTCCTCCTTTAACATACCAGGAATATTTATAAGGTTCGGCACCTACAGCTCCATCCGTCCCTTTGTCCTCCGCACGTCTCGGCTTCAGCTCTGCACTGGTTTATGTCTGACTGTAACGCATCCATGGGCCGAACAGGTGATACCGAGAGCCAAGTGACAAGAAGACAAACCCCAAACGCACCTTTAATCACACCGTGGGCATCGCATCATCATCCCCAGGCCACTGGCTCGCCCTGCATCCAGGCTTTGAAGCTGCGTAACGCGATGCGAGTCCCTGCGTGGAGCGCTTTTATCTGCAGCCCGGAGCCTGCGGAGGGACGGGGCACGGCGGGGATGGCTGCCGAAGGCTGGCTGGCCTGAGAACCCAGCCGGAGTCCGAGCACACAGACAACGCCACAGCGATCAAACCTGGCTCCCTGTGCACGAGTGCACCAGCTCCGGGCTTGTACTGATTTTAATGAATGGCCGATACTTTGCGCCACACCCCCCTCCTTCCTCACCAATTACATGATATTTACACCCAAATCAGGACCCGATCGTCGGCACACTGGTGATTCATATTTTATAGTGATGCAGCAGGAGAGTGCGAGTTGCGTCACGGCGTTGCAGTATGCCCACAAGACGCGGATTTCCCTCCGCAAACAGCATCAAGTCTCTCTGATAAAGAGCTGCCTACAGCTGAGAACCTGATCAGATGATGAAAGCATGAGGGCTCCAAAACGGTTAAAAAACCCAGCTTTATCCCCTCATAGACGCCATGTTTTGTTTTGTTTTTTGTTTGTTTGTTACATTAACCAGCAAGTTAAAAACCAAACAAAGAAACAAACAAAAAAAAAAACCCCAGAGAGCTCAGCCTACCTCTGGATCAAGTCCACTACGTGTACAGCATTTCTGGCACTGAGGAGATCCGTCTAAATTTGGGTTCCTTTAATCTGATTATATTAGCTTGAATAGGCTGCCACCTACTGGATTGATGTGATTATATCAAGAGAAACCGTCCACGTGCGTCCTTTTTTGGATTTTTGCCCAGCCGGTTCATCTTTCATCTGATATAACCCGCACACTAAAATCGACTGATCTTCCGGTTACACTGCAGTAAGTTTGTTGCATATACCTGTGGTTGGATCAGAAGTGAGTCCCAGCAGCAACCTTCCTTCTGTCGGTGGAGGGGGCCATCTAGTGGACATCAATGCTAACGCTGGGCCGCAGAAAAGCATTGATTGCGTTCAAAATTCCATAAATCAACTCAAATCCCAAATAAACGATGCAGTGTTGTAAAGCCAGTCTCTCTTATCACAGTTTGCTGATTAAAGTGGAGGCCCTGGGGGAGGACCTGGACGACATCTTAAGGTAGTTTAGATAATTTATTTTTATTTTTTTAAAGCACTTTGTAAGTGTAAGAAAATTTAAAAGAATGCCCCGTTTGAGTTTCTTAGTTCATGACTTGTGGTTATGGTGGTGTTGTTTCTTGTTGCTGTAAATGTGTTCCAGTCCTTCATTAGAGAAGCAGCTTTCCAGAAGACACCACATACAGTACTGTGCAGAAGTCTTGAGCCACATCCGCTTTCTTTACAGACTTTTTTGTGGGTTTGAAAGTGGTTCTGAGCAAAGGTTCTCCAAACGATCTGAAAGTGAAAGGTTTTTCCCCTCCTCTTTGGACATTAGCTTTTTTTTTTTTAAAAGAAAAGAAAAAAAAAAGAAATAATTTTCAGTCCGGTACTTATACCTGACCATTTTGTTAAGCCAACTACCACCTATGAAGCATTCAAGGATAAAAAGTCACCTAAATTGAGACAAACTAGTGTTTAAATATACATAACAGACTTAGCAATGAAGCAACTTTAAACTGTATCTTTATAAATAAAAGATAAAAGAAAAGGCAGAGCTAAAAATAATAAACTTAAAGACTGTCTACAGCAGATGAACAGCATCTGAAAGTCAGCAAAGACCTTCAGATATTTAGATACTCAGATACCTGAGACATGTATCTGGGCCTTCAGCTGATCCATCTACTGTTCACTGAAGCCTTGTCAGAAAAGGTCTGAGTGGACAGATCAAGAAGCCATTCTTAAGGAAGGGAAACAGGGTGAAAAGGCTGAAGGATGTCAAATTAGACAAGAACTAGACTGAAAATCAGTGGAAACAGGTCTTATGGACTGATTAATCCAAATTAGAAATTTCTCACCACAGTAAGAGTCAACCGGTATCTGTAAAACACAGTGGAACTGCAATTCAGCCATTGGTGTTGAAGATTTTGTCAAAATTGATGGAATATCGAATGCAGAAATGTACCACCAGACTTTGATCCACCATGCAATACCACCTGGAAAGCATTTGATTGCCAGCTGCTGTTTTTGTTTTCAGCACAACAACAATCCTAAACAACAAATCGAACGTTGAAACTGAAATTTTACCTATTAATGCATGTGTATAATAAGCAGTAAAGTGTAAGAAAACATTTAATTTGAATTGGTGTGGAATAACAAAGGATGGAAAAATTGTACAAAGCTCATGGTGAATAATCAACATGTTGTTAAAACAACTGGCCAATAAAGGAGCATCCAAGAGAGTAAATAATGCTCAGGAGGGATTCACTAAATCTAAAAATTGTTTAAGAATATAAGAATTGTGTATCAGTATACACAGATGTGGAGTAACATGCTGGCTTTTCTCTCAAAGCTTTTTTCACCCCAAAACATATTCTGTGCCTCCAACAGCAGCAAGGCTCCACAGTGAAGGAGTACTGTTACAGGTCACCCACTGAAAACCTGGGTGCATTATGGGGGAAAAGCCACAACATATCAGAAATGAAAGGTGAAACATTTTGCTTTTAAAACTACACCAGTTGTCTCCTCATTTCCCAAACACTTACAGAGTTTTTCTTATTACTATTTATTATTTATTTTTCTCTGTTTTTAAGAAGAGATGATGCAACACGGTGGTAAACATGCCACTGTCCTATCTTTTTTGTTGAAAGATGCTTTCGGCATGAAAATAAAAACTAAGCGTGTATTTTTTTCTAAAAATATGTGAATCTGCTCCATCATTTGATATATTGTGGTTGTCCTACCTTGAACTGAATATAAGGTTTAAATGATGCACTTGGGGATTAGCCTGTTCACCTTCAGGCTAGAGTGAGAGCGATGTCAAACTGAGCCATTTATGTTTCTGATGAGATACTAATATCTATCTGAATGCTCATGGTGTTAATCCTCCTCTGATGGGTTAGACTGTAAGCAGGATGGTCTTCTGATTCGCTCCAGTGTCCCTGCTGTTAACAAAGACTTCAGTCTATCTATCCATCAAGGTAACATATTAAAGCTGAATGCATATAAAAGAGAAGAAACAAAGGTTCTAACAAAGAGTAACCCGTGTTTTATATGTGTATATATTTTGCTATATTTTAAATTGAAAAGACACATGCAAGAGTGCATAAGGACCAAGGTTACAAAGCAGCAGCTGACACATGGTGCATGAGGTGGATGTCTTGCAGACTGCCTCCCATCTGTCTCGACAAAGTTGTCAAATCTTCTTAAAAACATTTTACTTGTTGTCTGTGAAGGTTCGCAGTCATTTTACTTGTTGATAAGTATATATCTAAGTCTTACTGGGTAAACAATATTTGTCAGCTCTTTAAGCTCTGTGTGGAACTTTGGGCTTATTTTTGACCTCCAATTCGGCCTGTGACTAAGGGTGTAATTACCTGTTATAAAGGGCAATTTTAATTTGATTTATTTGAAACCACAATGTAATTATAGTTACATACATTTACCTACTAAAAGGTAGGTGCACTACAAAAAGGGGGTATCAAGTCCAGTTTCAACAGGAAACAGAGAAATAATTATGCTGTAAGTAAATTTAAGTAGTGAGTAAATAATTGTGATTTGTTGTCTGGCTCTTTGTGTTAGTCCTGCAACATGATGGTGACCTGTCCAGGGTGTACCCTGCCTCTCGTAGCTGGGATAGGCTCCTAATTTAAATAACTTTAAAAACTTGGTGTCTCCTTTAGTGTAAAAAAATTAACTTGTTGACCCTATTTGTAGGTAATTATATTGTAATTTCAAACAAAATATGATGAAATTGCATTTAATTACAGGGGAATTAGACCCTTTGTCGCAGCCTATTTGGAATGTTTAACAAAAGAGGATCTTCCAGAAGAAAGTAGCAGCAGGTCTGGATTTGGTATAATAGCTTCTATTATCTAGTGTTTATTAAAGACAAAGGGTATAGAAGTTTGTGTCATAGTTTTTCTCAGTTTGTAGTTAGATACAGTTTGATGATTATGATGGAAAGTTACAAAGGGCTTAATTCCCATCTGATGCTCAAGAATCTTATCTAATATTTCATGTCTGAACCATCATTTGAACCCCAAAACTGTGATGGAAAATTGTGAAAAGGCTGAAATCCAGGACGACATTCCTTTCTTCACCTCCCACAGGGAGGATGTCATGGTTCAAAACACCTTCTCTGTTTGAGTCCACCCACAACAGCACGAATGGAGGGAATTAAACACCAAACATCAAACTGGGCAGCATCAAACCGTTTCACCCGCACCACATTTTGTCATTATAGCCTTTTTCCAAAATGGGGTTAAATTCACACAATACTCCATAATGGCAAAGTGCTTGAAATTCTTGCAAATTTGTTAAAAATGAAAAACAAAATGTAAGGTCCCATAGCTGACAGCGCATGTCAGAGCACCAACCAAGTCATGAAGTCCAAGGAATTGTCAAGGCACGGATCTGAGGAAAGGTACTGAAAAATTTCTCCAACATTGAAGGTCCAAATGAGAACAGTGGCCGTAAATTTGGAGCTACCAGGACTCTTCCCAGAGCTGACTACCTGCCCAATCTGACTAATCGGGGTAGAAAGGCCTTAACTGGGGAGGTGACCAAGAACCTGATGGTCATTCTGACAGAGCTTCAGCCTTGCTCTGTGGAGAGAGGAGAACTTTCCAGAAGGGCAAGTCACTCCTCATTAAGAGGCAGATGACAACTAGCCTGGAGTTTGCCAACAGGCACCTGAATGACTCTCAGATCACGAGAAACAACATTTTCTAGACTGATGAAGCAAATATTGAACTCTTAGGCTGGAATGCCAAGCGTCATGTCTGGAGGAAACCAGGCACCAGTCATCACCTGGCCAATTACATCCCATGTGAAGCATGGTGGTGGAAGCATCGTGCTGTGTGAATGTTTTTCAGCAGCAGGAACTGGGAGACCAGTCAGAGTCGAGGGAAAGATGAATGCAGCAATGTATATAACAATGCATTATTAATAATAACCTGCTCCAGAGTGCTCTGGACCTCGAACTGGGGTGAAGGTTCATCTTCCAACAGGACAACAATCCTAAGCACACAGTCAAGATAACAAAGGAGTGGCTCCGTGAATGTCTTTGAGTGGCCCAGCCAGAGCCAGTACTTGAAACTGACTGAACCCCATCCAACCTGATGGAGCTTGAGAAGTTCCCCAAAGAATAAATTGAGAAACTGCCCAAAAATACATGGACCAAACTGGGAGCATCACACTCAAAAAGAGCTGAGGCTGTAATATCTGCCAAAGGTGCTTCAGCAAAGTACTGATTAAAGGCTATCAATATTCATGTTATATATAAATATAATTTTTTTTTTTACAAAACTTGCAAGAATTTCAAGCTAACATTTGTCACTTTGTCGGGTATGATGTGTATAATTTTGAATACATTTAATCCATTTGGGAATAAGGCTGTAACATGACAAAATGTGGAATAAGTAAAGCACTGTGAAAACTTGCACTGTACTTGGACACCATATTATGTTGAACTTCAAAGGTCACCATGGTTTTTAACTCTGGAAACCGATGGACACCAAATGGCTCATCATTTGCATCTCATTGAGGTTGTCATCACACTCAAAGAAGTAAAAAAAAAAAGAGGAAGAGGAACAAAAATGGGTCAATTATCACTTATATAACAAGGGCTTGGCCTTTTTGTAAGGTTTCAGTGGCTCCCTCTACCTCTCCAAAGTTATTTAACAGTATGATTCACATCAAAGCACCCGGGACCCCTGCTGTTAAACTCAAAGGCCAGACAGCCAATCTCTACTCTGACGCTCTAATAACCATCCCTTTATGAACTTCATAAAACCCACTCCTCGCTAGATCACTGCAGATGGTGGGCCAGGCTAATAGCTGGAAAAGTAGCACAGACCGCCACCTCGCCTGGACTCCTTTGAACTGAACCGTATGCAGATTGAACAGGGGGGGCAACCATATGCATCTTTCTGTGTGCATTTGAAAAGAGGAAGACTAAATCTCTCGGTGTACGTGTGAGAGTGTGTACTTGTGTGTGTCCTCACACTTATCCTGTCACAGCAGGGGAGAGACATGAAAGCCTTTCTACAGTGTTTGGTAATTGCAAAGTCCTGCGCGCTGCCTAAACAGCACAAGAGACGACACCCTCATCGGCACACGGATGGTTCTAGATATCAGGTCTTGCATTAAAAGTAGTAAGAGATGGTGCACACACCTTAGGACCGACTGACCAATCAATACTCTTGACTATATAGAAGTACGTAGAATAGGGGAACTTTCTTTTTACCACACAGGCTTTTCTTTGTTGGTGTAACCTTTTAAACTGAAAGGGGGGGGGGGGGATGAGGGCTTAGGTAGGCCAATGTGTTTGAGAGGAGAGGTTATGCTAAAAAGGGGTTGGGGGGGTAGTGAGTTGCCACCTTTTCATGTTACCTCTCCGCTGTTCAGCTTTATAACGAATGTCAGCGCTGATAACAAAGCCTCATTTGCATATCATAATCCCCATCTCTCGACCTTCTGATCAGGTGTACTTGGAAGCAGGCTGTGTTCTTTCAAATAAAAAAAGAGAGAGAGAAAGAGATCGAGAGCGCGAGAGGAAAAAACTCTGTTCACTTTAAAAGCTGTTTGAAGTTCGCTGCCAGAGTTCAAATAACACTAAAACATGTGCATGGCATTGAGTGGCTGATTTGTATTAAAAAGAAGAAAGGCGGAGGGATGAAAGGAGGTCAGGGAGGGGAGACTAAGCTAGTAAGGCCAAAATCCTTTTGGATCCCATGTCACTAAACATGCAGAAGAGCAGACCCTTTCATATTCAACCTTTGAACTTAAACTTTACGTGAAGCTTAATCTAGCTGCACTAAAACTTAAAATTTGATTTTTGCTTTGCATTTGCAATTCTCCTATTACTGAATTGCAAGAAATAGGCAATGCTATCTTCATTTTCATCATCGCCAAAGAAGCTTCTTTCTTTCACGCAAACAGACAGCTGAGCAAAACTCCTCTGCCAGGCTTCAAAGAGCTGCTGCTGCTGGGTGATGCAGAGCAAGCGAAACAGGCTTGGATTTGTGGCAATGCATGCTCCAGAGGTCAAGGTATGTGTCTGTGAGTGAGTGTGAGTGTTATTAGCAACTCTGCATGTCATGGCAACAGATCCAAAGGTCACGGACCACCCCAGCTGTGTGTTCACACACTTCATCATCGACCTCACTGATCAACAGTGGCTCGACTGTTCGTACAGAGCACAATGTTTGGATGGCTACCAATACACCGTGTTTCTGCCCTCTCAGTGTCGGACACTCCCTCTTGGCTTGGACACACTGCTCTCCACGGCCCTATGGTTTCTGAATCACAGTTGTGAGGACCAGACGTTCTTTCCCATGTGTGAAGAAGGCCTCCAGCAGAGCCGCTGAAGCTCTTCAACGTTCTCATAGTCCTCTGTTTGGCCGGAGTTGTAAAGCCAGGCCCTGGGAGTCGCCCGCCTCCACTCTGATCCACTCGGCTCAGCTCTGCAGCAGAGGCTGTCCTGCCAGCTCCTTTATCCCAGCTACCGCACACCCAGGGAAGGCCAAAGCCAGACTGACAGTCCCCCGCTGCCTCTAGAGCCTACGTCTCACTTCCCTCTGTAGCCGCCCACCACCCCTCTCAGCTTTTCAATCTCCGAAGCAATTAGAAGGAGATCCCTTTCTTTTGTCGTCTATCTGTGGAAAGAGGGAAAGCAAGAGAATGAGAGAAAAAGAAGAAGGAGGGCCAAGTTGTTGTTGATGGTGGAGCTCAGGCCTAGCCAGGAGCCACTTGTGAAGCCCTGGGTATTAGGGCTCACATGGTTTGTTTGGAAAGGCTTCTCCAGGGGCCGAAGTGGGATTACGTTGCAGATTGCAAGTTCCCATGGAAGAGGCCTATACCAATGAGGGCTTTGGTGGGTGGGTTTCAGGTTGGGGGCCATAGAAGAGGTCTTTATGAGTTTGGGGTCTGTCTGAATGGAAAGGGCCAACTCCCAGCATGCTAGCCTTCCATATTAGATGGACACAGAGAGGCTATTGAAGTTACCCAGACATCCCCCTTTATTTCTTTCCTTTTCTGTCCTTCTCTCTCTGTAATCTTGAAGACTTTGGTGTTTGCAAAGAAAGAAAAGAGTAAAAGACTGTTCGGGGAGCTGAAACGATTCCTGTGTTCATTTTTGCGACAAAATTTGATCTGTGATTTTTGAGCAAACATAATATAATATGACCGTTAGAAGCTTTGATTTGGTTTGAACCACAATGGCCACGGCTTTGAGAACACGAGCCGATTAGGTTGAATTATTTCAGCTGAATTTAACAGGAATTCATTTAAAAAAATCATCTTTATGTAATCTTTTTAAATTATTCAAATAAAAACCACTCCACTGAAACCGCTTTGCTTAAAGTGTCTAGTGACATTCTGATGGCAGCAGACTCTGGAGAGTACACCGTTCTGGTTATGTTGGATCTCAGCTCTGCTTTTGATACTGTTGATCACAGCATCCTGATAAATAGGCTGAAGGACTTGTTTGGGATTACTGGTGCTGTTTTAAAATGATTTCTGTTATATCTATCTGAGAGATCCTTTACTGTCTGTATGAATCATGTGTTGTCTGAAACATCAGTTCTGCCTTCTGGGGTACCTCAAGGATCTGTTTTAGGTCCTATTCTCTTTTTGCTGTATATCCTCCCTCTAGGCCAAATTATCAGACGTTACAATAATATTTCTTTTCATCTCTATGCTGATGACATTCAGTTGTACTGTTCTTTCAAAGCTTCAGAGTTTTATAAATTGTCTTGTTTAAATAATTGTCTGTCAGAAATCAAACAATGGTTAAATGACAATTTCCTCCAGTTAAATGCAGATAAAACAGAAACCTTGATTATTGCACCTGATCACATGCTCTCAGAAATTAAGCAGCATATCAGTTTTTTAGACCCTTCATTTCAGTCGAGTCTCAGAAACTATTTATCATTTAAGAAACATTTCTAAACTCAGACTACTGGTGTCAAAGGCAGAACTTGAGATGATTGTTCATGCTTTTATCTCTTCTTTGGATTATTGTAACGGTCTTTTTACTTGTCTCCACAAATCAGCTCTGGATCGCCTTCAGTCTGTACAGAATGCAGCGGCAAGACTTTTAACTGGTACAAACAAGAGGTCACACATTACTCCAGTTTTGGCTTCTCTTCATTGGTTTAAAGTAAATGTTAGGGTTCATTTTAAAATAACTTTTAGAGCTCTGCACGGTGAAGCTCCCCAGTATATCTCTGACCTGTTGAAACCTCATGCTTCATCCCGAGCACTTAGGTCTTCAGGTCAGAGGCTACTGGTGGTCCCACGTACTAGGTTTAAAACACGTGGGGATCGGGCTTTTCAGGCACTGGCACCGAGGCTGTGGAACTCTCTGCCGTTGTCTTTACGCTGTCTAGACTCTACTGACTCCTTTAAAAATCAGCTGAAGACATTTTTATACAAACGGGCTTTTAATTAATTTTAACTTGTATGTCTGATCTTATTGTGAAGCACTTTGTGATTTTTATCTGTGAAATGTGCTATATAAATACATTTTACTTACTTACTTATTTGAAACTTTAATCGGAGCAAAGTTTTTATTCCAATTCAAATGGAATCATGTATGGCACATCAGCTCTTCAAAAGCAAGAAACCACATCCTAGTGTGAACTCATTAGGTGTCCCAGCATAAATCAGTCAAGGAATATCTCATTTTACTCACTCATGGCCTGCAGACATGGTTGGTTTTTATGTTTCCTTTTCATGTTATCTGCAAAAGCAGACCTTAGGGTTGGTATGGTCAGTCACTGTTTATTTGTATTTACTTGTAAATAGGTACACTAGAAGGTACTTTTCATATTATTATTATTATCATTATTAGAATTCAGTAAAAATAGGAGGCTTTTCATGCATTCTGGCAGAGGGGGAAATATTAAATCTCCATTTGGCATTTTAGAAATACCTTGAAGGCTCACATCATTTAAGGAGCTACACAGCTATGGAGTCCCATCCACCCCGTTGAGTTCAAAGCTGTCAAATGCACGCTGTCCATGATCTCGAGAGCCTCGCAAGAAATTCATGAAAGAGGGATCACAACTAGATCTATCAGGGTGTGATCAGTTCAAACTTTTGTCTGCAAAGAAAAAAAAAATCAAGGTCGTTGTAGAACACCGCACTTCTAGTAGCATTGGAAAGGCATTACCAGTGAGAATAAAACTATTTTTAGTGGAATTAATAAGAAACCAAAGCACACGACGGCATATTGACTGTGTGAAAAGTAGCACTAACCCAGGAGAGATACAGGTGTCATCCTAAAAGAGCATTACGTCTGTTTGCCAGCATTCTGGAAGAAAACCCAGTGGCAGTAAACCCAAATCAGCTTCATCAAGATTGGGAGAAAATCACAGTAAAACCAGACATTCTTTACTCAGTCAGCACCTGAGAGATGAAAGCAGAGCTGAAGCTGCACTTTCCACAACCTTTGGGTCAAATGAAGTCATCTGGTCAGCAAAGGAAAGATTATTCTGACAGGGCTGTGAAGAGACCCGAGCGGTAACAACAGCTGGTGCAGGACTTTGAACACATTTCACAAAACGTGGTTGTTTAGAGTGTAAGTGGAACATTAATGCCTCGCCACCCAGGCGGTGGAGAGTCACCTGAGGGAGGTGTGTGTGTGTGTGGTCAGCTAAGGCGGGACTGAAAAGCAGTAACAGACCCTCATGTTGGCTCTGACACAAACGGGACAAATTGAGCTGGAGGTCTGGATGTGGGACTTGGCTGACGCTGCTAAACAGAGAGTCTTGTGGTTAAGGGTCAGAATATTCAATGAACGGTGGGTACGGCCTGATGACCTCTTGTCAGCCGAGGCTGCTATCTTCAAGAAATGGCTCTAAGCAGAAGGCATCCAGTGATACACGGACATGAATACCCACTAGTGTTGAGATTTTGCTACTGCACTTGCTGTATTGAATCACAGGAACATGACTGATTACTTAAAATTAACAGTGAAATTGTCAAATTTTGATATTCTAAGGTTTTATGATGATATAATGCGTAGGTTGGACCTTCAACATACTTATAATTTCAACATAAGAGCAAAAAAAAAAACAGCTTTATTTGAAAATCATGCACTCACACAAGTTTGTAGAAGGACCAAAGCAGTAAGTTATAAATCAGCATCATCGCTCTCCAGATGTCTCACACACCCCTTACCCTCCTGCGTTTCAATCTCTCATGTCACCCACGAGCTGCCCTCCAACCTCCAGCACCCCATCAGTCTCTGTCTGCAGACCAAGCAGCCGTGCTCCCCTTCCACTCTCCTTCACCCCTCCCTCCAGCTATAGCCCTTTGAGCTGTGCCACAGCAATGCATAAATACATAAATCTGATGTCAATGTGTGGGTGTGTGTGTGCGTGTGTGTATGGGGAGGAGTAGGTGGGGGATGCCAACGTATAGACGATGGGCCGGCAACCCCACAGGCAGATCCCTTTCATGTGTCACCAGATCACAGACGCTCAGTGTTTACACACTAGACCAATCCAGACACACAACCCCCTCCACCAGACCCCTCCACCAGTCCCAACAGAAACTTGTCACCCAGACTGAGGAGGCTTGGGGACAAAGACTGGGAGTTAACCTGGTGGTGGTGATGGTGCCAGACTGGCTCTCTAATCTGATCACGCTGCCGCTGACCAAATGTGAGATACAACCAGTGGTCACAGGTCAGAGTGGCTATAAAAAAGTCAGCTGACCTTCCCTGGGTTGTTTGACAACTTCTCCCAGCACACACTTGAATTTAATGTCTTGTGACTGGAGCTTGTTGTGAATCGCCACCCTATCATGGTTGAGGGGTTTGTATGTCACATTGATCCCAGGAGCTATGCTGTCTGGGGCTTTGCCCTTGATAGGATGTCCCAAGGCAAACTGGTCCTAGGTGATGATGAGCAAGATGAAAATAAGAGCACTCCTATGAGACGAAATCACCAGTTTAGCCTGCCCAGGATAGGTTTAGCCAGACATGGGGAGAGAGCTTGAGGGAGGTTGGGTCTTAGCCCATGGCCCCAGCCAGGCACAGCCCAAAAAGGAGTCCCAACACCTGCAGCAGGCACCAAAGTCATTGGGTAAAATGTATGTTAAGCAGTGGTCAAGGACAGGGGCCCTGCCAGTCCGATCACCAGCTACTGAAGCTCGCTATGGGAACATGTCTGGGCAACCCTGGTTGAGGTGTTCTGGATTGTAGCTTGATGGATGGATGGTGATTACAGCTGTTTTAATGTGAATTCACTGTGCTGAAGTCCTGAAGGGGCTACTGACCTCAAACATGCAAAAAACAACAACAAACAACTAAGCAATAACTTCATGATCATCTTCAACTCTCAGTGCAAGAAACAACTGGAAATAGAAGATGACAGCGGACTGATTCTACTCATTTCTAACTCTGTACTTGTATTCTTGGACTCTTTCTTCAATCCAGCTTTCTTTTGATTGGCTGTTCCTCACAAACAGAGGGTTTAAACCACAGCTGACTGGGGCTTCAGACCTTATGAGGAATATGAAAGCTGTACGATATCATACAAACACAAAAGCTGACTAATTACACAGAGCACGTGTAATACGCGAATCCACTGTTACAGCAGTTTATATCTGAAAGAAAATGAGAAAAATCTCTAATGGCTACACTTTAACAAAAGAATACAAGAATAATGAGTCATAATCCCAAAATATTCCAACTATTTGCACACTTGAAAGATTCATATCTCCCTGTCAATGCACTTCCGAGTGATAACGGAGAAAACAAGACGGGAAGATCAAAAACAAAATCTCAAATCAAGACAGTTTCACATGAAGATAACATCTCCACAGATTCGTTTTTGTTTTCTCCTTTGAATAAAGAAAAGCTGAATTCAACTTAAAGTTGTGCTGTAACAATCTTTGTCTCCCTTCCGGAAACAAAACAAGGAGGTAAGAGAAAACGAGACGAAAGGAAAACAGAAGAAAAGAACAAAGCTAAAGGAAGCATTTTATCCTGCTGTGTTAAATTGGGTGTGACTATGAACGATTC
>NW_005187460.1:2667897-2670702 GCF_000239375.1 Pundamilia nyererei
CACACACACACACACACACACACACACACACACACACACACACACACACACACACACACACAACAAAAACAAATTAACATCTAAAATGCTCCGGCTCGTTTCAACCGTTCACTTCAAACCGTCATCAGGCCTCTAATGGGGGCCAAGTTCAAAGCTCCACTAGACTCCCGCTGCTTTGCTGAGATGGAGGAACAACTCTTTCGTCTCCCTCTGCCTCCCTGTGTTTGTTTATCTTTTGCTTTGCTCTCTTTCAACCTTCTCTTTCCCTGCTTTACTCTCTTTTTCCATTGCTTTCCTCCCTTTATTCTGCATCCCCTTCTTCTTTGAGCAAAAGCCCCTTTTTACTTTATTTAGCATCCGCTCTTTCTTTTCAACTTAGCTCTCCTTTGACTTCCTTCTCTCCTGTTCTTGCCTTGTCTCTTCCTCTTATTGCCTTTTCAATATTTGATTTAGTGGTGCGTGCAGCTCTACGCAGCCCTCTTGTTCTCCTATCCCACCCCTCCACCCACCACCCCCCTTTGTATCTCAATCCAGCTTTCATCACATGTGCCAGTCTTTCAAATCTGACAGACATTGATCAGCGCGGAGCAGCAGGGATGCTGTCCTGGTGCAAGTTTGTTCTGAAGAGCCCCATCAACCCCTGGATCCAAACAGAGCCTCGACCAGCTCTCTCTCCCTCTCAGAAGACAACCGCTGGTCCGTTATAGACAGTTGCTCAGCGCTGCCCTGCAGATATCTGCCAGGATCAAAACCCCTCTTTCTCTCCTCTCGCCTCTCCTCCCCTCTCCCTCTCTTCCCCCTCTCTGCTTCTCTTTCGAAGATGGCAGTTCCACAAATGTTTAACTCCGGCTATCTGCTCATTAAGAGGTCTTCAAAGCCTTCCATTGATGCAAAAAGCATCCATTTGAATTTGTAATCACCCTTTGCTGTACGACTGCTGCGCTCAGCGTAATTTCCCCCGGATTTTCTGATAGCTGGCTCAAAGAGCTAACAACCCGCTTTCTCCTCTCTGAGTAGCGTGGGGGGAAAAAAGAAAAAGAAAGACTTTATCACACTTCTGAAAGCAGGGCGGTACGTATTTGTGAAGGCCTTGGGTTTGTTTATATGTGCTGACAAAGAAAGTAAGAATATATAGAAATTCACTCCAGCAACGACGCTTGTAAGAAGATAAGAGCAGTGAGGGGGGGGGACCCACTAGAGCTGGATATGGTTTGTTTGAAGATTAAAAGTTCTGTCGCCATCATAGGACAGGCGACTTTCCTGAAAGAAATATAAATGGTCTAGAAATTGGTTTGTCTATAGGGAGAGCCTTTAACTGATATAAGTCCTTTTAATGGTAGGCTTTTTAATTTTTTCAAATTCCACTTTACAAACTTAAAGGTGTGTGAGACTGCGGGAAAAACACACTTTGCCCACATGGTAAATTTTAAAAAGAAGCAAAACATCCAACCTGTATGCATATTTAGCTCCAAAAAAAATCCTCTGTGTGTTGTGATGATGGAGAGCCAAACTCTGTCGCTCTGTCGTGGCACGGGGAGAAAGAAAATATCGGGAAATAAGAGAGAAAAAAGAAGAAGGAATCCGTCAGATCCTCGAGGCAGAGGAACATACCTTTACATCTGGGTTTCCTCACGAGACGGAAGTGTTTGAAATGTAATACATAAACATTATTCCCTCAGCTCGCCATTTCCCCCTTCACCTGCAGAAGAGCGTGCACTTCTTTCTGAGCCACTTTGGGTAAGTTTTCCACAACACAGTCCTCCTTCAGTAGGTTCAATAAGAGGGCTGACTGGGATTTGGCTCCTGCCATGTTTCATCAAACACACTTGTCTTCAGCCATCGCAGGCCTGCCTGTCTGTCAAACGTCTCATCATAAATCGCACTTTCCCTGGGTTTCTCCTGCCGTCTACAGAAATGCAGCTACTAAACAAGCAGCTTGAATTTTCTGGGCTTTCAAGGACAAAGTGGGCAATACAGATTCTGGTGTACCAGAACTAACAGGCCAGTCATATACTACTAATAACCATGCTATGTTACGCCAGAGTAGCTTTGCATGATTTATAGTTCAAAATAACCCCTATTTATCTTACACCAAGCCTCAATGCAGCCCTACACATCATCCATTGTCAATCCTGTCTTTGAGCCAACTTTCTTCTGATTGGCTGCCTCTCATAAACACAAGGTTTGTGTACAGGTACAGGCAGGGCTTACTGTGTACACACCAAGTAATTGGTGTTACAACCTGCTCACATCTGACATCATGCAGATCCAAAAGAAGAAAACAAAATGAAACAGAGCATTTCCAGCTAACTGAACCCTGATCATTTTGACTCATAGGCACAATGTGCACACACATTTATAACTTCAAACCTTAACTATGTTAAATATGAACATCTACTATTGTAGCATAATATTTATAACTGAAAAGGGAAACCTTCATTTCTAGTGACTCTTATATTCAGCAAAGTAATAATAGTTATAACAACCAATGATCAGTTTTAAACAAATTTCCCAGCTAGTCAATTTAACTTGGACCAAGAGGATGGGGGGGAAGAGATAATAAAGGCTTTACACCAGTGTAAATACCGATACTTAATGGATATGGATGGTTAATCCACAAGAGCACGATGTGTGTGTAAGTGTATGTGTGTGCGCGTGTGTTTCTAGGAGAACACATGTCACTAGGACCATTGACTCCAACCTAATCCCTTCCTGATGGCCTTTTCTTCAGACGCAGATGGAGACTAGGGGCTCTTGACCTTTGACCTGCGTCACTAAATCACATCAGTCACTGGCTGTGAGGGC
>NW_005187460.1:2671274-2694255 GCF_000239375.1 Pundamilia nyererei
AGGCTATGACGGGAAAAACAGACAATAAAAAAATAAAAAGAGAGTTAAAGTGTCTTTATTCTCTGTTCTTATTACCACACAGAACAGCACTGATGAACAGAATGTGCCCCAAATATCAGACAAGGTCATGCTCAGTTCAAGTTTGTGTTTGCATGAAATGTGTTTATCTACCGCTACGAATTTTCATGGTAAACAAATATTTCAGGTGAGTTTTTGTGAAAGCCAGATAACAATGATAAACGCAAAGTTCTTAGACTTCTTAGACTTGGCGTCACGTAGCCTCGCACGGCAACAAGCATATCTTTGAAAGTGAACTTTGGAACAAGTGCTTTACATGAGAGGCGGCTCAGCCGAGCTGAAATGTGGGCTGGCTCCTCTCGCACCGACGTGCTGCTCGGCCACGCTGCGCTCCTATGGAGGTCCCCCTCACTTTGTTGTCTTCACAGCAGGCACCTGCATTCCTTACATTGCTGTCTCAAAAGTTTCAAGAGCAGCTCGCTATCTCCCCGTCTGCTGCTCTACCGCTCTCTCCCTCCCTCCCTCTCAGCTCAAACCTTGCCGTTGCCTTGTTGCCTGGAGATGAAAAGGAGCGAGAATGGGGACAACGGAGAGGGGGGGGGGGTGTCTTACCAGAGGAGGATGAAAGAGGAGAGAGATCAGAGGGGAGGGGAGGCCGGCAGGGGAACGATGAAGTTTGTTTGGGATACTTTGGATTTTTATGGCTATTGTGCAGTGCCAGTGTCCTCTCATTACTCCCTCACTCCAAGCTCAAGGAAAAACGCTTCTGGATGCACTTAACTGTAAGTGTGGAAGAAAACGTGTGGTTTAGATGTGTGTGGATGCGGGATATTGTTGACAGGTACTACTCTGCTCACTAAGCTGGTGTGTCAAAAATTTAAAAACAATTTTATTTATATAGCACCAAATCACAACAGCAATCCCTTTAAGGTGTTTTATGCTATAAGGTAAAATAATCCAGAGAAAACTCCAGCAATCAAACAACCCTCTATGAGCAAAGACTTGGCGACAGTGGGAAGGAAAAACTCCCTTTTAACAGGAAGCAATCTGTTTAAAAAAAGAAATAAAATTATTATTATTATTATTAATTAATTAATTAATGAAATAAAAAGAATAATTATAGAACTTTGGAAGAGAGACAGAGATTAATAACGACTAACGACAGAGTGGTGTAAGTGAAAAAACAAGAGCACCAATGTCAAGCTCTGACACATCTGTGATAAAATAGTCCCACTGTGTCTAGCAGTTTACCTCATCAACACACCGGAAATCATCCAGAAAGAGCCGACTGGCAGAGTAATGGCTCGAGCGCCATCCTAACCCATGTTAAGGGAGGGCTCTGGAGACACCAGAGCCCTCCCTTCACAATCCCTTAACCCTTGACCAAAGCACTCACTCACATCTGGAGTTGGACACCTGGCACAGCAATGCTGGTGGACTTAGGATGAGTTTTCTAATAGAGATCAATAACTGAGACCTTCTTTCCTTAACCTCAGTTGGGACTGAGAAGCCGAGTCAGTGGACAGCCAGAGGAAAATGTACCACAGGTCACAAAAAGGAGGGCGTGAGGCAGATAAAAACACATAAAATACACCCAAATAGCACAACAGTTAAACGTGTATGCTCTACTTTCTTTAAGATTTCGAAAAGCAGTTAGTTCAAGTTCGGTGCTATGAAAATAGGAGCACCTAGTGATATGCAGTGTGCAGCCAGCTAGTTTGCTGTTTGCATATTATTTACTCCGAGGCATCAGGACGAGAGCCATGATGTAAAACATACGCCATCCGCTAGCACGCAGCGGTGGAAGGGAGTTGTTGTGAAAGGCCGTCAGTTTGAAAACAAATCCATAACAAACTTCTAAAACTCGTGTTCCATGGTTACAAAACACACACACACACGTCTGTTTACCATTTCATTCCATCTGAACCTGCTTGTGTGTGTTTATGTGTGAGAGGGAGAGCGGGAGGCACGAATTTTCCTTTTGGAATCTCAACATTCCCGTTTCCTCCTTTGCCGCTCTTTGTGCAGCCATACCGACTTATTTATCTTTCCCTCCTATCCCAAACACAGGAACGCTCCCTGTGGATGTGATCTCGCCTGCCGCCCCGATGTGTGCACAAACCGACCCCCGTGAACCCCTTGCTCTCTCTGGATCTTTCTCTTTCCCTCCCTCTCTCTTGCTTCTCCCTCTCTTCCTCAGCTCTCTCATGCATCTTTGTCTTCTTCTGCTCGTGCTCAAGAAAAGGCTCCGAGGCTGCAAGGAGGTTCGGTTAAACGTCCTGCGCCCTCCGTGACGTCATCAGCCGTTGTTCTCTGTCACAGCGCCTGAGGTTTGCCTTTGAAGCCCAAAGCTGCTCTTGAAGATGCGTCTGATGGCTTTTGCCCTCTCTTTCATTCGCCCACTTTTATCCCTCTGCGCAGAGGCAGACATCAAGGGAGATTCCTAACAAGCATGTTATTTAGACAGTGATGTCATTGCCATGGGGATGTTGTGTTATGTCTGAGGCCATGCATCAACGGCGAGGAGAAACACAGGATTTAGACGCGGTCAAATCTGGCTTTAGCCTGCAAAATGTAATGACAGACAGTCATATCATAGACTGCTCAGTTGAGCTTTTTATCCCCCTGTGTGGTGGAGAGCGGCTTTTCTACTCTTAACGTGACAAAGCTGTGACACTCTGGATAATGCCCTTGTTTAGGCTGATGAGGACTGTTAAACAGACACGAGTAAAAACTCATGCGCCTCTCAGACTGGTGCACTTTTTAAGTAAGCCTCAGAAGCACCGTGGCCTCGATATGATATCCACCCATGTCCAGATCCTAGCCTTTGATAGACGGCCGGCTGGATCAGCAGTGTGCCCACCCTGCATAAAGCCTCTATTGTTGGCTGCAGGTGCACGTTTGTGCATATCAGTGGTACTTGGCGGAGGGGAAGGGAGGGTAAGCGAACACCTTGAGTCAGCATGTGCAGGTGACGGGTCAGGAGGGCAGCTTTGGCTTGATGGGAAAGAAGTATTCAGGGAACAGCTGGAGATGGGGAGAAGAGATAAGACGTGGGGGACGCTGTGACAACAAAACACAATAAAGGTGAGGATTTAGATGGAGGCAAAGGTTGTAAGCAAAGCAACTGTTAAACTACTTCAAGCCAAGTTAAACTGAGAAATAAGCCCCAAAACATACATCAGGAAAACTCGAAGGTTTGTTTAACACCTGTAATAATTAGCTTCTTTTGGTAGAACTTTATAATACAGCCTGTGATTAAGGGTGTGATTAACCAAGCAGTAAGTGGAATTTCAGTCTGTTTTACCATAAATTATGTAATTATGTAAGTATATTTATCTACAAATCTTTACTAGTGGACATAATAAGTGGGTAACATTTGCCTTTACATTTTACAGGAAAGATAAATATACTGTAGGTAATTTTAAGTACTGGTGCCTTAACCTTGCCTCTTTAGATTTATAACATAAGAAGATAACATGCAAGCTGGGGGAGCCAGGGACCGAACCACCAACTTTCCAAGTAGTTGTTGACCTGCTCTACCTCCTGTGCCTCGGTACTTACTACACAAAACTACAAAAACTTAAATAATGTCAACAAATTCTCTCTGCAGGTCTATTGTAAGAAACCTATCTGAAAGAATAGAGAATAGGGCATAAAAAGGAAATGATGAGGGTTTTTTAAAGGCTTCCTACCAGAGACGAGCAAGACGAGTGCAAATGTTTCATCTGGAAACATAGCAAAAGATGGAAATCAAAACATATCTTCAGACATTGATTTATTTTTTTATTTTCTTAGTTATTCTGGTTTCTCAGTTTCTTGCAAATTATCAATCACACTTAAAAGTTTCAGGTTATCAAACAAATTTTAATTTTAGACAAGATAACCCGAGTAAATACAAACTGTATTTTTTCAATCCTGATTTCATTTATTGAGGGAACAAGCTATCTAACCCTGCATGAAAAAGTAATCCCACTAGTCTCACTAGTGTTTATTAATGATGTGACAGCAGATAGAAGCAGCAGGATGAGCTGCTCAGATTCAGTAAAATACTGCTAAACAGATGAAACAGTGCATCACCTCACAGTGCCAACAGGTAATGCCCCAAAAGCAAAGCGTCCTGCAAAAGCAACCCAAGAGTTTCTCAGGACAGAAAATGAGCAAACTTCTCAGTTAAAAAAAACATAAACTTTTGAGAGTCTGAAAATGGGAGGCAGTGTATAAAAATAGCCATTTTTCCGCGACAGTTTGTGCAAAGTTTCTGCAATTAAAGCTGAAGGTCTGCACTTTAATTACATTTTGATTGCTTGATTTAAAATCCACTGTGTGTGTTTGTCCAACATGTTATGGACCTAACTGCATAGATTCCTACTATCTATTTGGACGACACTCAAAATGCACTCTCTCTGTCTCTCTGTCATAGTCCTGGGTCTTCGACACAGTTTTTGAGTTTTGTTTTCTTGGTGCTTACGTCTTTTAAAGTATAGGATAACTATATTCTAGTTTATGACTGTGTTTTACTTTCCAGTGCCTCTGAGTTTGTTATTTATAGTTCTTGATTTTTTTTCATGTTTGTTCCCTTCGTGTCCAGTCTGTCCTTGTTTTGTTATCTTTTCAGTCTCCCCAGTCATATACCCGAGTCTGTCTGATCACTCTGTGGCTGTCTCCGTGGCTGTCTGTGTTCCCCTGTCTTGTCTAGCTAATACATTTGTAGTCCTGTCCCTGTGTTTTCTCCCTTCATGTTGCCATGCTCTCTCTGTGTTTCACCCTTTTGTCTCCCCAGTCTGTTACTCCTCCATGTTTGTTTATTCCCAGTCTCTGAAGTTAATGCATCTTAGTGTTAGTGTGTATTGTGTGTGTGTGTGTCACTTCCTGTTTTATTTTGACAGTCCCTTGTCTCATGTATGTCATGTTTAGTTTGTTAGCTGTGTTTTGTGTTTAGATTCTGTTCAGCTGTGTTCCACAGGTGTGTCCACTCTACCACAATTGCGACCTGTATCTATATTGTCTGCGTCTCCATCTGTTCTCTGTTGTGTTGTCCACTCATAGTGTGTTTTCTCATGTTGTTAGTGAGTTCTAGTTTTTAGCCTCACCTGGGTTCTTGTATTTTTTGCGTTTTTAAGTAATAGCAATAAAGCTACCTCTTCTAGTTTATCCCTTTGTCTCTGAGTCCTGCAAGTAATGAATAAATAGTGAGTGATTTCACTAATTCTAACCTGTTCCTCTTTGGAGTTTAATCTTTTCTCAAACACTGTTGTTAATGCATTACCTTCAGAAACATAATATTGGTATGATCCTTTTTATATTTTGGGCTGTGAGAGTTTCCTTTATAGTATGCGATTGAGATTTCTGCCAAATCACGAGACAAGAATTTAAAATCCAATGGGAAAATATTTAACTCCTTTTAAAACGTGAATTCCTGCATTATATATACAGACAGACATACAGCACACACTTCCAGGCTCTCAGCATGTACTGTCAGGTTCAAAGCGTAGAAAAAAAAGTTGCAGAAAAAAAGATAAAAGAAGAAAGAGGATGATATGTTTACATTTCTGCTGAGAAAAATGAGGGCCAAGGATCTCAGTGTAAGCAACACCGAAACGTGTTGAAAAGTGCGTGGCTGAAACCTTGTATGGGCTGCCCCATAATAGGAGGTGGCGGTGGCAGTGGGAGGGGGACTAATTTGAGAATATGAGAGGTGACAGTTATCCTATCTGGTCAGACAGGTCTGACACTGCTGCACACACACACACACACACACACACACACACAGACACTCAAATACACAGACATGATATGCAGGCATACAGCACACGGGTAATTAAAGTGTTGGATGACAGTGCTGCTTCCTTTGGAATCTCAAAGTAGGAGCCGCCACCGAACGCTCTCCAGTTTTGCTTGTCTTTTCAATTCTGTGTTTTCTAGTCAGTGTGTGATTTACTGGCTTGGCTGAATGGCTTTTTAACTGACAGCCTGAATAAATGTTCTAGCTGCCTGACTGATTAGCCGACTCATCAACAAGCCGGCTGGCTTCTCAATCCATCAATCCTGCTGTTTTTTCTTTTCTTTTTTTTTCTGCATCCACTATGTACTCGGATCAGATGATTGTGATTCACAAACATCAATTTGACCTCGATTGACAATTTAGAAAGCTAAAAGCAGAGGGCTTCCTAAAAGGCTTAAGGATTTGTCGATTTTCTTCTTAAAAAGTGGAAATCGTGCCAAGCCCCAACCTGAGCCAAGCCCTGGAGCCAGCGTAGTCTCACATTTCAACCACCAAGAATGGGCAAAGGTGAGACAAGAGGTAGATTCACCACAAAGAGTTGAGTGCGTGTGTGCATACATTCGTGTGTGTTCAGTTTGTAATCTAACCCTGCCAGATAGCTCCAGGGAAAAGGACATTCACTGTTGCTGCTTCCCCTTCTCTGCATTCCTGCCTCCCCTTGACGTGTGGCACCAAAAAGGTGAAGCAAGAGGAGGAGGAGGAGGAAGAAGAGATGAACCAGATTGTTTCATGCCAAACTGATTGCCTCGGTGCTCCCTCCCAGTTACTAATCAAATTCATTCCAGCAGGCACCTGGAAAAAAAAAGTCCCATGCAGACATTTGGTCTGCTCTGTCTTCTCTCTGAGCCACCTTCCAACCAGGCTGCTCCGCTGTCAGGACTCAGAGCAAACAGGAGTTGGCCCAGCTCTGAAGTGAAAGCAGCACTCTATTTTTGAGTACAGTGGATGATGATGAGGCCACACTGCAGCTTTGTGCCAAGCGTTCAGGGCTGGGAAAGCTAAGAATATACAAAATAAAAGCAGAGCGTGACAGCGGGAAAAGAAGGTATGCTCAGGTTTTGTTTGGAGTTGAGCCTACTATGTGTGCAGCGGATTCAGAAGTTTGTTACAAAGAGCAAAGTAACTCTGCTCCTGAGGGAAGCTCTACATCAGCCCACCTGCACCGAATTCTAATATCAGCCTCTCAAAGTATGTAAATACACAACATGAAACTGCAAATGCTATTCAAACCGTGTGCTGTGCTAACCGTCCAGGTTACATGTAGATGGTGTGAGCAGATCCGTAAAATATAAGGATTTCTGTTTACACTATTTACACCTCTAGATTTTAAAAACACTGAGGGAAGACAACAAAGAGCCCAGAGTCCCGCAGTGCAACAACACTCGGAGAGAAATGTCTGACTACACAGCAAAACAACTTTGGTGTGCAACTTTACCATCTTTACTACCATGTATTTGTTTTTGCAAATGGAACGAAACCCTATATACCAAAGATCCATATTTATCCATATTCATTCATTGCAAATAAAGGCCAAGATTTCACCACTGATGAATAGTTCGTGTCATACTACTTGTTATTCCAGTCTGATTCGAGATTATATGTGAAGCCAGGAGTATTCATGTGGACAAGTGCACATGGTTGCAATAAATGAGTCTAGTCATACATCCAGGTAATTGCAATTTTATTTATATAGCACAATTCATCAAACGCAAACCCAAAGTGCTCAACAAAGACAATAAAAACAAACTGTATAGGTTTCCCTTTTCTTAAGGCAGTGAAGACAGCAAGGAGCCCTCTTCTTCGAGATACTGCCACTACAATGAATGAGTCCTTAAAATTTGTTTATGGTGTCCGCAGCTGTTAGTGAGTGCTTCCAAGTATGATCCCAGTTTTAAAGAGCAAATGTCCACACGAAGACTTACTTTCATCCTGTTATGAAAGAAACTACCTGACTTGGACCCACATACAGGTTTTGCAACCATGTGATGTTAAATTGTCTGCCATTTTGGACATGTGACAATCATGGTGACAGAGTAGGATCGCGTGATTAAGGTCCAAGTCAACCACTGGTCGTGAGGTAAAACTGAGTATGCCCCAACCGGTTGTGAGTGGTTGAAAAGTCACGCACATTAGACATTAAGTTGGCAGGTTGATTGCAGTGGCTGGGGAAATATCACTAGCTGATAGGTAATGTGTTTTCCCCAGCCAGTAAACAAAAACCTCCTTGTGATTGGTTCGGTTGCCAGCACATCGTTGTCGTCATAATTTGAATGGAAGTAACAACATTTTCTACAAGCACTGGCCAGCGACTCTCCGAGCTGTCGTGAAACTGTTAAAAGTTTGATAAACCTTCAAAGTAAAAGTAGCGCCCTTTTTGAAGGCAAACCTTCTCTATTTCCAGTTTCATCAAGCTGTACCAACACTAGTTGGCGAGTATTTGCAGACAAACATGCAACCAAAGCAATCACAAATAGCTTTTTGGTGGAGGACCTTTGTAACCCATTTCAAACTGCAAAAACTTCCAGGAAACACTGCCGATCAGCAGGGGAATACACGTTTTCCACGCATCAAATCCAATATGGCTAACAACTCTCATGCAACATGCACGTGATATCACATGAGAAACCTGAAGAAGACTTTTAATCTTCTTCAGGATCAATATTTTTTCCACTGGCTATTTCTTTGAGGTCTGAAAGTACTTCAGAGAAACAATGTCAGTCATCACGCAACCAACATTTTTATCCTCTTCATGTGGATCCCAAACCCCAGATTTACGTAACAGATCATCAAGTAAGGGTGTGGAAATCAAAAAAGATGGATGAGAAATCTCAGATGCATTTTTTTGTAATTTTTAACCACAATCTTTTCATCATAACCAGGTTTGTGTGTGTGTGTTTTGGTACAGGACACCATTTTAGAATCAAGGCTCACATCGGACCTAAGTGGTGATAAGTTCGGTAAATATGACATGAGTGCAGAAACTTCTCAGTTTGTGCCCAGATTTCCAGCAACACTAGCAAAAATATGACAGTTAGGTAAAAATTCATAAAGCGTTCATCAGAAATACAATGCTTTCATCAGAGCTGCCATGCTGAATACTAAACATTTATGGATGTGAACGTTGGTGAGGAGCTGCAGATTTGTGTTGTTGTGTTGCTGCTACGAGGCAGACAGGAACTTAGCATGTGTCCCAAACACACAAACACACACGACTGCATCAGCACAGCTATTGCCCAGCCTTCCATCCGTAGGGATTAGGCAAGCTTTGTTAACACGATGTCAAGCAAACTTCAAAATAACCCCCATCTCAATCCTCTGCCTCTTTACCACCCCTTCCACGCACACACGTCCTCATCCCTCACTCACTTTCTCTCTCTTTAAAAGCATCACTGCTTTGCTGTCAGGGGAGAAAAGTGATCAGAAGCTCACAAGACTGTGGCAAAGACTTCTTCTCTCTCACACATACACATACACATCTGATTCTCATCACCCACGGTAAGCAGCAGTAATTAAGTCACACACATTAGACAGCTTAGGACGTGCAGATTGATGCTCATCTCTTTAGCAGAAGATGACGGTAATATGTGTATTTCTAAGATTGTGAGCGCGTTTGTGAGCGCGTTTGCATGTGCGCCGGCTCTTGTGATTCTCCAGCGTTTGCTAATTAAAGCAGAACATGTAGCAGGGGGTTAGCAGACCTGTGTGAGGCGTCCCTGGCATGATTGATTGTGACTGTCAGGACTCTCAGCTGGGTGTCCTCCTGCGTCGGGCCCGAATAAAGGATTACACAGACCCTTGGTAACCTTGGCTGGCTTTGTGGTCCTGGGTCCTGCATCAAAGACCCAACGGGAGACATTAGCATTTTTAATCAGCCAGCCGGGCCCCGTGCTGGCACAGGATGTTGGATCACTTTCATCGGAACAACGCGGAGCGCGGAGGTGGGAGGGTGGCACTAATGGAAACAAACGCAACACGCTACATACATCAATACAGCCAGACACAGGGACGCAAATGTCTATGCTCACTGTATATCACAATCCTATTTGCCTTTCATGCATCTCTGTAACAAGGCTCTGCCCTTCCTCACTTTGTTGAGTGAATGGAAGAGCATGTTATTATGTTGTCTTCTAGTAGATGTAAAGAGAGGATGAGGCTCATTTTGTTCACGGAGCCGCTCAGTTTTCTGCTAATTAAGACCCCAAGTTGTCTTTAGAAAGTCCTGTAGACTGAGATTGAGGGTGAGACTGCCTGTTCTACGCACACTTACAGCTGTGGTCAGAAGATTACATACACCCATCATGGGCATGAATGTCATGGTAATTAATCTAATTGTTGTTTCTTTCTGTTCTTTTTCCAGAGTGGAATAATTGTAGAGCAAACATCTTTAAAGACTTAAAAAAACAATAACAACTGTGTGCACATGTCTGAACTTATTTTGGAATTTTTCTTAAATTCATGCAGGGTTAAAAGGACTCGTATACACAACCCGAGTAAATACAAAATTAAGTTCTTAAATGATGATTTCATTTATTAAGGAGGAAAAGTTATCTAAACCTGCCTGGCCCTATGTGGAAAAGTAACTGCCTCCTTTGTTAAATCTTAAATGTCCTGAGATTAACCACACCACACCCAGGTCTGATTACTGTCAGACCCGTTCAGCCAATAAATCACTTAAATAGAACCTGTCTGATAAAGTGAAGCGAGCCAAAAGATCTCAAAAGGCAACACATCATGTCACGACCTAAAGAAACAAGTGAGCAACAAAGTCACTGACACCTATCAGTTAGCAAAAAAGCTTTTTCTGCGGCTTTGGGACTCCAGTGAGCCACAGTGAGAACCATTAACCACAAATTATGAAAACTTGGAACAGGGCTGAACCTTCCAGGAGTGGCTGGCCTACCAAAATCAACCAAGAGGTCAAAAACCAGCCCAGAATATCATCTAAAGAACTGCAGAACTGAGATAAGACCAGAGTTCATGATTTAACAATAAGAAAGAGATTGGGCATCAATGTCAACCACAGGAGGGTATCAAGGTGTAAATCACTGCTGACCAAAAAGAGCTCAAAAGCTCATCTCATCTCATCTTTTTGATGAAACAAAAATCTGAACTTCGTGGAAGGTTTGAGTCCTGTTACATCTGGTGTAAAACTAACAGCATTTCATAAAAATAACATATCAACAGTCAAGCATTGTGGTGGTAGTATGATGGTCTGGAGCTGTTTGCTGCTTCGGACCGGGACAACTTGCAGTAATTGAAGGAACCATGAATTCTGCTCTCTACCAGAAAGTCCTGAAGGTGAATGTTCAGACACTAGTTCATACCCTGAGCTCACAGCACAGAATCTGACTGACATGAAAAAAGGATCATATCCAAATAAGTTAGCGACATATTTCAAAGAAAACTATACTTCCCACACTGAGACTACCCACCTTGGTGCCAAACCGTATTTGTAAATTTGCTCACAACTTCTGCACCAGAACCTCCAGGAGATGATTAATAAATGCATGCCTCCATCCTCATCCTGGGCTGAGTATTTGGAGAGCAGCAGCAACAGGGGCAAACATATGCCATTTGTGCCATCTGACAAGCACATTAAATCTTCATCACAGGAAAAAGTCGCTTTATTGGCAGCTGTTGTTTCAACACAATGCCAAGAAGAGCCAGAGGACATAACAATGCAGGAAAACTGAAGGAAAAGAAAGTACAGACGGAAAACAACACTGACAATAACAGCAACAGCTAAAGGGAAACAGGAAGTAGAATATGGATGAGAGGAACAGTAGATTGAATTCATATCCAGTCCGGTAACATCATCTGGATACCTGACTTTGCTCTCTACGGGGGTTTATCATCACAGATTCCTCGCGAGCATGTGACGGTTTGGAATAAAACTTGATCTGTAGAAACAGTTGAGCCAGTGTGTGAGATGCAAATTCACAACTGAGTGGATAGTAGTTAAATCTCTGCCCTTGAATGGCCCAGAGAGAGACTTCCAAGACTTAATATCCCTTTAGAAGTCCATTATCTCTCCCTGGCAACTTGCTTCTTGACCAAACACACAACCCTGTACGAACAAAGCTTTAAAGTAAACTGCAGTGTCTGGATCTGGCACTTTTAAGTAAGTAAACCTTATCAACAGCTCAGTCCACTGTTTATCCGTGTCTTTACTCCCCTTCTTCTTCTTCTTCTTCTTCTTTTTTTCCCCCCTTTAGTGTGTCTTCCACACAAATAAGCTACACACACCTCCCCCAGTTTTTCCTTTGAGGATGACGTTTAGATGTGGACACAGTTTGATGTGACTCATCAAAGCAGAGATCAGGGTGTGACAGGAGCGTCTCCCGATGTTTCCTTTGCTCTCCCGCTGTCAGCAAAGCGGACACACAGTCAGACGCCCGGAGGTGACCACTGGAAACTTTTTATTTGATCAACTGATAGGCGCATACAGAACCCTTCACCAGCTTAGTTCAAAACAAGAAACGAGGATATGGACGTGGCAGGATGCGTATGCAGAGAAAGGTTCCCTGGTGGGCTCCCCTCAGAGAGTGTGTGTGTGTGTGTGTGTGTGTGTGTAATACACAGGTGCGGTAAATCTGTGTGTATGTGGTGGTCTTTTGGCAACATCTACGCCGGACTGCGCGCTCTCTCCCGAGAGAACGTAGAGAGAGATGAAATGAGAACAAACAAGTGCAGGAGAAGAGAGGCAGTCCTCAGCAGTATCCCGTCTGTTGGACTTAAAAGAGCAGGAGACTGCTCGCCTTTTCTTGCCTGGCAGCTCCAACAGATAAGCGGAGAAGCAGCAAAAGGAACACGAGGGACAGAAAGCAAGAGGAAAATAAACTGACAAGCGTCTGCGAGATGATAAGCGCTATAAAAGAAACTCAGACTCATTAATCTGTCAAGATGACGGCGATTATCAGCAATGTTTGAGTTCAGTCTTAGAAATTAAAGACGCTTCTTAGAGAACTTTTTACAGAAGAGAAAGCCCCATCTATAAAGCAACTCACTCTTCACCCATTGCTTTGTAGATGACAGCTGGTTGCATTAGTGATAGTGGGCATTGCACTCAACTCAAGTCACCTTTTCATCTGTCTTTGCTTCAAGTCTCCCAAAAACTGAAGTTCTGCTACTTATAAATTGAAGTTGAGGGCGAGTACCACCCTATAGAGTCACCTGGATATTATAGGGCCATGGCCACTTTGATTAACAGAGGTCCCAGTGAAGGCACCTGTAGCCAGTAGCTGTGTGCTAGGAATCACCTCCACTAATTAGGGTCCCTGAACTCCTTTTTTGAGCTTTTTATTGGAGTTATCTGACTGATAAAATGGCTTAGTGAGCAATGCAGGGCATCCAGGGAGATCGTTACGGTGGCCCTGAGAGGTCAAACGGACTGCAACTTAAGAAAGCGCCAGCAATAAGAAAAACGCTGCAAAAGCACACAAAACACAACGGAAATAGGAAAAAACAAAACAGAAATAAGAAAAAACAGAGTTTCAAAAGCACAGGAGAAGTGTTTCTGGGGAAACAATAACCCGACGGACCAGTTGCAGGAAACACAATATGCTAAGAATTGCGCTGGGAGACACTTAAAAGAAGTGGAGGATCTATTGGTTTTGTGAGGAAAGAAAAGATGAGAGGTAAGTGTGTTAGCTTAACTATTAGCCTAAGAATCCATCATCAGTATTATATGAATCATGATAAAACACACCTACCATGTTTTGGGTTCCTGCAACTAGTCCGTCGGGTTATTGGCAAATGCCCGGTATGCCCGATGGCCATGTCCAGCTATGGCCGGTAGGAGGGAAATTTCTTTTGCAGTTCGTCTGAAAGAAGGACTTGCGCTTTGGGATCTTTTAAACATCATTAGGCGCGCTGCTGTGCGCTGTCCTTCCCGTCAGTGAGCGCAGAACAAGCGCTCACAAAGCAAGTTCGGGGATGAGGTCACACACATGGGTCCTCTCTCGGACTATCGGAAAACCCGGACATTTTTATCAATCTTGAAAATCCCCCCGGACGCCCCGGACAGAACGTGAAAAGAGGGCATGTCCAGGGAAAAGAGGACGGTTGGTCACTCTAAAAGTTTATATACACCTTATATCCTTCTTAATTGCTGGGCCAATATGAACAACTTTGCATGAACATCGACATCATGTATCCGTGCTGGAAATTTATTCAGCTCACGACTAAATGCAGAATGAAGAATCGGAAAAAGCGCCACAGACCTGCCAAACAACTCCTGTAGGCTGGCCTTTTGCTAGTGTTATTAGAGACGTTATACCAAATCTGTTTTCATTTAACCACAAGGGAACATTAATCTGTGCAAAACTTCAAGGCAACCATGTCACAGTCGGGAAAGGTGACTGTAAAAGCAGCGAAGGCCAAGAGAGACACGCAACAGTTCAAATGAATATACCTTTCTTCAGTTTAAAACACTGGATCTACTGTATTTCTCCACAAGCAAAAAGTTGAGCTAAGTGACATCATGTTCGAACCAGTTGTCTGTTTTGCCACATCAAAGGCAAATCCTTGCTTTTGTAAACAGAGCTGCACGCCTTCGCCCACTGCTGTGCAGTTAATGCGGCTGGTGTGATGGTCTGTAGCAATATAGCGTTGCAGGCAGTGCAATGGCAACTTTAGCTAGTTGAGCTAAAGTGGTGAAATGAATGCAGAGCCTACAGCTGCAGTTCAAAGCCTATCAGCGTTTGAATCTTAACAAGAAGGAAAAAAGGCCCCTGTGCATAGAGAGAGAGGGCAGAGCCCGGCTTAGATCTTCAACCTCTGTGTGCGCGTGCACACACATACACACACATACACACACACCAATTCACAGCTTAGGCAAACACATATACTGACATCAAAACACAAACATTAAAGGGCACGCAGACAATCACATCAAGACACACAGCAAGAGCCACAAGAGTGCTGACACACAAATATACAAAAAAAAGCAAACAAGTTTCTACACACACACACATCGAGACATCATCAAGCGCATACACACACACATACACACACACACACACATGGCAGGAGTCCTGTGTCCCTGGCTGGCCAGCTGTGGGAGGTCACACAGACATGACAGTTCTGCTATCAGGCCAGCATTAAGGCCTGCCGCTTTAAACACAGTCTTTTGAAGTCACACCAAAGTCAGACACTAGGATCTCTCATCTCCCATCTCCCTTTTAACACTGCAGTGCCGACATTTCATTCTGCCCTCCTTTTCATGCTCACAGCTTTGAATTCTGCCTTTTAAAAGACTAATTTTAACTTCTTCAAGGCTGGAAAAACAGGCAAAGGCGCATCGAAGATTCTTCTGCCCGACGTGCTTCTTTTTCAGCCAAGTAACGGGTGTTCAAAGGTAGCCGAGGTCCACCAAAGTAACGCCATGTCTCTGATGTTCAATGTCAGCAGGCTGATAAACTGAGTGTTGTATCTTTGACAGGCTTTGCACATCAGCTTTTATCTTGAGCGTGTGACTGTTTGTTTCCGTGCCAGCAAAACTTATTTGCATCTTCTGCCGGCCTGACGCCCCCGTTGGGACTATGGTCCCAGTCTAACCATCATTCCAAGAGCAACATCAATTAAATGGCACAATTTGTGAATTTGTTTGCATAGAGTTCAATCAGTGAATTTGGTGGCTGCAATGATTCATGAGAGATTCAATACAACTGAATTAACTAGCTAGCTCAATCCAAGTTAAGCTAACCCTAAAGAAGCGGTCCACAACTCCCGGGCGGCCTAGTTGTTTGGTACTGGGCCGCCAGAGTTGAGGCTTGGGTGTGAAATTCATGGTTTTCAGGGTTTTTATCGGTCTTTAGCGTTATTTTTTTAAATCATTTTTATCGTTAACTCGGTTTCCCTGTGTCTTTTCCCATGTGTTATGAATAAATCTTCTTTTTTTTGGTACTGGTTTTATTTTGTTGTATTTATCCTCAACACCTTAAAGGCCAGTCCGTGAAAATATTGTTGACATAAACCAGTCCCGTGGCGCAAAAAAGGTTGGGGACTGCTGCCCTCTACAGTAACGTGAACATGGGTCTAGCTCTGGCATCAGTGGTGGTTCAGATTAATTAAACTTTTAAGAATTTGCTTGCCAGTCTGGAGAAACGGGTCAAAATGTTACTGTATACAAAATTACTGCTAAATACAACAGTGGTTGTCTAAATTGTCAGTTAGTACTAGACCACAAAGTTGTCGGAGCCACGCTCAAACTATCGTTTCTGGCTAAAAGCTTTAGCTGTCGAAACACGCAGAACTGGTTCAAAATTTGGCATCGGCATCAAACACACCCGAGAACTTCTGAGGTGGAGAAGGGATATATGTCCTTAAGGCTTCAGCACTGTCAGCGCTGGGAGGGCAGATGGCATCACAGTGTCTTTTTCCATCCTGAATAAGACTTCATTTTATCGTTTTAAGATGAATAAATCAAACAGGAATATAGACTCTCCAGTCACTTTATTTGCGCCTTGCTAGTGCTAGGTTGAGGATTCTTTTGCTTTCATGATTGCCTTAATTTGGAAAACTGGTTTAACTCACTGGGTTAAGCTTGTCAGCCTATGTCACAGACCTCAGGTTTGAGTTGCCCTAGGGCATTTGATGTGTCTTCCCTCTGTTCTCCCTCCCAGGATTCCTGTCATAATAAAGATTAAAAATACTTTAAAAAAAAAAAGAAGAACTGCCTGAATTCTTTGTGGCACACTGACATGCCAGCATCACATAGTTTCTGCAGATTTGCTGGCTCCGCATCCATCATGTCAATCTCCCGTTCCACCACATCCCAAAAGTACTTTATTGGACTGAGATCTGGTGATTGTGGAGGTCATTTCATCTCTTAGTCACAGTGAAATGCCACATTCAAGAAACCAGTTTAAGATGATTTCAGCATTCTAGCATGGCATATTATCCTGCTGGAAGCAGCTATCATAAGATAAGTACACTGTAAGGGTACCCATCAAGGGATAGACGTGGTCAGCAACAATACTCAGGTAGGCTGTGGTGTTTAAACAATGCTTTGTTGGTGCTACGGGGCTGAAAGTGAGGCAAGAAATCTTCTTGTGTGCAATTTTGTTGAGTCCATTTAAAATGCAGCTTCAGTTTCATGTTCTTAGCTCACAGGACACGCACCCGGTGTGGTCTTCTGCTGCTGTAACCCATTGTGAATTCAGAAATGCTCTTCTGCAAACCTTTGGTTGGAACAAGTGTTTATTTCAGTTGCTGTTTGACTTCTTGCCATCAGCAGTGGGGCCATTTTCCTCTGACCTCTGACATCAACAAGCATTTTCTCCTAGACCACTGCCACTCACTGGATATTTTCTCTTTTTCAGATTATTCTCTGTAAGGCAAGTTTATTAATATAGCACAATTCAACAGCAAGGAGATTCAAAGTGCTTTGCAGAGACATTAAAAAACAAAAACAAATAAAAAGCATGATTTAAAATGGAAAAAAAAAGAAAGCAACAGTAGATAAAATCAGTAGTTAAAATGTAAGTTTTGAAATGTAAGCTTAAAAGTAAAAAAAGTGCGGATTTGGTGCTTTATTCAAATGCATCTGAGAACAGGTGAGTCTTCAACCTGGATTTAAATAAACTATGTGTTTCAGCTCATCTGAGGCTTTCTGGGAGTTTGTTCTAGATATATGGAGCATAAAAGCTGAATGCAGCTTCTCCATGTCTGGTTCTGACTCTGGGAATTGATAAAAAAAAAAAAAAACAGGATCCAGGTGACCTCAGGGATCTGGAAGGTTCATACTGGGTCAGGAGGTCACTGATGTATTTTGGTCCTAAACCATTCAGAGCTTTATAGACCAGCATCAGGACTTTAAAGTCTATCCTCTGACGGACAGGCAGCCAGTGTAAAGACCTCTGAGCTGGACTGATGTGGTAAACCTGTGTGTGAAAAATCCTAGCAGATTTCTGAAAGACTCAGAACAGCCTGTCTGGTACCAATAACCATGCCATGTTCAAAGTCACTTTAATCACCTTTTATCCCCATTTTGATGCTCTACTTAAACTTGAGAGGTTCATCTTGATCGTGTCTCAATGCCTAGATGCAGGTATTCACTGCCATTTGATACATGGTGGCTTGATACACTAATAACTTTTCATCTTGGTGCACTGTACCTAAGGCCTTTGCAGTCCTTAGATCTCAATCCAATAGATCACCTGTAGTCAGGTGGAATGGGGAATTTGCATCAGAAGCCGACAAATCTGCAGCAACTGTGTGATGCTATCATGTCAATATGGTTTAAAACCTCAGAGGAGCCTTGCTCAGTGTATGTCATCAAGATTTAAGGCGGTTCTTAAGGCAAAAGGGGGTCCCTCCTGGTGTGCTGAACCCCCTAAATAAACATAAAACATAAAACCATCTTCCTGCTATGCTGCTGCTATTTAAAGATCACTGTGAAATGTCTGAACAAATGACAGCTAACAACTTTTGCTTGAGTTTTTCTGGTGAGGACAGCTCCCATTAACATTTATGTTGGATTTACATTACTCAGACCATTCATTTGGTAGAATAACATCCTTGTTTAACTCAGAAGCTCACTTTGTTGGAAAGCTCCACGTTTCATTGGAACTCAAAATAAGTGATGACAGGCCGAGTTTGAGGTGCTGAAAAGTGGTCGTAACAGACGATGGTGAGAATCCCCATTCGTTTGCTTTTGGGTTGGAACAGCTCACTTGTTTTGGTGTGTATGTACTTACCCCCCTACCAAACACACACACATGCACGCACAACCTCTACAGCTCCCCCCTGTAGCTGACCAAGGCTAATTTTTCTGTTTACTCCACTCAGTGTTTCATAGTCGAACAGATCAAACATTCTGCAAAGCTGTGGGTTTGTTTACTCCAGCTCTGACCCACACCCAGCCAGGGACGCACAAGCACTGCAGCTCTTTTTCCACATTTGGCATTTTTTGCTGTCATCACAGACTTCTCCCCGCTCTCATTTCTAATTTTTATGCCCCCCACCCCACCTGTCTTTGCCCTTAAAAACGTTCCAATACTTCTTTTTAACCATTCATCTAATGTTAATCAATTACCCCTTTCATTTCTCCCCTTCTACCCGTGGAGCCATCGTCCATTTTTGCCTCATGGCTTCTTTTATCACATTTATGAGGTGTTATTTTTGAACTCAAACACTCTCCTTGATTTTGTTCTGCCTTCTCACACCTTCCTTGTTATCCTTTTTTTCCTCAGACTCTCCAGCTACTTTGAAGCAATCCCCCCTCTCTTTGCGAGCTCTCCCAGTCATGCACAAGAATACATACTGCCGTGCATGTGAATCCACTCACGTGCATGCTCACACGTAGCCTGTGCTGGTGCAGCTGTGTGTGATGTGAAGCCAGATCCATTCTTTTCCCAGGCAGACCATCAGGAGTGAGGACTCCGGCTCACAGTTCACCGCGCTCCTTGGCGCTCTCACCTTCCTCCCTTTCTTTCTTTCTTTTTTTTTTTCCAGCTGGTGAGATGACATAATTCAAGGGGGTTGCAGGATGGCGACAAGATGAAAAGCAAATAACCAGAAATTATGATTGTGTACGGTTAGCATGTAATGACTTTTTTCATTGTTCTTTTTTTTTAAAGCTTACCTTATGGAGCAATCTTCATCTCCTGAGGACTTTAAGAGCTTAAAATCTATCAAATTGGCAATGAGTTAGGATTAATTTGGTTTTGTAGTCAAACATATAAAGCATCTGCCTCAGGTAATTATTAAAAATTAAACAGATATTAAACAAAAATTATGATCTAACTAGTTTGTAGTCAATATACTAAAATGTAAAATTTAAGTGACACCGCATCGTGTTGCACAGATGTATGTACTGTTTGTGCAGACCAGCATATGTACTGTATGCCTGAGTAGCAGTATTCATTAAGGTTGCCTGGTACCATTATATTATTCAAATTTAACAAGTAATTATAAAAAGACGAACTTACATTCAATTTTATCAGTGTAACTACAAAATCAGGGTATTATTACAATGTTATTACATCAATTGAAATGTTTAAAACAAATAAGGTTAGCGTATTCACATTTTAGGGCCCCCATGTTACCCCGCTTACAAATGTAAGATACAAACAGAAGACGTCACATTAAATTTTGATTTTAGAGGCGCTGTCAGAAGCGGTTGAGAGAGTTTTCTCCCCTAAGAGGGAGCGAGTATAACATCAGCTCTGTTTGTTTATTCATCTGATTGTTAGCAGTGTAATTCAAGATTAATTTTGTGTGATGGTGGATGTCAGTAACAGCGCGAGCTGATTGAATTTTGGGGAAAGGTCACACCAAATGTGAAAATGAGTAAAAACTTGAAATTACCCACAATACTTTAATGGATCACCTACAAACTTCACAACAACATGCCAGGCTGTTTGAGACATGAATACTTTTGGATGAGCGTAAGACCGTGACCTTTGATGTTAGCTCCCAAGTTCAAAGTTGACCTAGAAAAAAAAAATGTAAGAAACCATATTAAGTAATATATCACATGGCAGGGCATGGACAGAGCTGTACAACACTTTTTAAATCGTTTCAATGCCTTTTGACATCAAAATGAAACCATAAGATTTTGCAAAGTTACACACTACATGAATATATCTTAAAATCTTAGGTTTGACAGCTCATAGAAGCCAAAGATTTCCACCAATGCTGCTCCAATCACATGGATAAAGATAAAATAAAAATACACCATTTTGTTGTGTAATGCTTTCAGGGTCATAGGTCAAAGGTCAGGCTCACATGAATTAGGAAAATGCTTTCGTTTCCACTGGATCATCTCCAAGCAACATATTTGTCATTGGGGGGCATAAGTACTTTGTTTGTTTGAGCTCTTAAAACATTATTTTTGCAAATAAAATATATAACTTCACAATGACACAAGATTGTATATAGATGAATATACTACACTAGTTTTCTATAACAGCAATGCTAATGTCATCATCAGCTTGTGGGGATAGGTTAACTGATTAATCCAAATTGCCCATAGGTGTGAATGCGGGAGTGAATGTGAGCGCGAATGGTTGTCTGTCTCTGTGTGTGTTGGCCCTGCGACAGGCTGGCGACCTGTCCAGGGTGTACCCCGCCTCTCACCCTGTGACAGCTGAGATAGGCTCCAGCGCCCCCCGTGACCCTGAAAAAGGATAAGAGAAAGCGAATGGATGGATAATGTCCTCATGTTGTAATAAAAAAATCAGAGGTTTAGGTTTTTGGAAAAAAACAAAGCAGTTTTATTTGAACCAAAGCAAAATGAGTTTTTAATTTACAATTTATCTATAAAATATTATTGCTGTTGACAAAATTCATGTTTACTTCTTTGATTAACTTGCAGTAACCTGGTGCTTATTGAAAATTATCCTGTAACTCCTGTATGACAAAATGAATTTTGGTTAATTTTCCCAAAGGTCCGGCGGTATGATCTGGTGGCCTTTTGGTGTTCTCAGGGTGTGCGCATGTAAAACAGCTCATTACTGAGTGGAGTTGTGTGGGTGATGCTTGTATTCTACAGACTGAAGGCGTGCTGTGATGTTTGATGTTCACGTGGTCCAACTTTACTACATTGTGTATCGAGGCCAGACTCTTGTTGCATAATGCTAATATGCTCCCACGTAGCTACAACCAACAAAATGGATCAAATATTACAAAGAAACAAATATTGATCTGTAAGAGCTGCCTTGTGAAAAGTGGTGTGTTCTTGAATTTTGCTTGTTCGCTGAGGGAAAAAGCTGGTCTTGTGACTCTCAGATTTTAAAAAAAAGGAGAGCGTGCTGCTAATTTGTTGTGATCCTGCTGTGTTTAGCTGGTTCTGGTTCACATCGAGGGGGCATGAGAGGCATCCATATTGTTTAATAATCAGTGGGCTGTTTAGATTACACATGCAGGTTGGAGCAAAGAGAAGCCAGACCCACCATCTCTGCATGTAGCACCCCAAACAAGAACCACATGTCTGATTTCTGGTTCTTTAATAATTTCTCTCCCCTGCTTGACTTCCCTCTCTCCACCCCATCCTCGTGCTATATGCTTCCCCCGACTCCTTACCCTGGGAAAAAAAAAAAAAAAAATGTGGAAGCTCAAAGATTCAAAAACACATGTGGTTAACCATAAAACTTCACATGCACTCTGTGGACTGCAGCCCCCTCCACACCCCACACTCTCATCCCCTCCAACCACCCAACCAACCGACACACACATCGACCTAGAAGGAGAAGAAAAGTCATACATTAGAGGAGACATGGAAACAATGGGAAGAGAGGAAGCAACATCAGGCAACAATCTGAGCTGTCTGAGGCAGGGAGCAAAAACAAAGAGGTTTGGGGGGGTTGGTGGTGGGACAATGGCGACAGTCAGAAAGAAGGTGACTGCAGGCTACCATTCCTGCACGGGGCCCAGAACAATGCCTATCCTGTGGCTTGGTGGGGCCGCGCTGTGCACTAGGTGAAATTTAAGACAAACGTAAACACCAAAGGAGGACAAAGGCGCTCCCTCTCTTTACAAAAGATGCCTTCCCTTCAGTTGTGGGGAGGATGCACGCAAAATTCCCCAACGCGGCCCGGCCGGCTATCACGCCTCATGTCCTCAGTGCCCTTTGGCAGCATAGCATCCGGGCGCTGCTTCACCGCAGCAGCAGCAGATTGGGTTTCTGGCTTTCAGTGTCATGCCCCTGTCTTCTTTATTCCCCAAAGCACAGTGAGATACATAATCTCTTCAGTTTCTTGCTGTTTGATTGGTGAGGAAAATACAACGTCTGTACCGTTGGATAAAAGAGCAGCTACTCCTCTCAAGCCTTCCGACAGAACGTTTATAAGCCCGCAATGACAATGCAGATCCAGTTTATGCCTTACAGTGATAACTCTTCCTCTCTTATGGGTACCGTCCAGCTCACCGTGGCCAAGCAGCCGTTGTCTAAACATGACATCGTTAGTATAAAGTGGCGTAAGGTCACTTGATTGGTTAAACGGTGAAGGGATCAGTTTCCACAGTGGCGTCTACTCAGGATCCAGACGTGGGCCGCTGATTGACCACAGTCACTGGTTGTCTGGGTTGATGGTTGCGACTGCAGTTGCTGATGCAGGTTAAATGATGGGGTTTGTTAAACCTGGATGGAAAATTGGGGGTCTCGTTCTCTTTTACAAGTCTATGGTGAAACGACTGAAGGGTTTTTTGTCGTTTTTAAAAAAAAAAAGAAAA
>NW_005187460.1:2695063-2734730 GCF_000239375.1 Pundamilia nyererei
CTCACATGCATGCATTTTCCTGTCAACTATCACATGACACAGCATGGCTCGCAGGATGATCACTGTGTCAAATGTGGTTTTACAGCCATAAATTTTTCCCTGTAAAGCAGACTAAACGCTGGGCACCAACCAGTCAACCTGTCATTAGGAAGGATGTATCAGGGGGTAACCTACCAAAGATGAGACTGTAAATGAGCAATAGCCTTGGAAGAAGGGGGCGCAATATGCTAGTCTTTCAGCCGGGATGTTGTGAGGCATCACAGATGTGGCATCCCCTGTGATACGCTACGTGCCCGTGCGTTGTGCCCATCCCTCATTGTGCATTCCTGTCCTCCTCAGATGGTCACATTTCCTGAATCCTTCCTTTCCTGGTCTTTCAGCTGCAGTGTTTTTCTTGTCCTTTTAAAACATTAGAAATTTGATTAGAAAGAGAAAAAGTACACTTTTCTCCATCATGGATATCAACAGACCAAGCGAGGCTTTCTAAACTCTCTAAGCTGTTGTTCAGACTTGAAGTAGTGTTTATGTGCATTCTCCCATTAGAAACCCATTTTAGCCACAACACATGAACGCACAATCTTTAATGCCAATAACTCTGAACCAGCACAAAGGATCACTGCTTGGTTTCAGGATCTCTATGGCACTAATTGATGATAAGCTAAAAGAGATATAAAAGCTGACGGTGAAAAAAAACAACCCCAAAATGCATCACTCACTCATGTTTAAAAAGCCTTCCTACATTCATGAATAGCAGTCTAGAGTCTTCCCAACCCCATGAATCCTTCAAAAAGATGACCCCATCTAAAATAGCTCCCCATACAAAGGTGGGTTCACAAGGCCTTCTGACAGTGGAGCGCCGCTCTGTGAGGGCCTCTTAGTTCTAAAGATTCTAAAAGATGGCCTTCAAGTGTATGCACTGACCTTTGCTGATGAAAGGGCTGAAAATGGTATTTTAACAATATCATGATGCCCTTTCAATATGAAAGGCAGCATAAGCAACACTCTTAAGCAATGAAACTTGAAGGACGCGAGTGTGACAGAAGGACATGACGGGTAAAATAGCATCGGGGGGGGGCATCGGTGTGCAGGTGAGGCTATAGCATAAGATGTTAGCTATTTAAATGCTGCCTGCATGCTAGTTTGAGTTAATTACATCAACATACGCAGCCGGAGGTTTCACCTGATGCGCACTGAGGAACAGTTTTGCAAAAGATGGACAGTGTTAATTTAAGACGTCCCATAAGTGCAATGAAAAATCTGAAAAGGAGTTTCTAACAAGTATTGCGCACAGTCATGGTAGAAGGAAATCAAATGCACTTTATTGATTAATTGATCATCAGAAAGTGTGTGCAGCTAAGTCTGGTGGTCTGGTGTTAACGCACACTTAACTGTCATCGGCATTGCTCTTAGAGAGGCAATTGCTGCCCATCGGTCTAAGCAGAAGATCATTTACAGCTGCCAGTCTTCCCAGGGATGGACGTCCAAGTAAAGTCGTGAAATGCTCAGAGAGAGGGCTCCATCTCAGACTCCACAGGCCTCAGTTAGCATGTTAAACATTAAAGTTAAAGACAGAACAATTAGAAAAAGGCTAAACAAATATGGGGCAGCGTGCCTCACAGCATGAAGAGTTGTGTTTGAGTCCTGAGTTTGAATCTACCATCTGGCTGGGATCTTTCTGTGTGAGGCCATCAGACAGCAACAGATTGGCAGAAATTTGGTGATGCAACAATGATCCCAAGCACAGCAGCAATCCTACAACAGAATGTCTGAAAAAGAAAAGAATTAAGGTGTTGAAATGAACCCATCAAAGCACACACCTCAAGCCTGACTGCAATGCTTTGGTGGGACCTTCAGAGAGCTGCGTGTAAACGAATGTCTTCAAACCTCGATGAACTGAAGCAACACTGTAAAGAAGAGTGGTCAAAAATCCCTCCACAACAATGTGAGAGACTACTCCAAGTTATAGTCGCTAATGGTGGTTGTACAAGCTACTGAATTGCCATTTAGCTTAGTTATTGTTAAACAAATAATGACACGATGTAGCAAGTAATGTCATTTGAAGCTGTATTTACCTCATTTTAAAACTTCCTGAGAATTTTTATGTCCTCATTGTCACGGTCTGGCTGGCAGACCGTGGGGATGTGGGGAAAGGAGGACCCAAAACGCAGACTCTGCCATGCAAACAGTGCTCTTTATTTATAGTGAAAAGGCTGTAAATACAATAACTCCCCGTTGCTCCCTCGAACCCCGTGTGCGTGCTTCCCTCCGATATCTGTGCTCGTGCTCCCCGCTGTTGTGTTTCCGCACCCCCGTGCGTGCTGCCTCTCCAGACCACTCCTCCTCTTGGTAAGATAACTCAATGATCCCGCGTCGGTGGGAGCTCCAAGACTCTCCTAAGTAGCTCCCCCGACGAGCCCTGATCAGCGGCAGGAGTGTGGCCTTCGGGTGTGGCCAGTCCCTCCGCAGGGCCACACCCCTCAGGCCTGCAGGTGGCCGAGCTCCATCCTCCAGGCACACCCGCAGACATACACACCCATACCTCGCCTAAACATATGAGTGGGACACAGACTAACACAGCACAGAGAAACACATATGTACACGCACAGAGAAGGGGAAACTACACCAAAAATACATAATAATAATAATACACAGGTCCATGACTGCCCAGGGATCCTGGGTCGCCTAGTCCCAGGACCCTGACACTCATACCTAAAACCTTCAAACTGAAATAAGAATCCTTTTTTTTTTTTTAACCATGACTGCGTGTAGCCAGAGCCTCCGACAGACCTCTTTCACATGAAACAGTAAACACAGGTGGTACTAATCACTTAGATTAAGGCTATATTAAACAAAACCTTCATTAATGTCATTAGCAACACCTGTGTTTACCTCATTTTTAATGTAAAAAAAAAAAAAAAACCCACAAACATATGCTGAATTAGCTTCACCACTCCTACTCACTGTTGCATCAACTGTGTTCACCCATAGTTGCTAATTGTTTAGAAAATGATGGTGCTGAAAAACTTCTTAAAAACACTGCATATGCACAGTAGTCTGGAGTTAGACGGGGAATCACGGGGGCGTAAAACCAGGCTATGAGAATCTATCAGGGGAAAAAAGGTTTGACACGTGCACGGCACAGTCATATCCCACTCTTTGCAGTCTTTAATGCCCCACCGCTGCAGTGCAAAGTCCATATAATATCTGATCGTGCCGCTGAATCCACAGCGAGCGAGCGGACATCACGTGTCCCGTCTCCTGGACTCACTTAACCAAACATACCTTTTTCCAGTAAATAAGATTATTTTTTACCGTTCAGTTCAGAGACACAAAGTTGATGTAGCCCATCAGACGATCTTGGGATTCTCTGTTAATGTCAAACAGCATTATGTTTGAGAGTTCTCATCCCTCTGCCCTAATTGGGACTGAGCAAAAGTGCACGTTATACCCTCACACGCAGTTCATAAAGTGCCACAGGAGGCCAAACATTTTACCATGTAAATAACTGGCTAAAATGTACTTATAACATATATTTGCCAAATGTCTCATTAACACACACTTAGCTCTCCCGGTCTCTGTCTGCTTCTTCCCCTAAAACACACGGAGGCTCTAGTGGCCAAATTAATGCTGCATGTTTTCATTTCCAACAGGGAGTACATTAAGAGCTGATAATGGATGCAAATTTCTCACTGGATCCAATGAGTTTTACTCTGCGCAGCAGGGGTGTGTGTGTGTGGTGAAGCTGCTTCTAAACACAAGCACACACAGACACGCCACCATCCTAATATCCCAATTAGAGCTAGCAAAGTCCAATCAAAACTCTCTTTCCCTCACACACTCACACACACACAGAAACAAGAGGAAGCAATTTGCTAATTTGAAAAATAGAACATTTTATTAAAGGCTACATCTCTTCATAATTACAATAATTAAAGTACCGAGGCATCTTTTCAACTGAGCTCTATAGAACGCATAATTTACAGTTTACAAGAAGAACCAAGGAAGCCATGAAAAATACCATAAAACATAAACATGATGATACTAAAAGGCATAAAAATATCTTTTCAACATAAGGCCCCTTGTAAAAACCAAGGGAGTAACAGGACCCTGAAAACTGGGTGAAAAACATGGCAAGAATCCATGTAGGCACAGCTACTGTACTCAAATAAAGACACTATGAACATAGTGTATATATATATATATATATAGATATATATCACCACCATCATTAGCATCTGCAGCTCATAGTGCAGGCTTAAAATACTCTCAGTCACGCACACACACACACACACTCACTCACTAACAGGTAAGCACATAGGGGAACACATTATAGAACTTTTTCTTGGTAAATATGAATATGGTGTAAACACATTTTGGGGACTCAAAGACCTGTTCAGGGCAGTTTCCTCCTCGTAAATATATAGGCTATTTGTGCGATGCCTGCGCCGCTGAAACAAAGGCACTAAGACGTGACAGATCAAGGCTAGCTGGGCACAGTCCCAGAGTATGGAATTAAACATTAATAGCATTTTTTTCTTTTTTGTTTTAAATTCCATAGCACACTGAAGACCCCCCCCACCCCTAAGAGCAGACGGGGACACATCCACAAATAGCACTGCAGTAGTAAATATATTATCGAACTTTTAAGTGATAAGAGAGCCATTCTCAAAGCTTCAGCAGTTAGCTCTCCGGCCAGGAGAGCGGAGATGTCCCGGAGTGGGAGTGGAGTTCTTGAAGAGGTATTGTTGATGTTTACAGTTCAATATGAGGGGCTGAAAAGGAATAAAAACCTTTGCTTGAGAACTGATGCTCAGAAGGAGAGGGTTGGGTGGAGTAGGGTGGGGCGTTCACAGATGTGGATAATTCGAGAAGTTTGTCCAACTCCAAGCAGCTTGTCCATGGAAGTAGAAGATGGATAGGATTTGGGAAAGGGGTATTTCCAATAAATAGCTATAGAAATCTTTACACAGCAATACGAGCATCACAATACAATGCAATGTACATGTATATCTGCGTATACATATTAGTAATGCGCTAGTGAGCAACTATAGGCAGACACTGGCACGGGGAGGGTTCAAGTAGGCTCTCAGTTTCAAATTAAACCCACAGCGCCCTGCTTCTTTGACAAGTGGTCATTCACCTAGAGTCTCTAGATATTCCTCTTCTGGGAAGTTTTGAGCCCAGCAGCATAAAGTCCACGTTTTCTTCACTTCTAGATGAGCTTTTCACTTGATAGTCCGGTAATGTGGATATCTTGTCCCGCGCTTCCAGTCCGCATGCCCAAAAACCAGCGTTCCTTCAACAACATCTCCAGTCCTTCAAGTCTTAGCTTAAAAAAAACACACACACACACACACGCTGCGTACATGTGTGAGAGCACATGAAGGAGGCTCATCCGCAGAGTTATTGATCAACTCCGGCAGCGCTCACTCCATCCTCTCCACCTTTCCCAAGATCTTCCCCTCGTAGGTGGGGAGCAGGGAGCAGTCGTCGGACACCTCCTCGAACACGGCGCCGCACTCGAACTCGTCGCTGGCCTTCTTGAAGTAGTACCTGTGACCGAGAGACGAAAGCGTTAACACAAAATACTTCTCTCTTTGATTCAAGATACTTTAAAGCTCATAAACAAAAAGTCCAAAGAAAAATAAGAAAGAAAAAGAAAGCCTGATAAGTCTAACGCTCCCCTTTGAAACATAAAGTTTCATTTCCGCTATCTGCAGCCGAGCCACTGAGTACACAATCAGCCAAGTCTGCTGATACCAGGGCAGGGTGGAACCTGCTGCTGACAAGACTTGGTTTTAAACAGCAGGCTTCCTCTCTCCACATCCCTCCCTCCACTTGTTCTCTTTTACTTTTTCTCCCGTTCCTTCTCTCTCTCCCCCCCTGTGTTGCTGTGAGTTTTGCCCTGGCTAACAGGGGCCAATTAGACCCGTGTGCAAATGAAGGGGTCCTTTGACAAAGGCTGAAATTTTGGGTGCCTGCAAGTCTGCCTGTCATTACCCCTGACTCCTACACACCCGCTCGTGCACAGGGCTTTCACTCACTCCTCATCCCCGGTTCATTATTACAGGGACAAAGAAAAGAGACAAAGTAGAGGGGGAGGAGGAGGAGGAGAACGAGCAAGCAGTATGCCGTGTGTCCTTCCTCGCCCATGTTGACAGTGTGAGCGCTTACTGAGACCTATAGGAAGGGCAGCTGACTTTTGTGTATGTGTGCAGAAGAAGCAAACTCAGGAGGGGCTTCTCGTCAGCCATGACTTCACTGGGCCATAATGATGTAACCCCCCCCCTCCCAGTCCTTATTTTAGAGGAAGAGAAATCAGCAGGGGTGGGTTGGTTAACCGGGACTCGAAATTCACTCATTAACTATGTAATGGAAAAATTCCTCGATCTGCTCGGTGTGTGGTGACTGGAATGCGGGCATGTTTGCGAGCATTTTTTGTGGTTGTTCTTTGTTTTTAAGACATGCAACACTTATAAAACCAGAACTGCAGCATTGCAGAGGTGCACAAGCATGCACGTGTGCTAATTAACACGAGGGTAATCACTAATAAAGGGCAACAACACAGGGTGTGAAATAAAGCGACCTCCTTTTAGGAAAAAGCGCGCCGATCAGATGAAATCAAAGAGCGAAGGACACGCCTGATAACTGTTCCCTCCTTGGAGAGAAAGAAAGAAAAGTCGAACCCTCCTACTTTTAAAAAAAACCCCAAAATCTTCAAAGAGCTATGATCGCCCTCTTTTTTTTTCTTGCTAAGAGAGACAGACAGAGACACAGAGAGCCTGAATTTCCACTGGAACATGTTTTATGTGGCTGGATCTGCCTCCCCTCCCCTTCTCCCTCCGTTTGCACTGACATCTGGCACCAATATCGTCTGGCAGGACCGAGCAGTACTGTTCTTTGTTGAACCGCTGCCATGTTGAAATGACCCAACTCCACACATTCTCTGGCTGCTATTAAAGCGCCGTGCAGCTCTCTTTCCAAAAAATGTGGATGGTATGACAGAAGAACTGAGACTGTGAGCCAGAGAGAAAAGAAGAGTAAGTAAGGGGTGTAAGGAAGGGTGGGGGCAAACAGACAGATGTGGAGAACTCGGCGCTAAGTGCTTGTCACGTTTGTTGATCTGAAAATGTTGTGGACATCTGGACAGGAAGAGGTTTTGCTAAGTTCTTTTGCTTTTTCTTCTCTCCCCCCATCACCAGTTTGATACCTGTAATTATTAACACAATACTTGGGCCGTGCTTATCTTGGAGACCGTGGCAGTCTAAACAATAAATGTTTGATCTTTTTCCCCCTTTAATGCCCACTGGAAAGAAACAATCAAATTAAATCTCTCTCCACAAACACACGTCGAGGCCGAGCGGCCTCGGTGAAGGCCCCGTAGCAGAGCAAACAAGCGGATCTGGCATTTAACTGTATGCCTTTCAAAAATATCCATAAAATGATTACAACATGTGTAAACACTGTGCGCGTTCAACGCAAAGCACATTAATGCGCGCGCGGGTACACGCATGCACGCACACAAGACCCCAGAGCAGGAAAAAAAGAGGCCCTGATAGCATCAGTGAAGAATTTGCACGCTGGCCATTTGTGTGAGTCTTTGTTGGTTGAAATGAAAGGGGCTGGGGCTTCAAAGCCATGTGTATTAAGTGTGCCTTAGCATGGAAATCAATACCAGATGGGACCCAAAAATCGCTCCAGTTCAAACTCTCCCACTAACCCCTGCACCACCCTCCCTCCCTCCTCTTGTCCCTTCCTTTTCACTGCACCCCTCACACCAAACGCACACTTGTCCAGAGGCCTGCCTGAGTGCAGACACCGATGGAAACAAATGCTGATATCGGTCCTTGACGTAGTCACGGAGACAGTATTTCAGGTTTTTATGCTTGCAGGTGCTGACCGCCATTCAAAGGCAGAATTTTACCACTACAGAAGGTAGTAGGGTTTATGTCTCCATCATTCTGATTGGTCACTGTGTCTAAAATGCCCTCAGGAATGTTGGACATGAAGATACTCCCACACCTTAGAAATCAAATGATCCCACTGTAAACTTTGTCTACAAGTCAGCACAAAGACTGTTTTAAATCAAGGCCAATGAACTAATCCCAGTTCATAAAAAGTTAACTGTATTTATGTCACTAAAGCTGCATCACTACTGTAAAACTTTAAAACTGATCTGTATATTTCAATGTGCCTGCACACACCTGTAGTTGCCCTTCTTGCGGAGCTGCTCTTTGAAGTGACCCAATGTCAGACTGTGGCTCTTCATGGTCCTCCGATAAGGAATCTCCTCACCGCAGAAGAAGTACGTCACCACTGTCTCCCCGCTGCTCACCGCGTGGCTTCCTGAACCCTTCTTACACCTGCCGGGAAACAAAAGACAGAGAGGAAGGGTGTCAGAAGCAGCGAGCGCTTTCGCTATACCAGACAACATCTCGACAAAAGAGAAATAAGAAGTTCTCCAACAAGCAATCTACTAAATTTTTCCCACAACAGACCAGAAATACAGTAACTAAGAGCATCCTGAGGGACGGAGTGACCCAGTGCCGTCTATAAGTTTGCGCTTGTGTGTGCACGATTATCAATTCCCCTTCAGCTACGTCCAAGGCTTTGTAGGCCCGCTTCAGAGGAACCCTCCCTTTGCTAAGCTCTGCTCGCCCCAACCTAGTGCCAGCTCACTGAAGGACAGCCAATAAAAATGATACAGATATATGAAAAGGGATGTCTCGGTCAGGTGGTGCAGTGACTGCACACACGCACAGACACACGCTCTCCATGCACAGCACAAATGCACGCGATTCATGCAGACGTAAGAGGCAGTGCTAGGTGTACAAAGCTTTAAATAAGTGAGTGTCTGTGGGGTGTAATGTGTGTGTAGCATAGCTGCTTCTCATCTATCTGTGTGCAAGCAAATGGTGCGGGTGACAAGTGGGAAGAGTTAAAAAGGGTCAAAGTACACTTGGAAGTTGGAGGCTAGAGCTGAGAGGAGGAGGAAGAAGAGCAGAAAGGAGGAGAGGAGAGGGAGGGCAGGACTGTAGAGGCATCGTACTCTTCTGATTGGAGACTGGTCGCGGGGACGCCAGCGGGGCTGGGACTGACGAGCGGCAGGGGGACAGACGCCCCGTCCTGAACAGGCATGAGGTGGGTCTTCTCTCGCTGAAGGCTGGACGCTGAATGCCTGGGAAGAGAAATGAAATAAGACTTGAGTTTAAAAAGCACATCTGGAATAGTTTGAAGTTATAACCAAGAGCGTTACTTAATAATAATCTGCTCTTTGAAGTCTGTGTGTACCTTTGCTTGGTGGGCTTGGTGGATACCTCCTCCAGTCTGCGGCAGGCCTCCTCCAGCTGCGCCAAAGTGTTGGGAGGAGGGAGCGGAGGCATAGCTGGGTCTTGGATGAATGGCTGGGCCGGCTGGTGACCACGTAGGTGGCCGCAGCTTCCACCCCCGCCCCACGTGTGTGTCTGAGTAGATGAGCCTCCAAAGGATTTCTTGGTGCTCTGGGTACTGAGAGGGAGACGAGGAAATTTGACTTTAACAACATGAAAAGGTGTCCCCAACACTCACACAGATACTCCTAGTATTATCCTCCACTCACCTGTGAGACTTGTGTCTGCCCTGTCGTTTACTTTCCAGGATCCACTGCAGCACATTCTGGGTGGGATCTGCTGTGTCAGTGGGCAGCTGTAAGGGTCCACAGTCCTCCATGCACCTCTCCGCTACTCCATCCTCAGCCCCTGAGCGACACACCCGCCTCGATAGAGAGCTTGAACGCCTGGAAGAGTAATTGCACTGCTTATTTTAAACACTGACAGAAAAGAAAAAACAAATGGGAGACAAATATGAAACAAGTGCTTGGGACTGACCCCATGCTGTTGTCTGTGGTGATGGCCCCACACATCTCTCTGCCTAGGCTGCGGCTGCGCTGGTACGGCTGACAGGGCTGGCACTCGCTGCTGCCGGAGCACACGCTGTGCACCCTGAGGGCTGCCTCCCTTTCGATCTGCTCTTTAGACTTCGGACCAGCGTGATGGTGGATGTAGTGATGGTGGATGTGTTTCGTGCTCTGCCTGCTTACGAGGGTTCTGTTGGGACCCAGGGACAGGGTAATCGCCCCTTGGTCGGGACTGGATGCAGACGAACTGGAGGGCCCGGTTCTCACCAGGCCCTTGACACTGAAGCCAGCGCATGTGAAAGGCCGGTGTTCTGGCGAGCTGGATCGAGGGGAATGCCGGATCACGGCCGGGGACTGGCACCCGGGGGTCTTCAGGACGCGGGAAAGGTGTTCGTCCAGGATGGCCTGGGGGTCCTCGTCAGAGGAGCCAGAGAGGAGGGGTAAGGAGTGGGGTGAGAGCGCGGGAGCACTTCCCATGATCTCGGCATCTTCTCTTTCCTCCTCCTGATAAAAACAAGGCAAACTAAGTCAAGGCCAGAACAAAACATCTTCATCTTTCATTTCTTCAGTAAGAACCAGAGTCACACAAACCTCCTGAATCTGCTGCAGCCTCTCCTCCAACGTGTTCATGGTTTCCTGCTGCCTCTTCAGGTTCTCCAGGCGGGCGATGAGCTGGGCTGCAAACTGTGCTGGCTCCATTGGTATCATCTCTTTGGGTGGATGGCGAGTACGCTGTAGAGGAGATATATAAAAAAAGAAGATATATAAGAAACTGCAAGACTCATGCCATCCCTCCATTACTATAGCACTTCACATCATCTATAGCATGCATTTCCCACTAAAGGCAGTTCTGATCAGGGCACTCGCACTGGCACCTATGGCTACAGGGCTGTTTTCAGGGGTTGGCAGGCCTGGTGCATGGTCATGCTGGGCCAGGGCCTCGGCTGGTTCCTTCTGTCATCATCAGCAGGCCTCTTTAAAGTCAGCTCACTTCAAAGCCTTCCTCGTCAAATATCAAACACACAGTGGGGGGAGAATAGAGCGGCTGAGGGGGGGATGGAGGGATAGATTGATGGGAAGCAGTGGCTTTACATCTAGAAATAAAAGCCACATATCGACAGGGGGTGGAAGAGAACTCCAGGGAGGAAAAGGATGAGGGATTAAAAAAAAGAAAAAGAAACTGGGAGAAGTTGAGATGTGTGTGGGAGAAAAACGAAGAGAGGGAAGGACTGAAGGAAAGAGATAAAGGTGCCAGAAAAACAGGATGGGAGATCAGAAAGGTTGAGGTAATTTAGCCCCACCCCCACACGCTGGGCATCTTTAACGTACAGTAAAGTGACAGCATGAGATTGGGTGCATACCCACGCATCTTAAATTATTTTTGCACTTGGGTTTTCTTGATTTCCCCCCCCCAATTTCTCATAAGCCTTTGTAGTCGGGATAAAGGGGAGAAAAAAGTGAGAAAAAGAGGAGCTGTCTGATGGTGCCTGGAGCTGGTGCACCATGGGAATGGCAGCCATCGCCAAAAATCAGACGGGAAACAAAAACAAGAATAAAAGCCAAAAAAGAAGAAAATAAAGCAAAAGGGGGAGAGTGAGTGAAAGCGGCGAGATCCAACAGCAACAGTTACTGCATACCTCATAATGTGGAAAAAAAGGGAGTTACTTTAAGTTTGTTTTAACAAGCTGCTTCTGTTACAGCTACTACTGCAAGTTGTGCCCCCCGCCTTCGATTCGGACTTTTTTTTTCTCTCAACATGAAGTTAGCTTCTCTTAAGCCTTAAGCTACAAACTCCCCTCTGACCTGTTGAGAGCTCACATGACATGCTCAAACTCTTCCCCTTAGATCCTTCACTTTTAGGGGAGGGGGCTGGCTGAGCATTTGTGTTTCTGTATGTGTGTGTGTGCTGGGGGTTGGAAGGGTGGCGGGGCTGTGAAAAAAAGGGGGAGAAAAAAAGGGGGCCAGCTCTGCTGGAAGTTGTCACTTCCCTGTGCGTTTGTTCCATTCATCCGTGGATCAAAGCGCCGCGTGTGCGTGAATGTGCGTGCGTGTGAATGTGTCTGAGTATCTTTGTGTTTTTGTTGAGGAACCGGGCTGATTTCAGAGCCCTCGGGATAAAGCGGCAGAGATCTTCCTCATCTCTCACTGTTCTCCATATTTACACCATCGGTGGGGAAGAAAAACCCTGGTGTGTTCCGAGCGCTGCGGCGATAAACAGCTTAGAGACCCCCCCGTCTCCCGCAGACTTCAAGGAACCCTAATGGGGGTGCAGGTGACACCAAAGGTAGGGAGCGGGGTTGTGTTTGCATGCGAGCTTATGTGAATGTGTGTGTATGTGTGTGTGCGAGAGAGAGAGTGGGAGGCTGGGTCTTTGACGTTACTCTTTAGATCTTTGCTGGCGTTGTTGAATTGAAGATGCCAAATACAGTTTGTGCAATACTATTCATAGAACCCAGAGAGACCCGAACACAGGGTGGTATGGAGACTTCTGAGCATGTGTATGTGAAGTTATGCATGTACGTATGCACGTGAGTGTGTCTGTGTGCGTTTGTGTACTTACAGGAAAAGCAGGGAGCGAGACTTGGCTGTTCATCCTCATGTTTCGCTGCATCTCCCTCTGTAGCTGCTTCTTGGAGCCCAGTTTATATGGAGGGATGCCATCTCTGGGGAGGGGGAGAGGGGGGTACGCAGACAGACCACAAAGGTCAATTACCCAATCGGATACATCATTAAAGACCAAACAGACATTCAGGAAGAAGCTTGTTAGCCAAATGGGCAGATCAAACACAGTTCAGGCAAGAACAAATCTAATTTATTAATTCTCCAATTCATTTAGCTTTTCATGTTTCAGGCTTAATCTGAGAACAAAAAGGCTACTCAGAGGTAAATTATGACAGCATTTCCGCCTCCAAGCGGCTCGGGTTACGCTGCAATGAGTAAGGTTTTATTTGCCCTAGAAACGACACTCATTTTCAGGGCTGGCTCCAGCACAACACTGGGCACCCTGCTGGTCATTTCCTTTCACCAGCATACACACAAATGCACACTGCAGTTACTGTGCTCCACTTTACGGGCCAAAAGTAGCGTCAGCATTAGCATCTCCCTCCTGACTTTTATGGTAAGCTGAGGACACAGTTAGCATTAGCTACTCATTATGCTTTTTCAAAGAGTTACTGCAGGATAGGACCCAAGGGTGCAGGTAACCTGGTTAAGTCTGAGGGGATGAAGGGCTGACTGACTCAAACAAAAAACAAAAAAGAGGGAATCAAACAACAAACAGCAGAGCTTCAAACTGAAGCACTTGACAGTGTAAAACAATCTCTTTCCTTCCATGCTAAACAGCAGTTTCCTGGTGACCTAGCCTAACTGAGAAGCACTTTTCCACTTTTGCTTTGAAATGCCACAGTCATGCGCATAAGCAACCACCCCTCCCTCCCCTCCCCAATCTTCATTTGGCAAGCGCTGCTGCAGCCAGCCTCTGATCTCCGCACATCAAAAGGCTGGTTTGTAAGATAAGGTAATGTTTGAAGTCTGCGCAGCTGCATTCCCCAGCGTCCAAGCAAATCCATAAATAAGATATAAGCAAAAATCCCCCCTCCGCTACTCTCTTTCTCTTCCCACCCAACCGCCTCCTCCCCCGTTGCGTTTTCCCTTTTCTCTCTTTTTTTCTCCTCTTTATCTGTAAATGAAATTCAAATGTTTATGGGTCTTTTTTTAACTGACCTAAAGCGGCGAGGCAGATATTCAGATCAAGGCCAGAACGGGCAGAAAATGAGGTGGAGAAGCTGCGCCCCTGTGGCCAGGGCTTTGTCACTGGCTCTGGGCAAAGTACAGCGGAACAGGGCAATATAGGCCTCGGTCTCTTTGAAGCAAGGCTGTGTAGTGATATGCCAGAACAGAGGACATCCCATTGTAAAAAAAAAAAAAAGCCTTTACAGCTGCCATACTTATGTGTAACCCAGCCCCATTAATTCAGCTGAACAACCATGTGTCAGTCTTTGAGTTTCATTAGCTTGGTCATAGTTACTGCATCCATCCGTGCCTCGATAACCCCGCCTGCCTCCCAGGTGACTCGAGGTAAAGAGCAACTTGTTGCACCAACTTTTCTTTTTGCTTTGCGTCCAAAAGCCAGCTGACTAAAGCACATCTGGCCTTGAGCTGTGCACCACGCAATGACTTCATAGCACCTTGTCACTTGAGAGACACGTGATTACGCCAAGCAATCCTTTAGAAGAACGAGCGCCAAGGCACGTACACAGATAAGCGCAAACCACATGTACAGCATGAGCGACTGATTTGTAAGTTCCTCGATAAGTGATCAATCAGAGCTAATTTAGACAAATGTCAACTTTTAAAAATGAGGTTCTCTTGATTTTCTTCACTGCAACAAGCATCTTGGTGACAGTAGAGAAGAAATACTCCCTAATAGCAGGAAAAGAGAGCCCCAGCAGGGCAAGACTCAGCAAGAGGCTAATCAGAAAGTGTAACAAGCAAATCAGCTGACATCAAAACACTGCTCATGCCCACAGATGCATAAAATGTAAAGTTACTATACTCATTCCTTCTAATCGACTCAAAGTCTTCCTGCATATACACTCCAGTGGCAAAGTCAAAAGTGTGTTATGGTGGAGCTTAGCATTAATCTAGACCACGTCCTGGATACTGGAGTGCATCTTTGGTTGTTTTTTAAGGTGCCACAATCCATCAATGGCAAGCTATTCTTCCAGTATGGCTACAGCTTCTAACAGAAAGCTCTTTGGGATTTGCTCTCATTTTTGCACACACACACATACCGCATGTTTGGATAATATTCACTTACACACTGCTGTCAGTCACGGACATGGCGTCATCAGTCAAGGCGTCACTGGAAACCTCGCTGTCATTCGTGCTGCTGACAGGAGCGAAAGAGCCTGAATGGCAGGGGTTGAGTGAGTCTCCTCTCTTGTATGACCTGAGAAGTTTCCAACAAAAATCAGATTAATATGAATCAATATCCAACAGGTGGGTAAAATTCACTGTGTTTCTGTCATTTTGAGAAGGTGACATCAAAACAAGCTGCATCTTCTAATGTTTCAGAGAACTATAACTATAGCCTCACTCATCTGCTCCCAACAACAACGAATGGATGTGACAGAGCAGTCTGAGGCCTGGGAAAACTTCAGTTTTCTCCTTATTGCTTCTTAAATATCCCATAACTTCTCTTTCCATTTCCCCGGCATACATCTCCCGCTGTGTATGCATTCTTGCCACGGTACAGGAGGAGAGGAAAGGAGGGGGAATGACCCAAAAAAGGAAAAAAGTATGGAGTGGGATGCATGAGAGTGTGTCAGAGAAGGAAACAAAGGGGAGAGGTGGGTTCTTCACGAGGAAGCAGAAACGCAGCATGACTAAAGCTGTAGGCCCCCAGCTCCGGGCTGACCTTCAGAGGGGCTCGCAAAGAGTCAGGTATTTAACACAGCTGGCCTTGCATTCTTCCCTCCCTGCCTCTTTCACCCCCTCATTTATGCTTTCTCCTCCCTCCCTTTCTTTTATGCATCCCACCACCACCCCTACCCCACCACCTCCTTTCCCTCTGTCCTTCCTTCCTTTCGCTCCCTTTCCCCCTTCCCACCTCCTCCTCCCCATCTTCACTCTCGCTCCAAAAGCATGCCTCGTAGTCCCTATCCCTGAGTTTTCAAAGGAAAAAGATAAAAGTAGAGAAGGCGGGTGGGTTGGGGTGGGGGGAACGCAGCGAAGGAGGGAATCAGAGGAGAATTGACGCAAACAAGAAAAGAGGGAAGAAGAGAGTGAAGAAGGTTTTTTGGCGGGGAGGTGGTGGTGGTGGGTGTTGATTCTGCACTGTAGCTGGTGCCGTTTGTTATGTTTTTTTTTAAGAGAATCTGAGTCAGATGAGAAGAGGTAAGGGGAGAGGAAAGGAGAAAAAAAGGGGAGGGGGAGAAATTAAGAGCACATGTTTTGAATCTGAAAGGGTGACAACAATGGGAGGGCAGAGAAAAGGGAGAGCTGCCAATCCCTGCTGTCCTGAGCAGGTAGCTGTCAGCTTAGCTCAGCCTGTCACCGTAAGTTAGCAACAGGAACATCAGAGGATGCCCCAGAGTTGACACTGCTGTCTTTGCTGTCCTTTAAACTCATGAATCACTTCAATTTATTTGGGATGCAGTCTTAATCTAAAACACCCTCCTTTAAATGCAACGTGGAAAAAAACGAGAAAAGGGCCTAGCAAGCACCCGAGTGAGACTACAAAACAGCCACTTCAAAGTGCCATCTATAGCTCTGCTATACATTTATCTCTCTGCCAAAAGCTTGAGGACAGTGTGGTACAAGAGAAGGCATAGCACAGCAATGTCATCATCTATTATTTGCTGGCTGGGGCCAGAGCCAGCGTGCTCTGTGAACTTTTCCTGTGGAAGACGATCCCTCACTCTGCGGAACTATTTCAAAGCCCCGGAAATCCAGGCGAGCGCCAGCAGAGGGCTGCTGCTGCTGGAGACGGTGAGAGAGGGGGCCAGAGTGAAAGACAGGGAGGGGGTAGGCTGACCAGTTTTCTGCAAACTAATGTGGTGTTGAGAAAAAACACTTGTACAGGAGAGAAATGCTTGCACGGTTGCCTCTGGTGTGCAACAACAGGTTTACACTTTGCACCAGAAAACAGAGTAAAAGCGCCATACCTGAATCCCCCGTCCATCACCTCCACTGCCCTCAGGGAAATGGGGGCCCTCTGCGCTTTAGCCGAAAGTCCAATAAGTGCTTTAGCTTTCAAATCACAACTCCACTCCTCCTCCTCGTTGAGCGTGGGCAGGTATCCACATACAACTTTCAGGTCCGCCAGCCCGTTCGAGTTGACGTGACTCGGGTTCTCTCCCCCAGTTCTCACGAACTCGAGGTAAATGTCAGAGGTCAGAAACATCTGGTACGCGTTCTCCTCCATGACGGTCTGGATCTCGGTCTGCGCCTGGTCGAACATGGCAGAGTCTATGTGCTGCTTCTTAATATTATCCCGTATGTAGGTTTTCGTCGCGGGCTTCAGCTGTTTGGCGACAATGCTGTTGTTTTCGATGTAGCGCTTGTAAATTGCTTTGGCGACTCTCTGCGTTTTGGTATCCTTGAGGTCCATCTGCCTGAATCCATTGCAGGCGAACCAAAAGTCTAAAGTGTCCACACATTTTTCTCGCTCCAGGAATGTCCTAAAAAGAAGAGCGCCGTCCTGGTCCCCGAGGAGAGAGTGCAGAGACTTTGTCCACCGGGAAAGCGGGGAATCCGGGGAGGCACTCCCCTCTGGCTCTCCGAGACCATCCTCGTTCCTCCTCGCAGAGGAACCCGGAGAGCCGAGCAGAACGGATTTGGGGGACTCCAGGGGTTTCATTACTGGGAGTTTGCCGGGGTAGCAGGGCGCGTCGCCCTCCTCCCCGGGCACAGGGGGTCGAGGCGCATCTTCGCGAAAACTACTGGCGATATGGTCCATAAGCGCCCGGCTCATGGCTCTGACGGCAGAAAGGAGAGAGCCCGCGTGTGTGCTGTTCCACCTCCTCTGAGCTTCTACTGTAATCTCCTCACTCTCTTATGTCAGCGGGGGGGCTTCTCTCTGGCTGCCCGGCTTCTCTCTGAAACACAAAGTATTGATCTAATCAAAACCAGATCCGCCCCAACTTCAAAGGGGGGCAGAAACGCAGTAAGAGCCTTTTCAGACCTTCGCTGACTTTTACAGAAACAGACAGACTAGTTCAGATTTGGGGGGGAGAGAAAAAAAAATCCAGCTGCAGCAGAATTACATAAACAGCACTTCTTCATATCTCAACTAAGGGATATGATTTCTACAGAAGGCGCTGTTGGTTAAATTAAAACATTTAACAAGAGGGGAAGGGGGGCACCCACCTAAGCGATGTCTGTACTGGATCGCCGCCATCCTTTTCGATAACATCACGAGAAGTAGTAATTACATGCACGTCAAAGTGGGTTAAGACCTGAGCGCCAATTAATAAGACATGTACCCTCCCCAACTCCTCTCCCTCCCAATAAAATGCCAAAGCATTACGCACGGACGCCGCTTCTTGATCGTTTTACCCCTACCATCCCTGGCACTCTCTCACTTCTCTACGTCTCATCTTTAAAAAAAAAATACACCAAATCGAGCCACTGCTTCAAGTACCTGTAGGACACCACCGATGTGGGACAAACTCCAAGTGATGGAAAAACGTGACCGAAATAGTTAATTCGGGCAGCAAGGCTGCTGCTTGTGGAGCTTTAGCCTCCACAACTGTTTAAAACATCCCCCAGTTTGTTGCACAGACGATCGCTACAACGTGTCCCCGAAGCATCAGCGGTAGTTACAGTGTATTAGCGGCTGCTGTGCAACCTTGAACATGTCACTTAGTATCACCGATCCACCGCTCGACTGTTAAACATGTCAAGAGATTAGAAAAAAGAGCTCGTGGCACAGCTACAAGTCAAAAGCTTCCCACAGGATACCGAAAAATGAAAGAAAGAGAATGATAACGCACATTACACCCCCACACACTTGTCACATATTTCTTTAACGCTGCGTTTAAAGACGAAACAAGCCCTGGTTTAAAAAATAAATAAATAAACGTCCACACTCCAAGTGCACCGAAGTCTCTGATCTGTCTGATCTTGTGAGGGGAAGAAAGTCACACGCACACACGCACACACACACACACACACACACATATATAGAAACGACCACTTACTTCAATATGTACAAATATAAGTACGAAATATTATCGCAAAGGAAATTTCCGTGAACACGGCACAGAGATGACTCAGTTCCTCCTTGGGCTTTAAAAGTAAGAAAAGCGACCAATCATCCCCCCTCCCCAACCCTCAGAACATTACTTCAAAGGCGAGTCAACAGCACATCAAAGAGAACTCCAATGGGGGCCACTTTGAGGAGGCACACACTCTTGCAACTTACCATCGATCCACGAGTTCTTCAGCTCGAATTAAAACTCCGGGTTTCTTCTTTTCTTCCCTTCTCCCTCCACAAATACATACACACACATACAAAAATTCGCTTATAATCCACAATGCTGGTCTCCTCAGCGCGTCCACATACAGTCCGTTCAGGTTCGAGTCGGTTTACAGAGAGAAAAATGCACTCGAGAGAGGAAGAAAAAAATATATATCGCTTTTCTGCCTCCTCCTTTTCTCCTCCCTATGGTTTCAGGCTGCCATGCCGCACGGTAGATCTCTCCTGTAGGCGACTCCAACACCAACTGAACCGAGAGGCTGGAGCAGCGCACTTCAAAGTGAGGAACCGACTGCCGGGTCCCGGCAGCTGCATAAAAACAATTGCAACCTCGTGCCTTCAAAAAAAAAAGAAAAGAAAAGAAAAAAGCGAAACAAGTGGTGGAGACCCCACAGTTTTGTGCAGTTACTGGTGACGAAATATTGTTTAAAGGCTGCTCGGTTTATTTTCTGACCTTTCCCTCCCCATCTTTTGGCAAGCTTTCCTTAGACCACGAAGTTGTAGCTACAGTGTGAGGACCTTATCAAAGACAGGCAATCTTGAGCCAACTCCCCGAGGCTTTGGAGCGTCAGAAGTAACTGATCTGCCGCCCCAATGGCATTATCGCTACAATCCCTCTGTTGCTACATAAACTTTAAAGACGCGGGCATTTTTTCCTTTTCTTTTCTTTCATGGGGTTGCACAATAAATGCAACGGCGCGTTTCAAAATAGCACATGTAATATGGACAAATATGATTTTTTTGTTTTTTTAGGGGGGTGGCTGGGGGGCAAACATCCTGCAGAGTAATGAAAGTTTCATTGAACCGCTGCAGGATTCAAAGATACTGAAGGGAATTCCCAACAATGGAAACGTGTGTTTTGACTCAAGGACAGTCACTTTACCATCTCTAGTGCTTATAAAGATACAGTGTGTTGCCATAGGAAAGGAAATCACAGTGCTGTTATCACTCCACAGCTCCTACCAGTGGCTTAGAAGGGCACGTGCATACACAGCAGATTAAAACATCTGCTCACTGTGGAGAAGTTCACTGACAGATGTTATCACATCATTTAAGCAGCACAAGAATAAGTCCTCTTTGCACTTCTGACTATGAAGCTCTCTACTCCTTAACTGCACTGTTGAGATAACACGAAAAGGGGGTTGGAAAGCAGCTCAGGCAGCCAAAATGTCCATCAAGATGGACATTTTAGAAGCTGCACTTCCTTTATTTGTACCGTGGTGGCTACAGTAGTGTTGATAGTGTTTATTGGACAGACTCAGTGGTGTTTTGGAGGGGTCTTTAGTGTTCAAATGAGCCACCACAGGGGACCCTTTGTGCAAGATGCCTGCCTATGTTCTTGAAAGAGAGACAGTAGGTGTCTGTGTGTGTCCTTGTTGTCTCAGCGGACAGGGATCCAAAAAAGAAGAAAAAAAAGTACAGTACAAAGACGGAAACCACTTTGATCAGCCTGTTTGCTAAAGGTGCTGTGAGACTTTCTCCCTTGATGCCTCTTTTCCCATCAAGGTTAATAAAAGAGAAAATTGGAAGAGGCCATGATGACTAAGGGATTACTCATCATTCAAAGGCCACTTTACCGCCTTCATATTCTGTCACATCCTGCACATTCCCATTGTGTCTATTTCAAACACGCTATCCCGGCAAAAAGTTGAACAGCCATGTAGCCCAGCAGATACTCCTACAGTTTCTCAGGGAGGACATATGGAAAATTTGTCATGTAAACTCGACCAGCTTTATGAGGAAGCTGTAACACTTGAAAAGCAATGAATAAACACTGGAATTGGGTCAAAAGAATAAACTGCCACCAAAATCTGTGTGTTTGATGAAGGAGAAAACCCTGTCCCATGAAAGACATTAACAATAATAATAATAATGAGTCAGACTTGGAGCGAGAGAAATGTTAGCACAAGCACAATTTCTTATCTCACAAAAATCTACATAGCAGAGGTCTCTGTGCAGGTTATACAGGTCATCTGGGTAATATACCAACAGCACCTCTGACAGAGTGAGTCTTTGTTAACTTTGGACAGCCAGGGCTGACCTCTGACAGTAAACACATCAGGGTGGAAGACATCACCAGGGTGATGGTAGGGACCCCCTGCCGGTACCAGGGGCCAGTTGGACCCTCGTGTCCTGCCTCTTCAACCCCCTCCGTGGTTCAACTGGTCGGATTTTCCCTGCTGCCCCTCAGGAGCTGACCTCAGGTCTGTGACCAGCCAGAGACCGGGGCTGCCCAGGGGTTTCTGTCTCCTATAAAAAGATCTTTGAAAAGAGAGGCTTCAAGGGGAGAGGTTATGGGATGTAACTGTCTCTCTTTATGGGCAGATATTATTACAGGGACAGGTCAAATTCAGACCTGCTACAAAGAGCTCTATAAATAGAGACGGTTGGATTGGGAGGGAGGGGGAGTCACATAAATCAGGTGTAAGCCCATTACTTCTTTAATATTGACTGCTTTTTTCTCTCCATGCGCACCATGGATCTCAATACTTCACCTTAAGTCATATTTGATGGGAAACATTCTGACAAATGAAAGACTGAGAGCATTTTTCTCCCATATCGGCTTCCCTTCATTGGCTCCCTGTTAAATCCAGAATCAACTTTAAATTTACTTTATCTTTCTCCTCACACACAAAGTCCTGAATAATCAGGCCTCATCTTATCTAGAAGACTTCATAGTACCATATCACACCAGTAGAGCACTTTATTCTCAGAGTGCTGGTTTACTTTCTGGGATATTTCAAAGTAGAATGGGAGGCAGCACCTTCAGCTTTCAGGCCGCTGTTCTGTGGAATCAGCTCCCAGTTTGGATTGGGAGACACTCTGTCTACTTTTAAGATTAGGCTTAAAAAATGAGCTTTTTGATAAAGCATATAATTAGGACTGGATCAGGTGACCCTGAATCCTCCCTTAATTATGCTGAATAAGCGTCGCCTGCTGAGAGTTTCTTCTTCACTCACTATGTGTTTATACACCTCTCTGCATTTAATATGAATTATTAATCTCTGGCTCTTTCACAGAATCTTTTATCTTATCGTTCCCCCCCCCCCTTACCCCCATCCGGTCACAGCAGATGGGTTACCTCTCCTCTTCCTGTTAAAAGGGAGTTTTTCCTTCCCACTGTCGCCAAGCGGTTGCTCATAGGAGGTCGTCTGATTGTTGGGGTTTTCTCTGTGTTACTGTATTTGCCTTACAATATAAAGCACCTTGAGCCGACTATTGTTGTGATTTGGTGCCATATAAATAAAACTGAATTTAACTTTAGAGGACAGGAAAGTTTTTCTTTTTTTTTATGGATGGGTTATGAGTAGCCTTGGGCTGCCCCAACTGCTGATGGCCACTTCAGCTGTAGCTATAAACACTAAGAGTGTGTGCGAGTCCACCGGTGCTGTCCTCTCTGCGCAGAAGCTCTGTGATCACTAACTGCTCTCAATTACAGTATTGTGTGCTGTTCCTTTTCGGCTCGGGGTTAAACTCTTTGCAGACCCCTTTGAAGTACTCATCCCTTTATCTCAAGCCAGAGCCAAGAATTTGGGGGAGGACAATGGAAAATGAAACCAAGAGGGAAGCTTACGGCAATTATCAACCAGGGCCATGAGGTGTAAGTCAGCTCTCACAGACAGAGAGGGAGAGAGAGAACAGATAAAGAGGCTAACCAATGTAGGACAGGGGGTTACTGTTTCAAGTTTGTTTGGTGTGTACACACTCCAGGCGACAAGCGACTGCCGAGAGAGGAAATGGAGGCCACCTCTTCAAAGCAGGTGACAACTGGGGGGGCAATGGTCTCTAAAGGAAGCAAGAAGCTGATGAGAGAGGTGCAGCAGTGTTGATGGTGGTGCAAGGTGTCCACACACAACTTAAGGAAGGACCAAGATGAGTAAAGGTGGAGAACGATGGAGAAGAACGGTGGGAGAAGTGCTGTTGTCAGCAGAATCAAATAGCATGCAGCGAGCTGGGGAAGATACAATTAAAGTGTGGAGTTAAGACAGGCTTTGAAGTTGGACATGGTGCATAATACCCTTAAAAGTTAAGGAAGGGCAACAATTCACCAGTTTGTTATGGGGCTGTTTTGAAAGAGGAAGAGGAGGAAGGGAGGGGAAAAAGAGTGCGAGTTGTGGAGGGGGTTTGTTTTTGAAAGGGTTCAGTTTGAGGGGAGTAAAGTTGGATTTCAAGCACCAATTGGCCCCAGAAGGATGTATTATTTTTATTTTTTTTATTTGCAAAACAGAGAATGTAAAGTGCAAGTGGGAGTCTGCGCCTACGTGTGAATTATGATGATGGGGAGGAGTGTGTGAAAAGAACAGAAGTAGGGAAAGATAAACGTATCCCAGAGAGCAGAAAAGGGGACGTGAGACAGGTGAAAGAGAAAAGACTATGAAATAGGCAGGGAACTGGAAGGTAGGGAAGACAGAGAAGAAATAAAAGAGGCAAAGGGGGGGAGCGTGTTGGAGGTTATTTATTGGTTTTTTCCCCTCGTTTTAATCCCATTTTGCGCTTGACTTTTAAGTCTAACAATGTATAGAAACAATGTCGGATGCACCGTCTAATCCCGTTTGGGCCATGAAGCTCACTCCACAGTGACAGTAATGACTTTCATTTCCTCTGCTGCTTGCACTGAAGCACCATGCAGATACTTCACAAGCTGGACGCCCCAGTTCTACCATGCTTGACAGGACAGTGATCAGTCTCTGAATCAGTCTTAACCTAACCCCCCCACTCATCCCTAATTTATCACTTTAACCCCGTCTTCCTCTTTCCTGACTTGGAGATGTAGGGTTCCCCCCTCCTCTGACCTGTGAAGGTGATTAACTTGCTCGTCCATTCATCAGATGCCAGATTTTATCTTTATCCCCACTTCCTGTTCCTCCATTAAAAGGGTGTGACATATCAACAGAGTGTGTGCCATGGCAACAGGGGCATGCTATGATGAGGGCTAAAACGCTCAACGAGTGTCTGTTTTTAACTCCTGGAAAAGTCTGATGTTGTTCATCTGTCAGATGTTAGTCCAAATCCAGAGAAGAAATACCAAGCTATCACATTGTCTGTGCAGGCAAATACACATGGCAATCAGATCAAGGCTGAGATACTTAGACATCCCCTTTTAGGACTGCAGCTACTAACAAGCACATCAAAACTATTTAATAATAAAACTCTTCTGAAACCACTTTTTAATGACAAAACTAAAAGAAGCCCAATTTCTGCTTTGAAAACCAATTGACATAAAATTTTATATCAACAGTTCTGGGTCTCCTTTTAGTTTCATAAGTTAACAATAACATTATGACATAATTCAAAAAGATGGCTGTCTGGATACCAACGTACGGCTCTTTTGCCTTCATAACTGCGTTAATTCATCATGATTCAACAAGTCGGTGGACACATTCCTCTGAGATTTTGCTCCATATTGACATGACAGCATCACGCAGTTGCTGCAGATTTGTCGGCTGCACACAACGGGAATCTTCTGTTCCACCACATCCCAAAGATGCTCTATTGGTTTGGGATGTGGACTCACTGAGGACATAAAGAGATGGACATGGACAGCAGCAATACTCATGTAGGTTTGGTGATTAAACAATACTCAGTTGGCACTAAGGGGCCCAGAGTGTGCCAAAGAAATCTCCCCCACACCATTAAACCACCAGCAGCAGCCTGGACAGTCGATACAAGGAAGCATGGATCCTAAACTGTAGCCTTAGTTTCTTATTCTTAGCTAATAGGAGAGGCAGCTCTTCTGCTGCTGTAGCCCATTTGCTCCAAGGTCTGCCATGTTGTCCAACCAGAGATGCTTTTCTGCATTCCTCAATTGTAATGACTGGTTATTTGTGTTACTGTTGCCTTTCTATCAGCTTGGCCATTCTCCTCTGGCATCAACAAGGCATTGTCACTCAGAGGACTGCTGCTTACTGGAGATCTTCTTTATTTTTGGTATCTGTAAACCCTAGAGATGGTTGTGTGGGAAAATCCCAGTACATCGTGAGTTTTTGAAATAGTCAGACCACCATTCAACATTCAAAGTCTCTTAAATCACCTTTCTTCCCCATTCTGATGCTCGGTTTGAACTTCAACAGGTCATCTCCACCATGTTTACATGCCTACATGCACTGAATAGCTGCCATGTGATGGACTGATTAGATATTTGCATTAACTGAAAAAGTAAAACAGATGGAAAAAGACTAAATGTGGGCGGGTGCATGTGCTTCTTTATAAGCTTTATTGCTTAGCATTAATGCGCCATGTGCACCTTATTTAAACATGAATGGTGCGATGGTGTCAGCAGCGTCAGAGTACACAAAGTACTTGTGAGGATGAGGAAGGTGTAGATTCAATATAATGTGATGGAAGAGCTTTTATAGACCAACTAGATGATCTAACAGCCCTGCCATGCCAGTCATTCCCCCAGGACAGTGGGAGTACCGTGACAGCACAGAGAAAATCCAAGGTAAATTATCCAAAAGCCTGCAAAGGTTTGAATGGCTAAAAAACAAAAACAGATGCATTTTCAGGTGATTAGTGCCAGTTTTGCAATTGTCTACTGACCCATTATCACTTTAGGTAGAGAGGCTGAGCAAGATAAAAAGAAGGAGCGAGATATACCGCATACCCAGACAGAGACATAGGGCAAGTGGTACAGACAAAACCTCCCACACTGTCTTGAATGCATGGACGTCTGTCCCTCTGCTCAACCCACACGGCAGATCCGTGTCACAATCACACAAACACAACCTGCTGTGCCTTCTTCACTCCAGCCTGTAACCCACTTCTTCCTGAGATCACACAGCGGCATATCCTTTTCATAGCTCCTGTTGCGTTTGAGTGACAAGGGCCCAGGAAAAAAGGAGGGGAGGTGGAGTAGGTTGGGGAAGGGGGGGGTGGGGGGGCGGGATCACTGCCATAAATACAGAATCAACAAAGGTAAAAAACAAGATGGAAGACAGAATAAACAGCGTAAGTGAAACGTGTTGAAGGCGTTGTGTGTGTGTGTGTGTGAGAGAGAGACAGAAGTGCTGGCGATAAACAGGTTTATTTATGCAAGCAGTGTACAGCAGCCAAACGCCGGCCTCCTAGGGTCTGACTCACAATGAAGCTCTATAAAAAGACCCAGCTGCACGTATGATCACACACACACACAAGCAGCAACTTTGTCAATCAAACACTGATGTACAGTCATTCCCGGCGGCTTGTCACAAGGGCTGAGACTAAGGTATATACACGCACACGGCAGCCTGTTCGGTTTGCCAGCGACTGAATGTCCTCAAATAACCTCTCTGATATCCTAAAGGCGTAAAACACATACAGAAAAGAACAGTTTAAGGTTCATCTGCACAGAGAAACGGCATCATTTCAGATTCAGTGACATGCAGCACTTTTGATCTCGGCTGCGGCGGCATTTAAAATTCCCACGCGCTCGAGAAAACCCTCATTAGGACAGCGAAACACCAAAACCTCCAGCTGAAGCGAGCCCCGTTAAAAATCAGCCGGAATCTCAGCTGAACGAGCGTCACACATCAGCCGTGAGCAGCGGCGGAGGCAGCAGCAGCAGCAAGGAAGAACACGGTGGATGAGTGCAAACCTCTGGAGCTGCCTAACTGCCCTTCACTGTTGTCACATAACAGTCCGCTTGTCTGATGTGGAGATAGCCGAGAGGAAGCGAGGGCTTTGATCCTTAATGGGGCCATGTCTGCGCTGTGGAAATGACATTCATGGCTTGTATTTACACAAGCACAATTATGGAGGTAATTTGGTTGGTGGACAATCAATTAGAGTGAAACTATGTCCGAGTAATAACACAGATTAAAGGAAAGGTTATGGCTGGAGCCTATTTGGGTGTAAATGAGGAAAACGGGCTTCTGCTAAATAAGCCCAAGAACACATTAACCTTTAGATCTACAGCCAACCTTAATAGCTCCGTATGCTTCAAACAAAGTGCCCGTCTTATTGTCTAACCGCGTCTGCAGCCCTCTTTCTAATGACAGACTCGGGAGTGGGTGTTTGACATTTTTTATAGATGATCTTTATGCAGAGGTTAAACCAGATGTGGCTTGATCTCCAACTTAAAAAAAAAAAAATTTGCACCTACTTCTGTCAGTTCTCGTGTTTACAGTAAAAAAAATCACCCAGGAGACAATATCCGGGCGTAAAACATCTCTTTTTGATGTAAAGGTAAAAAGAGGACGCAGATATTGTTACCGTTTGAAGCAAATACCCATCAGCAGGCGCAGGTTCAGGAAACAGCAGCTAATAAATACCACGTGTGTCGGCTCGGTTGCGTCAGTTACAGTGATGACGTCAATTTTGGGGTTAATGGGACTCTTGCTGATTCAGATTTTTAGTTCACTGTTACACTTCAATGGATGAGAGCAACACTACAACCATATTGAATTTAATCCCCCCATGCCTCACACAACCCAAGTTTACATTCTTTCCTTCACGTTGCATGGTGCCTCGTGTTAATCCTTACATTTGTCATAATTACGTTGTTTATGTAAGGTTTTCTCTAAAGCTGCCTTAGTCGTGACACGCTGCTTAGTTTCTGTATTTATGTACCAAGGCTCTGTAGCTAGCGTGCAAGGCGTGCAAGGCGCAACTATAAATCAAGCTGAATTTATACAGGCTCACTGTCACTTCAGTAAGTACACCTGTTTAACTGCTCGTTAACGCAAATATCTAATGAGCCAATCAGCTTCTCAACACATTTAGGTGTGTTAGACATGCTGAGGACACCTGCTGAAGTTCAAAATCAGCATCAGAAAGGGGACAAAAGGTGATTTAAGTCAGCTGGATTGTGGCATGGTTGGTATGAGTATTTGATGGGATTTTTACACACAGCGAACAGCAGTTTTCAGGGAGAAAATGCCCTGTTGATGTTGAAACTGAGGTATGCAGAAGAGCATCTTTGAGCGCACAACATGTCGAACCTTGAGGCAGATGGACTGCAAAAGACCACACCAGGTGCCACTCCTGCCATAATATAATGAAACCCAGGCTACAGTTCACCTGGATAAGATTGGAAAAATGTTGCCTCTGATGAGTTGTGATTTCTGCTGCAAAATGCCAATGGTAGGGTTAGTAGGTTTAGAGCAGTGGAGTTGGAGTAAACAACATAAAGCTTGGATCCATCCTGGCTTATATCAATGGTTCACACTGCTGGTTGTGGTGGAATGTAGTGGGGGATTTTTTTCTTAGTACCAAATAAGAATCGTTTAAGCCTGCCTGAGCACTCTTGGCGATCATGTCCATCTCTTTATGACCACAGTGTGCCGATCTTCTGATTTCTGCGTCCAGCACGATAACGCACCATGTCACAAAGCTCAAATCATCTGGTTTCTTGAACATGACATTGAGTTCATGTTAGTCAAATGGCCTTTAAAGGCTGGAAATCTCAATCCAATAGAGTCAGCTGCAGCAAGTGAGAGATGCTGTCATGTCATGTTTCCAGAACCTCCAGTCATGAAGAATTAAAGCACTTCTGAAGGTAAGATGTCCTTAATAACGCGGCAGATGAGTTTATATTTAAGCATTAAGAGTAAAGAGACGTGGAAAGGAAATACAATTCCTGTAGAAAATGGTGCAACAAGGACACGATTATGAGGTCTTTGCCCCCTTCAAAATGGTCCCATACTGAACATATGTAAGTAGGTAATGGTTTATGGGGACTGTACATAAATGTATGAGTAGCTAACGTTGAAGCAATGCAAGAACACAACCATTGTTATTATTATTACTTATTAACAACTATCAAGATTTTTTAAACCAGTGTTGCACTGTCAGCATCTGTAAGACTGGATGATTCTGTGTTAGTTCATCAAATGTCTCCCATCTGACTGTCTCAGAATTACATGAGAATGAATTTGTGTACCGCAGCCAAAGATGGAAAGTTAAAATCTTGCTCTGCTTTTGAAACAATTTGTGCACGCTCACGGCCCAGAAAAACATTTTTTTTGGCTAAGACGAGAGGATGTGTGCCGGGTGCTTTTACAACACTCACTGGCCATGAAACACGCCAACTTTTTTAAAGCTAATCTGTGATGGATCGATGAAAGTTTTCTTTTTAAATTTGATCAAAGACACCAGCTGATCTACCTGAAATTTAAAGACTCAGGAGCTCAGTACCACGTCCCAACCTAACTTGAATACTGAGCAGCAGCCATGTTCACATACAGTCCCTGCTATTAAAACTTGTCTCTCTAAGTGGTTGGAAATGATGTACAAAGTACTTTCATTTGGGTTGGGTGCTCCCAGAGACACGAAAACCCTCGGCACTTTTTCTTTTTTTAAAACTATGCAATAATAATAATGCACTTTAACGTGCAAAACCCCAGACACTGTCAATGAGAGGAGAGGCAATGTAATTACAAACACCATGCAAACCACCCTTTCGCATACTTCCTTAGATGTACAGGCATGCGCTGAAGATGCTGTGTTGTAATAGCTATGTTTCCTCTGTGCACTTCGTCCAGAAACAACACGCTCTACAAAGGCTTTGTGCTGAAAGACTAAATTCCTGCTGGTTTGACACTCCTCTCTCCTTTCTGTCTCTTTTTTTCCCCATTCTTCTTCTCCTCTGTCTCTGCCTGGGCAGCAGAATCAGCACATCAAATAAATACAGAGCAAAGGGAATCGTGTTTCATTTGGAGACAGCGGGAAAAAGGTCACGGACAACGGCAACACGCGAACTGCGGGCGTCAGAAGAAAAGCCGTTCCAGTGCAAATACGTGCAGACGCCTCTCTTTGAAATCCAATCTGATTTAAGGGATTTAATAACACCTCCAAACTGTCCAAAAATCAATTCGAGCCCATGCATTCCTCACCTAGCATACAGAGCACCCAACAGACAATGGCTCATTATGAAGCCACCAAATGTTATTATCATCAAAAAGCCTCTGAGCTGGAGACTTTGGAGACGGGGTGACCATTTTGCGGACTCCATCATCGGCTTGGGTTTGAGCCGCTGGTAAAAACACAAAGTGGTGCGCAGAGGCAGAAACACTGGGGCCGAGGACTGTAGCCTTTGGCCTGAGATTCAAACAGCCGACTTGCGGCGGTCTTTATCTGAAACAACCACAAACCCCCCCCAACTACTCTTTACAGTTCAAATGGGGTCTTAAGCAGAAAGGCAATGCTAAACAGTGATGGGGAGATGGGATTTCAAGGTCTGGGACTGTAGTTACACAGCTAATCTTGGTTAACATGCATTTTGTGGTCATTGAAAAACAAAGGCAATGGCATAGCTCCCCCTAAATAAGGGATTAATTATGAGGTATTTGAAGAAGATGAAAAACATGCTCGGAATAAGGAAAAAATAATAGGAGGACAATAGAAAACTGAAGCAAAGTGTTTTATTAAAAGCAGTTGATATATTTAAAAAAACATCAATAACATCAAGTTAATAATGATATGAAAAACAACAATACAAAAAGCTAAAAACACGAGAATTTTTTTTTTTGAACAAGACAAAACTAAAATCTGACAATGAATAAATATTTCAGATGTTAAACCAATGGAGAAAGAAAAACAGTCTTTCAAAGTAAAAGATGGCGTGGCAGGTGTGTGAAATACTCGTAACAGCCAACAGAGCTCACACCTGATCGGCGACGCCGTCCTTCATGTCCGGGCGGAAGATCAGCCTGACGTTACCGTGCTGTTACCTGTGCAGAGAGACACTCGTCGTAATTTCAACACAAATGCAAACCGGCTCTGATTTACTCACTCCTTACTGACTCACAGTCACTTTTAGGAATGAGGGCAGAGTGCAGGGAAATAACAGTTTTCCTGTGATCTGCCGTGAGTGACAGTCCTGGGAGCATTGCGCACACAGACGTGAGCTGCGGCATTGTCTGACAGGGCGCTGTCATCGCTGCACATGTATATAGTTGCAAAAACATAAATGGCTCTTACAGTGTGATGGATGCAGGGAAAGCAATTAAAGCCCTTCAGACTGGAAGCTGTCTTAGTCAAAGACAAAGCTCGTATCTGCACCTTTAAAGCAAGGCAGCAGACTGATTATGATGTGTACTACACACATGCATTTCTGTAGGTTCAAAACCGGGGATGTCAAACGTAAGGCCATGGGGCTAGAATCGGTCCGCCAAAGACTCTAATCTGGCCCACTGGACAGCTTCAAAATATGTGACTCAATGCACGGATTTGGACCTTTTAACTGTATTTTCATACATTTTACACCATTTTCTGTTGATTTATGGTCATTCATATTACACCAAGGTAATTGTAAGTAAAGAGAAACAATGAAATGACAAAAAAAATCCTGGTTTTCCACTAATTTGTAGTCTTTTTTTTTTTTTAACGGTCCACAGTAAACACAAAAACTTCATATATTATGATTATAGAATAGTTTGGGAACGAATTACCAGAACCTTTTCTGTCATTTTACTCATTTCTCATAAAGTTTTACTGCTCTGGCCTACTTCAGATCAACATGCTCACCTGCTGCTGCGACAGGCATCCAGGTCTTCCTGTAGCAAAGAGGCTCTCATCTGAAGGAAGTTAACCTGAAATAGAGAACGGCACGGGGTAATCTTCAACTCTTTCCACCATTGTGACGAGTTTCGAAAACGAAACAAAGACGTGGTTTGGTGACCATTAGAAGAGTTTTCTATGTTTTTACAAGCGTAACTGCAAAGGCAGAGACCACCTTCACTAACTTCTAATTGCAAATCCAATCATATCCATAATCAGGTCTGAAACATGACCGAAACCACTCAGGTTAGAAAAGAGCATCAAAAGCTACTCCTAGTTGGCTTTCAAGGGGTAAAGAGTTCAAATATATTCAGTATGAAGGAAGCAAGAACTGGTTCATCAGGACACAGGAATTGGAAGTGGAGAAGGGTTTGATTGATTTAGGTCGGTTGTGCTTTTTTAGAAGAAAAGCTCGGTTGTTGACTCCTGGGGTCACGACAGCGGGGGCCGGGGGTCAGGAGATTAGGGCAGCGGGGTTAAGGCACGCTGGGAAGATTACAGGCCCAGGTTAGCCGAGGTTAGGAGGCAGCACCGTTCTTTTGTTTGGCTACAAAGTGCCGGTTTATTTATGAAGTGTGCTTCGCTGAAGTGAAAATAAACTCCATCTACATTTACACGGCATCTAGAGCCTGGCAGAATAATCACAGCTCCAAAAGAATCCGCATTGTTCTGGGACTACCGTACTGGAGCCGAGGGTACATTCCTTTCTGTGGGGGAGACCTCAGTTCAAGTTCTAGCATTTCATTTGGCACTTCGCACTGGGAAAGTATATGCAAAACCATACCCAAATGTGGTTGGATGCCTCCAGAGACACGGAAACTCTCTGCACCTTTTTTTTCTTTTCTTTCTCAAACTATGTAATAAAATAATGCACTTTAATGTGCAAAACCCAAGACACTGTCAATAAGAGGAGAGGCCGCTCTGGTCATGAATCGCATTTTATAAACATTTCTGATCGCAGAGCTGCGGTCTGTCCAATGAAACGGGATCTTGGAAGCGCTATTTGAACAAGGCAGGGGTTAATGATGAGAGCGTTTTATAGAGACCTGCACTGCACGCTGTTATTATTATTATTCCAACGAAATTATTTACAATGTAAATGCTGAGACAAAGGACACGGCTCGGAGGAGAAACGTACGAGTGCGGTTATGCAAAGACTGACTGTTTGATCTGAGGGGAAGACAATGAGAGATTAACATTTGCAGAGAGGATCAGCAGGGTCCGAAGTGAATGCCGAGGCCCTGATCGAGTGCTACGCCGAAACTGCACGGAAGAGAGGTCTCACTCAAACAAATAAGTCTACATCTAGTTTCATACAGAGGGCTTTACCTCAGTTTTGATTGATTTATAACAGAAGAAAGTGAAAACACACAAAATCCTGCAATAACAACAAAAGGAAGTAAACACTGCAATAGTTTAGTAGTTAAAATAAAGAGAATGCTCTCCAGATCTCAGGCAATGGCTTATGTCCAACCTGATCTGTGATCACTTCTACCTGAGGATGGTATATTGTTTGTATGTGTCTTTGTTATGTGTGGTTTGTTGTGGATCTGCATACGATCACTTCCATACTGTATAGTTTCATGGGACCTGCCTGGGGGTTAAGGATGTAAATCAGCAGATATGATCAAATCTGGCATGTTTGCAGCTTACATCCATTGTCTGTATATCTACACCCAGCAAACTAAATCCACCCAGCAGTACCATCTGGAAAGTGTCTGAGTGGCAGAAAAAAATCTTTTTTCAGGATGACAATAATCTCAAATACAATGCCAATCCAAAAACACACAATGAAACATCACTCTCAGTCATGGATTGCCATCCTCAGAGCCCAAACCTCGACATTATTGAAGCAGTGGGGGATCATCTTGACAAAGAATATGAAAGACAGCCAACATCCAAAGAAGAGCTTTGAATACCCTTGAATAAGCCTGGAGATCTATTCCTAAAAACTACTAACAGATACAGTCATGTTTTCAGTTTCTTTAATAGAAATAAAGAATATTGTACTCGTAAACATATATAGATTAGTGTGTAATTACATCTTCCAACAAACTGATGCACTCTCATAAACTTAAAAATAATCCATAAAAATGCAAAGGAGCAGCTGTTGGCTCACGGGAGCCACCATGGCGCCCCGCCAGCTTGAATACAGTGGCCGACACGAACATCGCCGCTTTGCCTAATGGTGTTTCATGTATGTGGCTAAAGACCGGCCGAGTGAAAATTTTAATTTGTGTCTACCGCTTCAGATATAAAACTATAGAGTTATATATGAAGGATGGTACCCATTTCTCATTACATCCCCTCATTGTACGACGTTTTTTTTTCCTGCCACAGTGTCAGAGCCACTTCAAAGTTTCTCACTAATGCCAGCTAACAGCAGCTATCCTTAACTACTGACCTCAGTATCGCTCAGTATGAGTGTCATCAGGCTGAAGTGAGCTTCACTGACTCATCGGACACTATCAAACTCATTTCACCAAGTTTTACAACCTCCTCCAGAGTAAACAGACATGGACACATACTGAAAGCTGAGGTAAAGAGCTAAAGACTGTATATCCATTTCATTTTTTGACAAATCGCTGTACCTACTTCCCAGCTCAAGACTTTATAAGTTATAATGCTGTTAATGGAAGAAAATGAATGGATTCTCAATGAGATGCTCAACAGACTCAACACATCTTTCTTGCTCTGGTTTTGCCTCTATCAGATCAAACCTCACCTGAGCTTTCAGTGAGCTGATTGTGTCCTCCAGCTCCTGCCTGAGCTCCACCGGCATCAGACCTTTGATCTTCTCCTCATACTCCTTATGCACCATGGTTACCTGAGAAGACAGAGGTTGGAAAGATGCATAGTCAGCAAGAAAGTAAGGCACCACATTAATCAAATAATACTTATTAAGTAATATATAGTAATCATGCACTCTCTTGTTGTCTCTGATGCCCGAGAGACGCTCTTAAACGGTGTGCCTCAACTGGATAACAATTGTGGTATTGTTGCTGAATAAGTATTTCTTTCTTTCCACAGACACACTCGCATGTATGCATTTTCAGGCCAAACCAACAACTCCCTTAGATGAGGCGCGCACACACACACTGTGGGTATCCCCTCTTTATTCATGGCTCAGAGTATTCCCTCGCTCTTCACAGCTCCTTCACATCTCCACAGGGGGTCCGCAGACTGACATTACTCGCTCTGCGCAACACCCCCTACTGGATGATAGTGACTACAGCGAGATCTGACACAAAGCACTTATGGGCTCAAGACAGCTGGGTTTGGAAAAGGACAGGGCCATGGTGGAGGGCAGGACACATCAAACGCAGCAGCAGCGGCTCAATAGCTAGCTAGCTATCTCCACTGGGGAGGACTGGAGGAAGTCTGTCTGGGGCTAAATTACACTCCACTAAACCAGAGTCTGATTATAGAAGTTGAAAAGGGTTTGGTTAGCGCAACCCCCACTTTTTACCCAGAAACACACATGTATGGACACACACGCACGCACGCATGCACACACACAAACGCAGATACACGCTTTAACAGTATTGTAAAAACATTTACAGCATTTTTTGAAGAGTCGCCGAATCAATTAATTCAGAGCTTGATGAATAGTTTAACAGAGCTCGGGGGATTAATTCGACCCGTGAAAAGCAACAGTTGCCCCCCTTCCTCCCCAACATATTTCAAGGTGTAACCAGGGGAGAGAGTCTGAGCATTTTAAATGACCATAATGTGTTTTACAGAGCCAAAGTCCACTAGCGTTAAGAATATGCCCACAATCCCCACCTCTCATCAGTCTTTCAAGTGAAGAGAGCGTGAATGAGGTGGTGGGGGCGGTGGGTGGATGGGGAGGGGGAAAAAAAAAAAAAAAGATTGGTTTCCCTAAAATAATCTTCCTGTTGTGGATTTAACTGATTGTTCTGGCTTTGGCTAATTAATCTTCCTGGGCACAATGAAAGGGATTGGGAAGCACTTCAAAGCAACCCTCAGTATAAATGATCCCAACATGAAGCAGCTCACTTTGTCTCGGCACAGTGTGCTGTAGATTAGTCTGCCACAACTTTGCCAATTTTTCAGGCTCCGTCTGCCCTATTCATTTGAAAGTGTTGGACCAATAACGTCAGGCTGAGAATCCATCAGTTTACAAAAATATGTCTTTTTTTTTTTTTTTTTTGTCCGCGCTGTGTGAGAATGAAGTCAAGGATAATTTGAAAGAGAGGCCTTTAAAAAACAAGGGCTAAAAAACCCAACAAAACAAAACTTGGAAGCTTTAATTTGAATGTTCAGGATTTTTTTTTTTTTAAAAATGGGCTCAAGCGAAGAGGAGTGCAGATTTTCAAAATGTCTGTCTCTATCTATAGCAGCTCCTGTAGTCATAACAAAACGGCAAGCCAAGACAAAACACACTTCACTACCTCAGACCGAAGCAATAAACAATGGTTGAATAAACACATCCCTTACCAACCACTCTGAATATAAGTCTTAGATTCTTCAAAAGCCAAGTTCCTCAGTGTTGCATTCTTGATTCATGTATGGTGCCGTCACCGCAGCAACGAGAAATCCGCTTTGCCTAAATTACAAGCTCCTTTGCGGCAATGCTGTCTCCGTTTTCTGTCCCATACATTCGGCAAGGCAGCAATAACGCATTCACGGCGGCTGGATGATAAACATACGGTCGTAAGGGCGACAAACTAGAAAAGTTCATGTATTATATGACACGGTAAGGTCATACAGCTTACATTCGCACCAACGACTTCATGGTTATGGCGCTGAAAGAGTGGCTGCGAGAGAAAATATTACTTGAATTTTCTGTTGCTGTTCCCATCATAAAATAATATGATGGGAACAGCACAGCACATACATATTCCATGAACACACAAACACAAAAATACACCTCAAATCCAGATGAATTATACCTGTTATACAAATTTCCAGCTGCATATTTGTCATTCTTGGATTGTCCTAGAGTAGCTTTGGATGAGTCACAGTTCAAAATAATACGTTTATCTTTCACCGAGCCCTTTGTGCAGCTCAGTCACACAGGAGTAAAAATAGAAAAGCAGCCTGCATGTGATTAGGAAAAGTGGCGTTTTCCTGCTGATTGCATTGATCTTTTTTTTGGCTGCAAGTAGTTGCGGCGACTAACTGGTCCCCCAGAGGTTGAGGGTGTTGCACAACCAACTTTTTCATTGCAAAGCGATTGGACAGGTTGCCTGGTAGGAGGTAACCGACCTCCAAACAATAGTGATGTGACTCAGACTCACTACAATCGCTCTTAGACAGGTTGGTGAAGGCTTTGCAAATAACTGCCATCTAATTTATAAACACAAGCACAAGCAGATTGCTAACATGCTGCACCGATGAGTGCCCATTGTCTATGACGCTTTTCTTTGCAATAACAGACTCACCATAGCTGGCTGGCAGCTGGTTGTATTGGATCTTATATAAAAATCAAAGTTTGCCAAGTGCTTATGTTGTGCTGCAGTTAAATCGTAACTATGTCACTATCTGTGGAGGAATTGTTGAATTTATGTTTCAGATCCAAGAGATTCTGGATGGACACTAAATTTCTGTAGATGACAAGTTTGTCTTATACAAACAGATTACAAGTAATTGCCAACTTGATCTCATTTGATTGCAAACTGGTAGCAGAGCGACTCCATCTAACGGACTCGATTTTATTGCCGTCTTGATGCACTAAAGTCGCTCTGAAGACAGCAGCTGACTGAGAATAATTGCAGACCTGGTCTCCATCTTCAAAGCTGCCATTTCATAGGCAATAAGATTGCAAGTTAATTGCATAGCTTTAAATCAAATTTCTGATTGGCTGCCCCTCGTAAAGAGAACGTTTGAATAGCAGGTGATGGCAGTGGTGGTGGTGGGAGAGGCAGGGCTGCTGTGCGCCTGATGTCTATACTAACATTACAGGGATCCAAGAGTAGAAACTTGTGTACAATTTAGAGCAGCCTGAAGCCTGAGCTTTTGGCTCGCTTGTGCATACCTCATTATTTCAAACTTTGGCCATGTTTAATTTAAGCATCCACCACTGTAAGAGAGTACATAGGAGTACATAGGGAAAAGCATATATATAGGGCTCCTTTAACCTGAGGGTGTATTTCTGCTCTTTCTACAGTGTAGCAGACCACAACATTTGCCTTCCCTGATCTAAAGCTTAGCCACAGTTTACTATGCAACATGTGTGGGTGGAAGCAGGACTCTTTTTTTGTTCATAACAACACATCTAACAGACAGCAGTTACAGCATAAAGCAGACAAGAATAGGTATAATATCAATTCAAATTTCTGACTCCACCATGTCTCACAATGGAGTTAAAATTCAAGACAGAAGCATCTAACTCTCCGCAGATGTCTGACTCGTTTCCTAAGAGACGCCGTTTCTTCGACTTTGCATTTTCCTGCCCTATCCGAGGTCCCTCTGCTCGCATCTCTCCTTTTCTTCACGCAAACACATTTTACTTTTCTTTCAACATGATTTTTGCAGCAAAGGCATGTTTATTTTTCTGACAGGTGGAAGGAGACGTGACGGCATCTGAGAAAAAAGGCTCCTCACTTATTAGGACAGATGTTTGATGCCTTTGAACAATACTGCTGATCAAACCTTCCATGAGGTTCTTTGGTCACTGACGGACTGCAGATGCAAGTGAATAGGAAAGAAAAGAGAGGAAGGGAATCACAGAGAGAAAAAAAGTGCGCCACTATTTTCCCTGAGCAATGAAAGGGGACGCTGACTTTCTAAAGAGAAATCTGGTTTCATCTCAGAAGCTCTTTGAGAGATGATTTTGTTTGTTCTTGATGAAGCGTGATTCTCTAGTTTTGAAGACTGTGAGGAGCGGCAGTCGTTTTCCCCTCCCAGTCATCTTAAAATGACAACATTTCATCTATATATAGTCTTTAGATTGTGGTTTTGACTTTCCCTTGCGTTTGGTACCGTCACATGGCATGGTTTTTGACAGCTGCCAGCAGAAAGGAACAAGCCCTCAACACTTTCAACGTTCAAATGAAGTTTGTCACATTGTTGGGGAGGCTTGATGTATGCTAATGAAGTTGGGGTGTATGTGTGTGTGCACAGGCTTGCGTGGGACAGGTTGGGGGGGTGGAGGTGGAAGAGGGAGGAGGAGTGGGGGTAGCTGCTGGAAAGACATTTTTGATATACACCCTTGTTCCGGAGTGACAAAAACCTTGTCAGGAACAAGGGGGTACATCAAAAATGACGCCACTCACAAAGTTTGCGCCTCCACATCCACTGAGTTGGCACTCAGTGAGTTCACCAAGGAGCGATTTGAATTCAGAAACGCTTTGCTGCGAGAGGGAAAAAAGGAAACCGCTTCACAGAAATGAGGGAGGAAAAATAGAAGGAAAAAAAAAAGGAAAGGCAGAAGGAGATTAGAACTGGCTACAGATCTTAGTGAGGTTGTTAGAACTATGGGATGGATTGGTGGCTGCTGATGTAATGTGCCTCAACAAAAACAGCACACAGGAAAAAGGCTCAGCCTACAGAACTTAAGTTCAGCTCCTCTGCATTTTTATGTCTGCATCAATACTGAAAACAACTAGAGACATGATTTATTTTTTATTACACCGAGCTCCCGTGTTGCACAAGGATACATCTCTAAAACTTGTACAGTTCGCCATGCCCACTGTATCATTATGTATTTATATAAAGAGCTGTAGTCTTCAATATTCTGCTCCTGTCTTCAAGGAGAATTGAACCACACAGCGAGCTGATGATCTGCCATTTTAGAGTGGGGGAGCCTGCGAGGGCCCTGCTAGTGTAAGGCAAGCAACATCTGTGTGAAGTCTGGGCAGAAAAGCTGTTTTAGCATGAGAGGGATCGGATTACAAAGACACATTTTGGCAGATAAACCAGGGCAATATTATTGGTGTGTGGAGACTGGATACCTTTAGGTTTAATGGCAAATAAAAAACAATGCGCACTCTGTCCACAGCATCTCTAACACATGTATAATGTACATTAATCCTGATAGGTGCATGCAAACTAGTATGTCGTTTTCTTGACCAAGAGCATTATATGAGGCAGGAGTCAATATATCATGTAGCCAGTCGCTTCCACGAAGGTATAATTGTGACAAGCTGCGCTAAGAAACGATGCTAATACGCACCTACAAACATTTTCGACAAGATACTATAAAGTTGCCGGACGCTGACAATGGAAAAGAAACATTGTTCACATGACTTACAAATGCCAACATGGCCTCATAACCACTTATACTTCCACATACTAACTGTAACCTACATTCTTGGTCATATTTATCCATAAGTTTGCTTGGTAGT
>NW_005187460.1:2734967-2743305 GCF_000239375.1 Pundamilia nyererei
TTGGTCATATTTATCCATAAGTTTGCTTGGTAGTGTACATTTTGTCATTTTGAGGGTCTGGGTCAATGTCTGCATGCCTGGAAGTCCACGGAGAATTTACATTACAATGCACCAACAATGCATGCGCACCAGGCAGTGGACTTCAAAGATGGCGCAGGAGGAATGACTCCTGGGCCATTAGACCTCCAGATGAGTTAGCTCGAGTCCTAAATAGGGAGGTCAAGACACTAGAAATTTAGTAGTTGGTACCAGTATCAGCAGAATTCAACTGAATTGAGTAAGGTGAGCAATCATGAAATAATGACCTTTTATACTTAAAAATAAATCCTTTTATTAAAACAGCGCGCAGACTGAAATGCTAGGATGGTTGACAAGTAGCTAGCTAATGTTATTACAAGATATAATGTCAGTTTCATTACATTAGCTGAGCATCTATGTAATTAGAGCTGCAGTAAACAAATGACAACGAACCACAGTCAGCTTATTTTCACGGTTCTCAGCCTGCTTAGCCTCACTTAGGACCAACATTCATATACAGTAACATGTGCAGGTGCAAAACCTGCACCTGCTTTTGATGGTTAAGGTAAAATATGTCAAGTAAAGAATGGTGTACAGCAACTGATTTTCAGTTAACCATCTGTACGTCTTTCCTTCAGCACAGCACTTTGTTTTCTGTAAAACTCTGATTTTTGTTTGTAGAGGATGTCAACAGAAGTTCTTTGGGGAAATAAATCAGCAAAAATTGGCATTTGATCAACGAGTTGCGAGAGGAGCTAATGTGGCAGTTTTCCCAGGCCACTGTCTTCCAGGTGCACTTTTTCCTCTGCTTGTGGGCATCTTTCCTCTTCAGCCTTGGAATACAGGCTGCCTATGCCTTAAAAAAACAACCAAACAAAAAAACACTACGGTCTTGAAAGTTATTCTAACTATTGAGGTACATCACGCCACTGTCTGCAGAGACTGAACCGGAAACACACTCTTGTGCCTTGTTGTGATAGAGGGGTCACAACAAGCCGAAACAACACCAAAGTCTGCTTCACATCAGCAGTTGTGACGTGTAACAATTCAGGAGCAGGACATTGCTGAGGTATGAACGGGTAAAATATCAGAAAAGTGAGGAAAAAATTACCCTCAGGTTTCGCTAAAAGCAGCAAAACTTTGGTGGATAAGATAAAAGAAACGTACAACTTTTATGAGTGATTATTCAAGCATAAAAAGAGCAGTGGATAGACATGTCTCACAAACCCAGGATGTATAATAATACATTCTTTCGGAATAAGGTATTGGCTAGACACACGTAAAACCTGTTCATGCTATGAGAGACACTTATTAGCTGGGTGCAGGCACTCTGAACATCCACACTGCCAAAGCCTCCTCTTCTCCCTCTGATGAAGTCATACTCTGTGCTGAAACATTAGCTGCTGTACCTTATTAAAAACCTTCAAACCCCATCATTCCAGATCCTATCTCAGCTGCCCTGCAATGTGTACCCTGTAATGGGTTCTTAGCTCTTCTGGCACATGCACACATTGCTTTATTTCTACGATGGCTCACTTCCTGTTGATCTCTGCGCTGCCAACTTTGCTACAGCAAAACAATCTGTGCTGGATTAGCGAAATGTGTTAGTGGCTGTGAAAAAAGAACTGTCAAGCACCTAAAATTGGAACCAAATGCTAAACAGATTTTTAGTCGTGTTTACCCGTTCTTTGCTTCAGTCGCAGTGTTGCTGTTTTTGCTTCAGAAGGCAGCATTTTTGGAATCAGCATCATAATTCATGTTTCTTAGTGGCACCGCAATCAAAAATTTAGCAAGACTAATAAAACTGTGATGAAGCTTTGCAAAAGAGGAGAACACTGTGGAAATTGCAATACAACAGCTGTACCCTTTAAGGGGAACTAGTTTGTGTTCCATTAATTTCTGTCATACAACTGTTACAATGGACTAAATTCAGACTGTTTTATAAACACTTGGTTTCAGACAGGTTTCAGACAAGTCTGCATCTGTGTGATGTCAGCAACAGTGGATGTACTTAATATGGTCATCTCAAGCACAGCAGCCCCAGCCAGTCAGAAGAGAGTTGGTGTAAAGAGAGGGCATCCTCAGAGCTACAAGATGCACACTTCACACAGTGAGGGTGTGCACTGAGGACCCCTAAAACAAATGAGGAATCATACACTCACTTTAAGTATACTTTATGATATACAGAGATACTTATTAATGCTGAAAACACTCAGAAATTTCAACCCAACCCCTCATCTGACAGGGGAGCAGGTAGATTCCTGATTCAGCAGCTCCTAAGTCATAGGAAACCATATGACCCTGCTTCTGGGACTGGCACAGTGATCAATGGCTCCTAAAAACCTCTGGACTCTTCCTGAAAATTTGCGAAGGCTGGACACTGAGGTGCGCAATGGGTGTGTGAAGTGTGTACAAGGGTCAGTGGGTGGATCAGAGGGGGACGCAGGAGAGCGAATGCCTTTGGTGTACATACCACAGTACAAAAGAACAACCTCCTGTGTGAGTGTAGTCATTAGTGCTTTCTTCTCTGTGTGTGTCAAGGTCAAAACAGAGCCTGATTACAGGGCGCTCTAGAGAGCTGTGGGTGTGTGTTTGTCGGCATGTGTGCACACAGAGGCTTCCCTTTTGAACGCAGGCAGCGGTGGCATTCCTGGCCCTAGGCGCTGGCTCTTGAAGCCAGATCTCAAGGAATTTGGGAAATGTGCGAGGGGGCATATCTCTGGTTGTGAACAGGAGAACGAGAGATGGCAGAGTGATGAGGGGAGGGCAGGAAAGGAAGGGGGGAAATCTATTTTGTTTGCCTTTTGTGGCCCCCTGGAGGATCAAGTAAGGTTGGTAAATTGGGAGGGAGGGACTGGTGACATAAGACGACGAGGGGCCAAAGATGAGGCCTTGTGTGCTTGCACGAACCAAAAGGAATTCTGATGAAAAAGGGTTAAAAAGGGTAATGCTGGGCAGCGAGAGGGATGTAGCAATACTGTTGGCGAGAGAATCAGTTTGGGTAAGGCGGTCTTGCCTCATTCGTACATTTCTCAGAAGCATTTGAAAGAGATGGTGAGATATGGAGAGAAAAAGAGAAACTCGTCACCTTCTCTTCAGTCTCCAGCTCTTTGCTTAGCAGATTCTTCTCTGCCAAGTGCAGCTGTCTCTGTAGACTTTCCACCTTTTCCTGCAGAGCCTGAGGGAAGGGAGAGACAGTCAGTCAGCTGACTGACGCAAAGAGAAAAACATTTTGAATTCGGTGTGGCGTTAAGTGTTACGTGGCACAAATTGATAGACATTAATCTGCAGTTACATTTGAGATTGCAAACAGATGCACGCTTTATCTCAATAAGAGGCTACAGCAGACTCAAGACCAGAGCTAAAAAAAACAAGCAGATGGAGAAAACTAATAGGAATATAGAGTACACAAACATAGACAGAAGGACAATGAAGAGAGATACAGCTTGTGATTACTTTTTGGGAGGTAAAAGGCTATTAACAAAGCAGTCTCAGTAATTACTATGAAGCTGCCCTCATTAACCCTAAACTTATTTTTAGACAAGGGCATAAAGAAAGACTTCCCCAGTATGGAAACAAACAAACTTTCTAGTCTTTTATAAAGCTGCAGTTCTTATTCCTTTCCTTGGCAGTACTAAGAAACATACACTGTATCATTTAGTGAATAACGAGCCCTCTCACATGTATTCCAGTACCTGTGCCGATCAAATTTCCCCACAAGGTACCAATAAAGAATTCAATCTATTTTGCTTTCTAAGACTCAGGCAAGAAAGAAGAATAAAAAAAAAGAAAGAAAAAGAAACGCACAAAGCAGTTTTCCCCCCTTTCTGCCCGTAAGTGATAGCAAAGCACAGTTCCTGCGTACGACCCAGAACCAGATGTTCCGAGTGCACATGTGGACACTTCATCTTTGATTAGCCTGCATGGAAAGCAGGGACTGATATGTACACACGTGCAAGTGTGCGTGCACACACACACACACACACACACACACACACACACACACACACACACACACACACACACACAAATATCTTAAGATGAAAGCACGGGCGTGCATTTACACTTGCATGCACACACACCTCCAAGAAGTGTGAGTGTAGCACTGGCTAACATCAATATCCACAGTGTCTCCCCCCACTGGAGTTGAGTGAGCAGGCCAGGTGTTGACTTGTTGATTCTCCGAGCCGAGGGAAACGCAGTCCAGGTGATAGGCATGACCGCCTGATCTACGATTCAGTCCACTGACATAAATCACGCGCAGACTGCAAGGCTTTAGGGCCGGGGTGAACTTTTAGGTAGAGCTTCTCTTGAAACTACACCACGAAGTAAAAAAAAGAAAAAAGAAACACAGACTCGGATTTGTTAGCTAGATTTTTATACTGAATACACTCCGATTTCACAGTGTATGATCCTCTTGGCAATTTTATCTCATATATGACCATTTTCTTTCACTAATTTAAAACACAGTGTGAACTAACCTCAACTGCACTGACGCAGGTGATTTAGGCTTAATTTAGGCTTCTGGTAGTTGGATTTTTTCCCCCTCAGCACACATTAATCGGCCAACATGACTCTAGAGCACGTCGAGGTCAGTTTCAGCTCTTCAACATGAAAGGCGGCCCATTTCCAGCGTGCTTATCCTATTAATCAGGGTATTTCTTAACTAGTCACGACCCCACTGTAGCCTACATCTCCATTCTGTGAAAGCCTTTGCCTTTGATTTCATCATTTCATTTTGTTTACTGACGAATCAAAGTCTCAGTGACACTAAGAAAAGCATTTTCAGTGGAGTTGACATGAATTACAAGAGCCTTAAGTAGCTGTAGTGGTAGTGTAGAGAAAGCATGCAAGGACTAGTATTTATTTTTGGGTGGGAGTGGGTTTGGAGTAGAGGGGCAGAGAGAGATGCACAGCTTATTGTGGTGATGGTCTCTTGAGACGAATTAAACATTTGGGAGAGTGTAGAAAAAAAATCTTAAAAAATACTTTCCCATGGTAACAGTGACCATTTCAACTTTGGATTGTGGGTAAAGCACTTCTCTTCCGTGATATCACAAATAAAATGTGTTTCTTTTTAAAAACAAGGTTTATATCCTACATACCTTCATTTTATAATGTTGTAAACTCGTAGTAACTCTACCACCCCCCACCCCGTTATTTCTTTTTTTAACCATCATCCCAACAGGGGGCCCATTTAACAAGTGCTCTTTTAGTGACTGTACCTTCGTTTCTGTTTGTGCTGGAGACAAACTTCTAACAGTTTTAGAAAAGAGAGACGACGAGATTTACAGGCATATCCGGTGTCCCACAGTAACACAAAGTGTTCACAAGGTACTTCTGTCTGAAGTACATATCTGGACACTGACACAAGTTTTGTTTTTTTATACCCATTTACTGAAACATATTCCAAATATAGTTATATAATAAGTAGACTCCCATCTTTCAATTTGGATGAAGGGTTTAGGAGTTCCAGCTCTTTAACATGTGTCGCTCTCTTTTTAAAGGGAAAGGTAATTGGACATTTGACTCAAAGGCTATTTTCATGGGCAGTTGTGGGCAATTCCTTTGTTATGTCATTATTAATTAAGCAGCTAAAGGGCCTGGAGTTGATTTCAGGTGTGGTGCTTGCATTTGGAAGATTTTGATGTGAACAGACAACGTGGTCAACGAAGCTCTCCATGCAGGTGAAACAAGCCATCCTAAAGCTGTGAAAACAGATAAAACCCATCTGAGAAATTACTACAATATCAGAAGTGGAAAGATCTACAGTTTGGTACATCCTGAGGAAGAAAGAAAGCATTGGTGAACTCAGCATCGCAAAAACACCTGGAGGTCCACAGAAGACAACAGTGGTGGATGCCCCAGTGTGTTTGCCCCAATATTAAGAAATACACTTTTATTAGTGATGCTAACAAACACTCCCAAGAAGTGATATTGAGAATAATTTTTATGGTCATGAGAAACCCCTTCACAACAGCCCACCAAGTGAACAACACAACTCAGGAGGTAGGCGTATCAATATCCAAGTCTACTATAAAGAGAAGACTGCATGAAGGTAAATACAGAGGGTTCACTGCAGGGTGCAAGCCACTCATAAGTGCCAAGAATAGAAAGGCTAGATTGAACTTGGCTAAAAACAAAACAAAACCCCAACATCTAAAAAAGCCAGCACAGTTCTGGAAAAACGTTCTTTGGATAGAGTATTAACCAAGTATTAGAAATGAACATTTTATTTTCCTGTATTTAATCTGTCCAATTACTTTTGAGCCCCTGAAATGAAGCGATGTTAAAAAAATGCTTTAGTCCCTCAGATTTTTATGCAATCTTTTTGTTCAGCCCACTGAATTAAAGCTGAAAGTCTGCACTGCATCAGAGTTGTTTAATTTAAAATTTATTGAGGTAAAAAGTTGTCTCTTACCAAATATATATGGACCTAACTGTGTCTTACTAACCAGGCTCGGTAACAGCAGCACCGTTTCTTTTAAAATATAATCACTTCTGGCTGCAAAGAAAGTCGCATAGCTGTCGTCAAAATGCAAACACGAAGGCTTCAAACTACAGAGACCAAAAACTAGTGGCTTACATCAAGTTGGCTGCATCCATCTCTTATTTACAGTCTATGATTAAGCTGCAAACGTCTGCTATCATCTTGTAAAACCTACCCACTGTGACCCTAATGTCACCTACAACTATTCTTAAAACAGCACCGTTGCAGACAATATAGATAAGCGTCCTTAACAGATCACACCCCACCCATCTCTTCCTGTCCCACTAGTGATTCCCCGCAATGTGACACAAAACTTCTCGACCTCATCTTCTGGGAAGTGAGGCTGACCTCACTGGTGACGTGTTTTTCTCTTTCTTGTGGGTTCTACGTTTGATGTACTCAAAGCAAAGCTAAGTGCAAAAGTTCAACCCTGGTTCCTTCATTAATAGAATCATATGGGATGTTTCTGCTGATGAACAGTACAGCTTTGTGAGTCAGAAAGAGCTGCAGATACTCAGTCATTATTGCCGTCAGACACAATGGTCATATTAAGCGAATTAGCAACAGATACTGTGCTGAAGCTGATGTGCATGGTCTGTCTGACCTTGACTTTAATCAATGAGGGCACTTGTTCAGACACAAAACCTCCAACTGGTGCTTCATTATTGATTCTTCATTTTCTCAGTCTAACTTCCACTGTTGTTTCTTTAGTACATGAATGACCATGTGTATAATATTCAGCAAAAATGTCTCCAGATGCTGAGGGTGATATGGTCTGTATCAGTCATGCAGACTGACTGGGATCATTGAAAACAGGGTAGGAAGAGGGGGTGGGGGTGTAAGGGAGGAGGAGGAGGGTCTGATTTCCTTAGGAAGAGATGTTGGGTATGAACGAAGGAAGCCTGAAAATGAAAGGTGTAAAAAAGAAAGTGAGAAAAGCAAATTGCAAAGGAAAAGCTTGAGAAGACAGCAAGAGAAATGTGACCACATCCAGAAGAGTGCAAGAGGAGAGAAAGTTCAGAAAGGTGAAAAATGAGAAACAGCAAGATACCGAAGAGGAGGAGGGACGTGAAGGAGGGAAAAAAAACACGTGGCCGGAGTGAAGAGATAGGGGCAGCGGTTCTACTTCTGGCGCACGGTACATCGGTTGGGGGCTTAGAGGTCTCTCTCACCTCTCCATCAGCAAAGTGCCTCTGCCTTTCATTCCAAACTTTGGCTCAAAGGATTAGCGAGGCACACGCGCACACAAGCACCAACAAACACACCGCTCAGAGCGATCCATACAGGTATAGGCATGCATTAATATTAACAGCAAAAGTTCTAAAAATGTGAGCGCTACACTCTGCAGTCAAATGAGTGCGCAGTTACCGCGTCGTACGCACACAAACATACACGCGGCGTCACACAGGCACAACGATGCCTTAGTCATCTTTCCTGGGTGGTCCTCCTGCGCAGATAAGGCGAGCATGTTTCCCCAGGGTGAAGTAAAAGCAACAGAGGGCAAGGAGAAAAAAAAAAGAAAAGCAAAGAAGAAAGAAGGGAGGGAATAGTGGGAGGAGGAAAAAAGGCCAGGGGCCTCTTTAAACTTGGTGTTTTGTTAGGAGCTGAGCTGCTCTTCATGTGCGGCGGGGCCTTCTATTTGCAGCGTGCTGTCAGAAGTTTCTCCCAAAGTCTGGATTAAAGAGATCCTCTAATGACACTGAGGCTGGACGACTTCAGACAGCAGCAAAAACCTCACACTGCACCGCCTCCAGCCAAGGACAGACACACACACACACACACACACACACACACACACACACACACACACACACACACACACACACACAC
>NW_005187460.1:2743325-2811293 GCF_000239375.1 Pundamilia nyererei
CAGCCAAGGACAGACACACACACACACACACACAAAATGACACACACACACACACACACACACACACACACACACACACCAGCTTTAGTAGAACAAGGCGGTGTGTGTGTGCATGGCTACTGATCTAATAGTAAATAATAAAGGAGGTGCTAACCTCAAGGAGAGATGGATGGCCAGAGAGATGAGCACAGACTTTCTTTTATCTGCACTTTTATCAAAGGATTGTGGGAAAGGTAAAAAAGTGAGTGTAAGAGAGAAGCTGTAGGAGGAGGAGAGAGGTCTCCCTCCTGAGGTGTTAAGAGAAGAGAAACTTTTGCTTTTGCTTTGCTGTTGGTCTGTCTTGTCTGTGTGTAGGAATGAAAAAAAGAAAAAGAAAAGTGGTTTAGCAAGTCGACCAGGACAGCCCCACTGAAAGATAACACCGATGTTGGTGTGAATTGATTTGCTTTCAGTGCTTTAATGCTTTTCAGTTCTTCTTCCCAGTTGATTTAGAAGTAAAGTGGGAAGATAGCGTGATGGCAGCAGTTGTGGAGCAACTCCTGAGCAGTAAATCGAACGGTTATCCTGCCCGTCTTTTCTGGTACTGATGAAAATAGTAAGACAATTGCCACGCTAATGAAGACATGTTGCAACCGAGCTGTGCCCACTGGGGGGAACGCGCTGTTCTCGGTCTTCCCGTCTCTTTCAGCTGCTGTGAGCTGCGCTAGAAAGAGAATAGGAAACGACTATAAAACATACACCATATGCCTGCTGTGTGTGTGCGTTTGTGTGTGGGCATTCGTGCATTTGTTCTGCTTATCGAAAAGGACGCATATCAAGTGCATCCTAAAAACTCTTGACAACATCTTATGAAACATAGGTGCTCTTTTGATTTAGGAGTAAATCCTCAGATTCTTACCAGGATTTAAAAAAATCAAGATTATGCGATACACATCTATTTAATATCGTTTCACTGCACAGAATCAATCTGGTGTCCTGCTGATGGCTAACCACTGTACAGCACTGTAATTTATATTAAAATAAAAATAAGTGGTTACAACAATAAATAATGTTGTGGCTATTAAAATAGTAAATCACCATTCTGTGAATGCCAAAAAGTATCTTGCATTGAACTTACTGACAATTTTAGTGGTTTTCTGAACTATATTGCTAACTCTTGTAGCTCTTATTAAGTGATATTATGCAATCTGTGACCTCAGCCAAGTTCTATGGTATCCTTCAAACTGAGGAGCCCAAGCCAAAGCGCAAAAGAGCTCTTGGTTTCTTTGTACATTGCATAAGGTTTGTGGTTTGGTGAGTAATTTCCATTTGTTGTCTGCAAATATGCTCTCTATGAGCTACTCTACTTCCCACGTTCTTTTATAGCATCCTGGAATGTTATCTTTCTTCTACTTCCACCTCCTCTGATATGTGGATCAAACGCTGCTGGGAATCGGCCCCACGGCCGGAAAACTCATCAATCAGCCGACACAATGCACACGTGTGGAGCAAGCATGCACGCACACAAATGCATACAGGAAAGAGTGGGAAAGAAAAAAAGAGGGAGAGCAACCTTCGCTTTCACAGGTGCTATAAATACAGTGTGTATACAGATCCAAGACTATAACTTTCTGGCTAACGCTGATGCTGACATAAAGGACAAACCGGAATTAGCTGGAAGTTGGAATGTGGGCTTACTTGACAGCACGGAGTTAAGATTTAAGAGAACAACAGCCATCGGTGGGGCACGAGTACAAGAAGTGCCCCAGTGTGTTTGCTCCTATATTAAGAAATATACTTTTATTAGTGATGCTAACAAACACACCCAGGAAGTGAGAAAGTCGTTGGAGGAAACCACAGATTTAAATAAAAGTGACTCAAAACAAAAAGCCACCGAAACAGAAAGGTTACTGAATGCCTCTTTTAGCTCTCTCAGTGTCACAGTGTCATCATCACTACAGCCTTTCAGTCTCTTCTCTAGTCTCATTTAGCTACTTGCTGGTGCTTCTTCAACATTTACAGGCGGATTATTGACTGAGGTTTTTTTATGTTGTAGAACGAAACTGGAAAATGTCTAAAACACGTTAACCACAGATCTTATTTCAAGCATCTAACCAAAAAACCCACGTAAAAACAAAAACACCGACTTTGAAGCAAGAGAACAGGAAGTGGCACTCTGTGCTCACCATTCTCTCGTCTCTGTATTGCCAGTTGGTCAAAAGACATGTAAACATCCCTACCAAAGCTAGCCAGTATCTGACCAGGGTCCAACGGTGGCTGAGAGGAACGTCGTGGACCAAGTTGAGGGCTGATAATGGATAACTACAGACCCTCCCTCATTGCTGTGTCATACCAAAGAGGGGTATGAGTCTCACATCTTTAAACCACAAGTTCAGATAATTCCACAAATCACATAACAATTTCTGAGTTAACTCAATCTGTGGTTAGTATCAACAGTTACGTATATTTTGGATAACTGGACCAAAAAAACTAAACCTAGCTAAAAGTAAAGAGCAGTTTAGTTTATTTTCAGCAAGTAACATCAACCATTTCAGATACCAAACACACAACACAAATGAAAACTGTATTCATGCCCACACACATACACACACAGAGGAAAGAGAAGAAGAAGAAAGAGAGGAAAATGATGGTTCAGATGGTTAACAAACAAATGTGCAGTTCAAGGTTGACACAAAGAACTCGGATGTGTTGAAGGACGTGGACGGACACAGAAACACGGGAGACAAATGGACACTCGCGTACACACACACAACTACTGAAGCAGCTCTTTGCCTCTGCTACACAGAGTATCCAGCGCACCTGTTCTTGATCCACTGCTGCCATTCCTTCCCACAGGCAAAGTCATCCTTTCAACCCCCTCAGAAACTAATGCATATATAACTACAGAACTACAGACAAACTGCAGTTGCTACAACTAGCCTCCTTAATGTGTGCATGTTTGTATGGCTGTGTGTGCGTGTGTGCATGCACAGGATCCCTCATTGTTATGCATGCACAAAAAAAAAACAGCGTCTAGATCACATGGACTACATCTACTGCAAATTTAACCAAGAAACACACTGTCTAATGCACAAAGAACAGTGCACCTCACATATTCACTCTCATCCTCAAACACTGTGAGACAATGGTCACTGTTGCATTATGTAATGTGTCTCCTGTCACTTCACCCAGAGGACACTACAACAGGACCTTCTCTTTGACTCGCACTAGAAGCTACTGCTGGAGGAGCCTGGATCAAAGGTGTCTATCCCTGTCTTCAGAGTGTGTGTGTGTGTGTCTGAAAACACTGAATATATGTGGGTGTATGTTAGAGAATGCAATACTATTGGAAGATGTACTGTAGAGACAAGGGCACTAACTCAAAGCTGTGTTTGTGGGAGAGTTTGAGGGAGGGAAAGACACAGATAAAGACTTAGTGAGAAGAAAATGGGAGAAAGAGAGTGTATGTAGGTCCACGAACACTAAGTTACAGAGGTGTGTGTGTGTGTGTGTGTGCGTGCGTGCGTTTCGGGGGACGTGCGTGGCAACATTCGGCAGGCAGAAAGACAGGAAGCACTGCTGTGGGGAGCAGGAACAGCGGTGCTGATCAAAGCCCAGGCGGGTGACACTATGGGCGGAGTGCCATTGTTTATTCACCAGCCACCTCTCCCTTTTGGCAGGGCGAGGTGAGCATGTGTGCTTGTGTATGTGTGTGTGTGTAGAGTCAGAGTTTGAGACAGAAAGAGTTCGAAAGATACAGAGTTGGGAAGATAGGCTCTGAGAGAGGGTAGAGACAAGCCGTGTGTATGTGTGTGAATGTGTGTGTGTCTTTGAACCTTTTTTCTTGGCAAGCTAATGTGGGCTTCAGTTCTGTCAGATTTGGCAGCTGCACATTTCAGGCAAGTGTACATGCACACTCATAAATACGGTCTGACACACACATGAACACACAGACCAAAAAGAAAAGAAAAGAAAAGAAAAGAAAAGAAAAGAAAAGAAAAGAAAAGACACTACCTGCAAACACGGCCACATAGACATACATCATGTGGTCAAATAATCCAGATAACCTCACTATTAAACACATTTACCTCTAACCCTATGCATCAGAAACGGAAAAATCCACACAAATATGCAGACACTTAATAACAAAACCACAAGAAGAGAAGCGGTTGACATCAGGAAGTGAATAATCCTCTAAACAAACCACTAGCTATGTGTCACGGTGGACCAGTGGCCAATATCAACTATATCAATGCTATAAATAGACAGGACGCATGAAAACAAACAGAGAGCATTGTATTGCTTTCACCTTGCACAGTCCTTTGACACCAGCCAGGTTCCAGTGCACTCAAAGAGACTTGCCAACTGTTATGAGATAATTGGCACTCTAAAATTAACTGGATTAGGAATGGTGAGTCACCACCACAGACTGTATATAATAGATGGCTTCTGGCCTGAAAAGTGAAGTCAACAACATAAATCTGTATTTCTCCTTTTGGCCATAAGCGGGCGACTCCAATGGTTGCAAAAGAAGTCTCATGAATTAATAGATATATAAATAAATAGTCTCCATATTAGTCTTAATAGTTAATTTTGCAGATTAGCGTTAAAAAAGAACTATAAAATCTGGCATGTTTTATGGTAGCCCGACATCGCGATTAGTAGGATGCCACTGTATGGGTGTACGGTGTTCAAAGGCCAATATACCGAGCAGAAGACTTCCACATGGGGCTTCACAGTGCCAAACTCCCTCCTTAAATTTCAGTCTAGAGTTATTTACCACACTTTAATATGACTACACTGTATATGGGATATTACTCATAAAAAATGACATTAGGGAGAAAGGTGAAGGTACCATTTATGACACTCGAGCTTTCTAATGAATGCGCTTCTGTTTATTCTGCTCATTTGATTAGCATATTTTGCAAAAATTGAGTTTGAGCCAAAAAAGAAAATATTAAATAAAACAACAAGCTAAAAGTAGGTTCAGTTCAGCAGATTTAGAGGCTGAGTCTGCTCATTATCCTGGACCAGGGCACCGTCTGCAACTGTTTGCAACACACACTTCAACATTTAACCTATTTGCGACTCAAGCAAAAATGTGCCTGGGAAAGCAAAGCTAAGGGCCCCGTCTGCAACAACATGGCAAGCAGACAGACACTAAAGCTCGCCCTATGTACGTACGCACACACATAGCACGCTCCCACGCACACACCGCACGGATACACTACTCCACCTAAACGTCATGTGTACGAAAAAAGGAAGATAATGAGCATACTTAACTGTACTGCTGCTGTTCTAAAAAAAGGGTTTATGAGATACAAAGGTCTCTGCAGTTAACACCCACATTTAAGAAGTCCAAGTACAGTAGAGCCACAGAGGGAGCTAAATTCAGGCTAGAAACGGCAGAATGGGGCTGGCGAGGAAAAGAAAAAAGAAAAAGGGACATCTGATCTGGTGCAGCATGCATTCAGAACAACTGTTTTGGGATTATCCCAATTCAAATGCACGGCTAACTTTGATGTTATTTTCTTCCCCTCCCATTGTCTGAAGCCCCTCGCTCTCTTCATAATCCGAGCCCTTTGAAGTGAGCAGCGTGGAAACAATGTCAGCAGGCGACACACTCCCTCCGATGGCCCACTGACAGCCCTCCACCATCTCTTTCTTTTTTTTCTCCCCTGCTCTTTCCTCCTTTCGTCTCAATCCTCACACGTCCTCCGTCGTTTCCCTTTCTTCTCCTTCACTGTATGGGATCTCAACCTTCTCTTTCAAGATCACAACAAATCTTTGTTTTACGTCTTTACTTTCTCTCAGTTTATTTGATGTTTGCCTAATCTTACTTTCCTCTCCCCCGTTCACTTCTCCCCCTCACGTCTGGCCTTTAATAAGCAATTCAACCATTAATTAGAGCCTCGTTAGCAGGTGGTTAATACACGGGGATCATAATAATGAGCGCACAGATAATGGAAAAAGAAAGCTGCCGTCTCCTCCAAACAGAGATGCTAAGGCCCGTCTCTTGTAAAACCGCACACAACGGGGAAGTCGGCACGTGCGTGTTACTGTGTCATGTTGCACTTAGATTACAACAAAAGCACGATGTGATCTACAAGTGTTGCATGCTACAGTGCGACACAGACAGTAACCAATTCCTTAATCAACATGTCACCATGTATGTGAGCGTTTGGCCAGTAATTGAATCACATAAGAATTCTTCTACAGTTCTGATGTTTAATTTAGACACTGAGTGAACAATGTGGAAATTTTTTTTTTTTTTTTAAATCAAACACCTTTTAAGACTGAAATGATTTCCACAGCAGACCAACCAGCCATCAATTTTTGCAATGCTTCCTGATTTATCTCTGCCAGAAGTGAATGTCTTTATGATGCAAGCCAGATCTGAGTCTGTTTGACTTATAGGAGTGGTGCTGTCTTACTGAGACTCACTGAATACTTAAGGTTTTGATATGCGTCTGCATCCGCAAGTCTGCTAGGGTCTGAGTGATTGAAATTTCATCATTAGACGATGAGCAGAAGAGTCCATGTTGATAAAAACTCTTTGTGATGGAGAGGACTTGCCCACAGAGACTCAGTTACAATGCAGTAACTGTCCATGTGCCCTTCAGAGGAAGCATAACGGGAAGTACTACTCGGGTGTCCCTGTGCCTGTGTGCAAGAGTATACTATAAGGCTTTAATGAACAGAGTTAAATGTACGGTAGCTGATAATATGCTAGCAGCAGACCTCTACTGACATCATATTTTTTGTTGACGTCATATGCCAGCGCTTTATCAATCCCCTTTGGGGTTGCAAAGAAGGGCATCCAGCGCAATAGTCTACCAAAGCAAGCATGTGGAGCTACCTGTTGTGGTGACCCCTTGTGGCAGGAGAGGAGCTGAAAGTCACTTTTTGAATGTCAGCACTTTACCAATTTCACACAGGCCTCAACAGCTAAAACATTTTCCTGCACGTCTCTTTTCCTGCCAGTTCTCGCCATATGTCCTTACACTTGCCCCATGATGACATGAAACATTGGTAGTGGTACTGAACTTGTTGTAGGGTCGAAAGCATGATTCACAGACACTGTCACCCAGCACAGTGAATGATGAACTTTCCCTGAATGTGATTTGAAAGTTTCTTTTTCATTCAAATGTTGCAGTTACAAAGTCCAGGGACATAAACTCGTGTAACGCTTGCTAATTTGGAGTTGTATGGCGATGCCAGTGATGTTCTTTGGAGTCAGCACTTAATACACTGGATGACATTTTAATATTATTATCATTACTGCTGATATTAGGCACTTCCACAGGTCTCTTTGCTGTTTTATCATTAAGTCCTAACTAATCTAGTACACGGCTGAGATTGTATAAAGTTATGAATAACACCTGCAATTATATTTCAATAACTGATGTTACCAATTAGACATTTTAATACATAAAGCCCTGATATTTTGTAAAGTATAATTGGAATTCGTCCAAACGGGGCTGCATGGCGTCAATGCGTTAGCGCGGTAAGCTTGTTAAAGCGTTAGCGCCGTCCAGTCCCTCGCTAACGGAGATTTGCCACATTAATGCGGTTATGGTGTTAACGTCATTTTGACAAGATTAATGCTGACAGCACTAGTAATTTAATAAATAATCCAGCAGTAAGAAGTCGCTCATTCAGGTGTCACCTGTTTGTAAAATTTAAATAGTTTTATTTAAAAAAAAGGTACATTTAAAAGTTCTTTTTAAGGATCAGTGGAAACATTGGTTATGGAAACTTTCAGTAAGCAAGACTCAAGACGGTATCAAATTCATTTGAATAAATGTCGAGTGTCAGTGAATGTTGAGTTGTTAGGTCAGTTTCTACTGTACTTCTTAATGCTGTTGCATTAAAAAAAAAAACTTCCTGAAGTTTTATTGTATCATTGTATCATAAGAATGAGCGTAAGGGAAGTAAAGATATATCAGTCCAGACCGAAACTAAACAGGGCTTTGCTGATGTATCTGGACTCAAAGGACTACAGCGAGCCTTTACCGTTAATCACATATGGATAAAAATGACAACACAATAATTGAGTGTGGGGGCCGGACTAGTAATTTCATAGAAAACAGGTTGCTTTTGTGCACGTCTGAGCGAGGAGGGCCTGGGATTCCAGGGCCTGGAAGGAGAAGAGCTCTGAAGAGAGGCTCACGGACCTGCCTCTTTACTATATGAGACAGCTCCAGCCACAAACAGACAAGGTTGTGTTTGGAAATATGTCCTGATCCCAGACACAACAAGTCTTTTTAAAGTGAGCCACACCCAGTCAACTGCTACTTCAACTGTACTCCATTCAGCTTCTGGGAAGAAGAGGAATACAAGAAGCCGATTCCTTAAAAGAAATCCACATGGATCAGGGAAAAGGATTAACACATCTCTCTTTTTTTTTATTAATATAAAACATTACATTTTTTACAGAAGCAAAAGAGAAAAAAAAAGAGTAAAATGTTAAAAGAAATGTGGCAAAGTGTAAAGTTTAACAGTAAAAGGGATTGTCAGGAATGATAAAGAGGGGCTATGACTTAAAAGGTTGGGTGAAACAGAGAGATTTATAAGATTCAGCCAGACACAGAGCACACGAGCCACTTAAAGTCACTATGGAGTTTGCAGCGAGCCATAAAAATGACAGAGCACATGCATACAAACAGGCAGTGCGCTTTAACTAAAGAAAAGCGTCCCGTGTCTACTCTATAAAAGTGAAATCCAGACGAGGCTTTTTTAGAGCACGACGTTTACTGACATACCCCCAGTTCTGCTGGTGTAAAGATACTTTAGATATACCAAACACTGCAAAGACCACTGAGAAGAGGAACTGTGTGACTGCTGGGACTTTATCATCCTCTCTTAATAATGCATTATCAGGGATTGTAACATCTAGTCCTTTTACTGAATCAGAATGAACTATTAAAGTGGCTGGCACTTTGGACAGAAGCTCCTGTATTTTTTGTTAGTGGTAACCTCCATCATAGTTAATAGTGTATTTACATTTACTGACATAAAAAGTAAGTTCAGGTTTTTGTGAGGGTTTGGTTACTCAAAACGCTTCTCCTGCCAAGCATCCGTCCTGAGAAAACATTCCCAGATTGGTTGGTGAGCGGTCGCTTGCTGTTACTAAGTGAAACAGGTCTCAAAGAAATATACAAGAACGTCCTTGCCTGGTTGCCTATTGATTGTGTTGAAGACACCAACTTGTTTGCAAACACTTGCAAACTGCTTGTCGAAGCTGTAGTGAAACTGTGAACAGTGAGGCCCAAACTTCCAGAAACTACCCACCAACTAACTGAGGAACACACATTTTTCCTTAGCAACCAGAGGCTGACAACCTGTCTCTAGGACTTGTGACAAAAGTGTAATATGTGTTATAGCAGCTAAAAATGTAACTGAAAACAATAATATTGACTATAAATTCAGGTCTGTTAGTGAACTAATTATAGTTTAGAAATTTTAGGAAATATGTATTTTATAAAATTCCTTCCATTTTTTCTACTGCTTACTTGCCTCGCTTCTGTCAGTCTGCCCCAGAGCAGCTGTGGCTACAACTGTAGCTTGCCTCCACCAGTGTGTGAATGTGAGAGTGAATGAATAGTGGAATTGTACAGCGCTTTGAGGGCCCCGAAAAGCGCTATATAAATGCAATCCATTATTATTATTACTGTTCCCAACCTGGCTAAGAGACAGAATCTCTCCAGTGTGCCCTGGGTCAGGACTGGGATCTCCTCCCAGTTGAGCATGTCCAAAGCACCTCATCTAAGGCGTTCAGGAGGCATCTGAGTCACATGCCCAAACCACCACAACTGGCTCCTATCAGTGCAGACAAAAACTGGCACTACCCTGAGCACCTCTGGGTGACTGAGATCCTTACCATATCTCTAAGTCTTGGCCTAGACACCCTTTAGAGAAGGATGATTTCTGCTGTCTGTATCTAAAACTGTATTCTTTCAGTCCTTTGCCAGAGCTTCATACCCTTAGCCACAGGTGAGGGGAGGAATTTTAAATCGATTGGCTTTACCTCAGCTTTCTCTTTTCCACAGACAGTAAAAGTGTCTGTATCACTGCAGATGTTGCACCAATCTGCTTGTCAATTTCCTGTTCCACTGTCTAATCTTAAGCAAGTCTATAAGACACTTGAACTCAACTCATTCCCAACTCAAAGTGGACAATCCACTCGTTTCTATTTGAGAACCTTGGCATTGATTATTGAGGTGGTAATTCTCATGCAAACCACTTCCTACTCTCTCATTTTTAAAAATTATAACGCTCATTTGATTAAGTAACATGAAAGCAGTGTTTCTCAAGCTCTTTCGTCTCTATACAACAATACGGGGACTCATCATATCTGGTGTGTTCAAATTTAAACTTCCAACCCCAACAACTGTCACAAGACAGAGTCGTAACACTGCAGTATACCACTGAAAGCTTTAATAATACAGAGTACTGCTGGACCACACACCTAATAAATGGACACAAATGATTAAAGCTGCTTATAATGAGACCTGTAGAGAAGGGGCATGTGCCACCTTGCATACTTGGATCATAGAATGTGAAGAAATACCTGTTGCTCAGTGCTGAGTGATGTAATTATTAAAGTGTGTGGTTTCCAACACTGACCTTGTGGGTCTGATCGGCACGGTGGGTTACTGTCTTTCTTTCCTCTTCCCAGCGAGCACTGGCCTCTTTTAGCTGCTTCTCCATTGCCGTCTGCAGACGTATCGCCTCCTCCTTTGAGTCACATACAGACGTCTGTAGCTCCGCAATTAGCTGTGGGCAAGAAAAGTCAGGTTTTTGACTGATCCTCAAGTGTGTGCAGGACTGACAGAAACTTAACAGAAGTGGCAGTGACTAAATAAGATCATAACTTGGCTTGCTTGCACTTGGGAACCATTTTTTTTCCCAAGGCAAAAGTAAACTGGAAAGTCTAAGGAATTCCAAGCCTAAGGTTGAAAAAAACCGAAAAAGAAAACGATCAAAGAGAGAAAAGCCTGTTGCCAGAAGCAAAATGCAAAATACGTTCGCTTAACAAAATGCTGTTCTGATTCGTTTCATTTCACTGGGCTTGCAAAAAAAGACTAGTATCAGATGGAAAATGCATTTTGCATTTGCCATGGCTTGGGAAGGCAGTAACAATCACCTTGAAAGACCGCTTTTCCCAGAGTCTCATGTCTTCTTTTTTGTTTTTTGAGACGAGACAGAAGACACAAAGAAGAGAGAGAGAAAGCGCAAGAGTGAGAAAGAAGAGGGAGTTAAAAAGAAATAGACAGGAAGGAAAAAACAACTTCCTTTTTGAAGAGCGGAGTGACTTTGTGTTGGTGAACTTGCGGTGCACACCAAGATGAAAAGGAAGTGTCTTGGCTTTGAAAACCTCCAGTCAAAATTAACATTCTATTTAAGCCACTGTCAGAGAAAGGCAGAGGAAAGATGAGAGAAAAAAAGAGAGAGAAAGAGAGAGGGAAGGGAGAAAGAGAAAGAGGTGAGGAGGAGGAAGGAGGGTATTGCTGCTGCTTTGGGCTAGACAGATAATTGTTTACCATGTTCAAACCCTGGAGGACTAGCCCCGCTGGAATCTGCACATTGTGTGGGAGTATGGGAGCTAAAGCGGCGCGGGTCGACCACAGACAGAAAGAGACGGCAAGGGCGAAGGGGGGTGGAGGGGTGCTAGGGAGATTAGGCTTATTTAGTCAGTGGGACAGCCACATGAAAGCAACAAATGACACATCATTATGTGAACATCATTTCTGGTCATAATAATTATTTTGCAATATGGATTCCCTGCATTTGCTGGTCTTCAGCCCCGGGGCAGTGGCGGCACTCCAAACTAGTAAACTCAGCTGTCTGTCTTGTTACTCCTGTATATATATATATACACACACACACACACACACACACACACCATAGCACCTTTTTCACTCTCTGATAGGCAGCCAGGCCTTTTTAAGTCTATAATTGGTCTGGTGAGACTTGCCTATTTTCCCAGCCTGCTAGCATCTCTGTTTAGGGCTAAAGGAAGGCTTGCCTCCCCATGAACCTGAAGTATGGAAAAAAAGAAAGGAGGACAGAAACGAGTCTGTTTACCCACCTGTTTACAAACAGGTGGGTAAACAGGCTACCAGAGGAGAAAGGCTGCTCTGTAATGATACATGAAAAGAACACAAACACTTGTAAGTGCGAAAACTTGGTGGCTGATGCTTAATTTGAGTTGCCCGTTTCCTTTGATAACGATTCCAGTGATTTGACCCCGCCAGCAAAAAAACAGTGTAAACGATAGAACATTTCACTTATTGCCTCTTTGTTTGGTAACATTTCTGCCATAACTGCAGACGTTCTCCAACAAAGTGTAGCTGTGTTAGCCCCATAAAGCCTGAAATATGAAACAATTGCCAGAAAATTCTTAAATTTCATATCTGACTTTTAATTTTGCGACATTTTCTTAAAAAGTTGCTTAAAAATGCATGGTGTTATTTATTCATCACACTGATGATGTAAAAGTCTCAGAACCTCCCAAAAAACTATACCAAATATGACATACTTGTTGTTAAGTTACAGCTTTTAGGCACCATGTTTTTGGAAAAGAAAAAAAATCACGAAATTTAGGAAGACACAGAGATTCTGGGCCGGAGCAGTGTCTAGCTGTCTGTCTGAGGTTAAATACTATTATTTTTCTATTTGTATATTCAGTACTGTGTTTTGAGCTACGAGTGCACTTGTTGCCAAACGCATTGGTCTGATTGGTCAGAACTGTTTATTCAGAAAAATCAAGCTTGGTCCAACGAAATAAATTCTGCAATTTAATCAAGTGAAATCACGAGATCTGTGTGTGTGAACAGCTGCATTAAGAATAGGTGAGTGCAAAAAATATTTTCAATGCACATAATATTTGCATGAATTTGTGTCTTCAGTCTGCGCAACCTCCCAACCCTCCAGCTTAGGCTTGAAAAGATGAACAAACAACTAAACTTGTGTAAAAATGTCCACCAAAGTGGAGATAATGTATAGTGCTACTTTTGGCCAAAAGACATATCAGCATAAACACCTCATACTAACTGTCAAACACATGTGAAGGGGTGATGATTTGGGCTTGTTTGGCAGTCACAGGACCTGGGCACCTTGAATACACTTGAGTCAAATGTGAGAGTCCGAACTTCTACCTGATTCATATACTTGAAATGTGACGGGACCTTAAGAGAGCTGTGCATAAATCAATGCCTACAAACCTCAATGAAATGAAGCAACACGGTCAAGAGGAGTGGGTAAAAATTCTTCCACAAAGATGTGAGAGGCCGAAAAAGCCGTGCTGTTAAAGTTATTGCTGGTAAAGGTGGTGAGGCAGCTGAACAAACCTGATGAATGTAAGTCTTTCAACTTACCGGCTGACATTTGACTGGTGCAGCTTCGAGAGCAAATATTAATTATTATCCAAGGCTAGAAAAGATAAGGAGAATAATTGTGTGCAAATTTGAAGCCTGATAAAATGTTCTGACTTTTCAAACTGGAATGAAAAAGGGGCTGCAGAGAGTTGTGTGAAAAGCTTTTCTTTTCGCATGACCGTATTTGCCAGCTAGATATTAATTGGCCAGCAAGTTCACAAAGAAACTTCAGAGCTTTTTTTTCTTTTTCCTAGAAACCAGTTGTCTCCTGCATTACTGGAAATGAATATGCTGAGAGTTGTGAAAGAGAGCAAAAGCTCTACTAACAATCAATACAGAAAAGAACCCAAAGTTTAAACAGTGCTGACACATTTCGATTTTGTTTTGATGTGAAAATGTCTCCAAAGGAATAAACCCTGCAGCTGGTCAGTAAATTCCTAAAAGGTCACAGAAAAGCACAGTAAAAGAAAGAAAAAAGAAACAAACAAACAAACCCCCAACATTGTGTTTAAATAAATGAAATAATTTTACATATTAATTTCAACCTGTCCTGAACCGTGCCGCCCAGAGAACATTCCCTCCACCTCCCACCTACTTGCGGTCAGGGATAAAGTAATGATCTATCAGCACCAAGACTACCACCCACTGTAACCTGACCATTAAGTGGGCCCTGTTTAGTTCACAGGTCACCCAGGAGGACCACTCGCAGCTAGGCGCTTAACACACAGGACTGGGTAGGAGACACTAATTAGGAGAGCTGTGTATGTATGTGTGTGTGTGCGTGCCTGATTGAAAGAACCAGAGCACAGAGACAAAAGCAGGGAGATAATATACAGAAGAATAGGATCTGCACTTCTGTGCGTATGTTTGTGTGTGTGAATGCAAAGAAACATACATATCAGGCCCCCTAGGATAATGCGTGGCATGGTATGTTTTTAATTGGGCTATTAGCTATGCAGCTGAGCTCTAGAGCGATGCTCCCTGTCAGACACTGAGGGGTTAACAACTGGGGTTAGCCTTTGAGGTTCAAAGACCTCTTGTTTACATTTGACTGAGTTGCTCCAAGGGCTGGGGGGGGGGAGGGAAAAAAAAAGCCTTCTTGGTTCCACCTTTACCTTTTAAAACAAAGTCGCCCAAGCCCACAACAAATGCTCAGAAATACTCACGCATATTAACATGTTTGCACAGAACCCACTCCTTTAGCATAACCTTTATGTAACCGCTCGCATCAACAGCGGTGTTGAGTTCTGCGCTCTGGGACCATCTTCTAATGTCAGCGAGAGTTGTTTGTTAAACTTATGCCAGCTCTGTGTCCCCAAACCAGAGGATTAATCACTTGTTGCTCGTCTGCGGCGGCCCTGCACCCTCCAAAGCGGGCAGAGGCTAAACTTTCGCACAGCACCCAACTCCTTTTGAAGTTGAGCATTGTGTAACCTAATAAGCTACCGTTTTTCCTCACAACATCTGCTTGTCAACCCCGCTTTCAACTCGGAGCCTCTGCCAACCAACCCGAAATGGGGGAGATTTAAAGAGGAGAAGAAAGAAAGAAAGAAAAACAACAACCTTCTCCTCCCCCTCGTCACCTCCCCCCCCCAGCCTTTTTGAATCTCCTCTTTGGGTAACGAGGTGCAATTACGGCCAAATGATTGTAATATTTTAGCCTGCTACATAATCAAGAAGAAACCACTTTTCTTTTTGTAATGTAAACACTACTTAGGGTGTTTTTGGATCTTTAAACTGGTGAGGTGAAAGCTGCCAGAACTTTCTGAGACGTCGTGCTGAATGGCAACGTGTGTCCGAGGAAGTTATATCTGTTTGGACAGAAGAATTAACTCGATTTCATGTGGCCTAAGGACACAAGAAGTAATGTTAAACACATTTCCTGGATTTGAAGTGTAGCCAGGTGATGGACAGACAGGTATGGTATATGAAAAGGACTTTCACCGATATGTTTTCAAGATGTTTCGCCGGCTTAACAGTTTGCTCGGGCTGTGTAGCTCCCATGAGAGAGCCGTAGTACACTTGGGGGCCGCGGCAGCATCACACAAAGAGCTGGACTGCTTGTGTTTTTGCAACTCTTTTTCTTTTTTCTCCCCCTTTTCTAAATCCTGGTGATTGTCCTGTGGGAGGAAAAATCTCTTAAGAGAGTGCCAAGATATTTTATACCCGGGGAATTGTGGCCACTGGGGGGCAGCTGAACAAACTTAAAAGACACAATTGATATATTAATGTTTGGCAAAAGTTTCCTGGATTCGTGTCTGATCACCACATGAATGTAAGTGTAGTGGTTGCACTCATTCCAGCCCTTTCAACTCATGTGTCGGTGTTTGATTGGTGCAGCTTTCAGAGAGCAAATATTAATTCTAATCTAAGGCTAGCAAAGATAAGGAGAAGAATTGTGTGTAAATTTGAAGCCTGATAAAAATGCTCTGACTTTGGACACAGGGATGAAAGAGGGGCTGATAAAAGTCAGATAGCAAAGCTTTACAAATTTCACTCTAATATGAACTTTCGCGCTCTGGCACTGACACGAATGTTCTGCGTGCACTTTCTCGTACATTTGCGCTCGTGCACATGTGCTTAAGAGAAAAGGCCATGGCAGCTTGCAGTGTGTGTGTGTGTGTGTGTGTGTGTGTGTCACCACCTTTCCCCCATCAGTACATTTTGTCTGTTCCATCACATAGTCGAGTAGAAAAACAAGAATATGAAATGAAAGGGCAGAAGTGAAAACTGATTACCTGGGCAGATTTGGCAAGCTTCTGACTGTACTCCCTCTCAATCTGCTTCAGCCTGCTGTTGGTCTGCAAGGAGAAGAAGGGAGAGGAGAGTGTGAGAAAGAGATATGCAGACGGGCAGGTTGAGGGACACAAAGAGAGACAGGGTAGTGAAATTCAATCTTCCGTTAGGAAGTGCACAGAGACACATTACCCTCCCAACCTAACCATCCTCTCACACACACACACTTTTGTGCTGACCTCTGCCTCTTGGCAGTGTGTCCCTGTTGAGCACGCCTGCGGCCCCTTGGCTCCGCGCCACTCCCAGCGCTCATGTGTGCCAGCAGGTAGCGATGGGCACAGTGCACAGTGGGCACCACTCCCCTTTGATCCCCTGCCAACAATTCATCACTTAACAAGACGAGGGGCTACGGTGAGGGGTGGGGGAATTAAAATGTTGCTGCCAATTAGCTATAGGGTAAGAAAAAAAAAAGCGAGGGAGACATTTGAGAGAAGCTGGGAAACTAAACAGGGCGGAGACAGAATAGAAATGAATGGCGATTGTTGCTGGAAGTTTAGTGAGCGTTGCTCGTCTCTTTTGTTTTCCGTTGTTTCTCTATGGGAAGCTAGCCAGCTGGAAGCAAAGGCTGTGTGTTTCTAATGCGAGATCTTTCTCCTTTCAGCTAGCTGTGTTGTGCTGCCAGAGTTTGAATAAGAGGCTGAACTGTGGAGTGAGATAATTAGGTGTGAAGTGCTGGAATTCTACAGGGACGTCAGTAGCGGCCTGTATGGACGTGGATGTGGTCCATACAAGTACTAAGGAAACACTAAGGGTTGAATTAATGGGGGACAGAGGTCATTACGTGAAGGCCAGGCAAAGCTTTTCAGTGGACGAGGATTAAACTTAAGTCTCACATTCTGCTGTAAAACTACAAAAACCAGCATTTATATGCTATATATTATTTAGACGCTTCAGTTGCTATGCCACTAAAAAAGGGGCCACAGTTTAATATATTTCTTCTTCTAAATTCCTGAAAAACACACAACTGTAAACCATCAGCCATGCAGAGATGTATTCAGAAAGTTATTCTAAACTGTAGTAAACATGATTCTCTCTCTTTTGCGCACACAAACACTTACTTGACTCTCCTGACAGCCACTGACAGACAGACAACTCATGAACAAACACTGCTCCGCTGAACACTCCCACTCACAGCCATCAACACCTGAGCTGCGTTTGGACTCCGCACCCCTTCCAAACACTTCCTGACAAACACGGCCGTCCGCTCTGAACGGACACACCTGTCACCACGGAAACACAGAGCCATCACCAAGGATACAAGCCCTGTCTTCCTGCGCCAGGACTCTTTGAGTGGCGGCCCGCTTGTCCCCAGCGGCCCTAAAGCAGCTGATGAGAGCGCGGAGGACAAAGGAGGGCGTAGGAAAGACGAGAGAATGAACTGTCTGTGCGAAAGGGAAACAAATGGAGTTCTTTTTTTTTACATTTTCTGTCTCAGCTCTGCTCCATATTGTGAGTGACTCTGTTATAATAACGAATATTTGTGTATTGTTCGTGTTCTATATTTAGAAAAATGAAAAAAAAAAGATGAAAGAAGAGTCTTAAATGTATCTATTTCTCCATTTACACATAATCGTCTCTACAGTTAATTTAGGTGATGTTTATACTGCACAATGTGAGACTGTAGGTTCACATGTACATGGGTTTAAATTTACAGTGTGTAAAATTTTCACAGCTAGACCAAGATTCAAGTTGACGTCAGTAAACTGCAAAGTGCAGTAAACTGAGTTGTGTTTTCTTGCCCCTCGAACATGTTTTCAACAGCCAAGAGATCAAAAACATTAAATTTAAACTGCACCCCATAATGGCCCCAGCTGGCTGGAATGTTTCTATTACTGCTTGGAGGCGATCCAGATTCAGTCCACTGTTTACCTCAGCTGTCAATGCTGGATGAGTAGTGTCCACCTTTATTTACTCAGGAGGAAGCCGGGAATCCTTGTCAAAGGACTGTAATATAATTTGATGAGTCCGTGAAACTCACTTCTGACCCACGACAGTCACACTGAGGTGAGTTGTTGAAGATATCCTGAACTACTGGTAAGCGCTGCTATTAGCCTCTGTTAGCTGCTGCTAACTGCCTTTAGTGAAACTTTCTTTGAAGTGGACTCATACACTTGGCGAATAAACTCTCATATGAATCTAATTAAACTGTTTATCAGAAGGAAAAAACTGAAACTGGTTAGCACTATTGCCTCAGCAAGAAGGTCCTCAGCAGGTTTTCCCTGTTTGTGTAGGTTCTCTCCAGGTACTTGGGTTTCATCCAACAGGTCAAAGATATGGGAGAGTGGGGTGAAGGTAACAGGTGATTTTAAATTGTCAATAGGTGTGAATGTGAGTGTGAATGGTTGTCTGTCTGTCATTGTTAGACCTGTGACAGACTGGCTACCTGTCCAGGATATATCCCACCTTTCACGGTGGGACAACTAGGATAGGCTCCAGCCCCCCGGCGACCCTGATAAGGACAAGTGGAAAAGAATAAATAGATGGATAAGAAAGACAAGTGAGATTTTTAGGACACTCAAGTCTAACATTAGCTGGTATGATGTTAGCTTGTAACCAGCTGTTGTGGTTTAGCTATTTCTTGTCAAGCGGAGACGGAGTGTCACATGTCTAATCTGCTGACAACAAGGAGTTGTGACAACACTGGGAATAAATAAGCATGTTTATGGACATTTTTGCCCTGACTTTATATTATGAGATGAGGCTTGAGATGTGAAGGAAGAGTGTGACATTTTACACAGATGCCAGTGGTGCTGTCTCTTTCCTTCGTGGTTTTGGTGAAGATGACCCCTCCCCCGATGATAAAACATAGATATGATCCTTTATAACTTCAGCCTGAAAATGCAGGTGTCTCTACATAAAATGCGATCAGTTGGAAGGGAGCTGTCCTACCTGGTCACTGTATTGAAATATAGTAAGGGAACATGGCAGCCATCACAAACCAATGCCAACCAACTCCCATTTATTTTTAATACATTAATTATAAGTTTGAGAATGAATCAATTTGTTGGAAGATCTAATTACACACTATATATCCTTATTTTCCATTAAATGACCTCAAATTACTGACTGTACCTTTAGCATGTGGTCATACTGACACACAAACAGGCTCAGATTTTTTATAAAATCACAAAGAGCTTGCTACTAACTTATTCCTTTTACCTGAAGTCACTCGGGGGATTTCAGCAGGAAGTATTATAAAAAAGTATTTAAAAAAAACTTCAAACATTATAAACCTCTACCATCTAAACACACATAAAAATGGACACGTAGAAGAAAATATGGATAGTACACGCAGTGAAAAATACCCCATTTGGACTGTGACAAATACAAAGGGAAAACAGTGCTAAATTAAAAGCCCATCCATATGTGTGTGTCTGTGTGAGTGTGTAAGAACTTTCAAAGAGAGTACCTGCGCCCTGCCAAAGGCATTTTTGCGCTGAAGGCACTTTGAGGCTGTATCAGGCTCTTCAATCGCCTCTTAATCCTAGCGGTGTGGAGTGCAGCTGCTTTGAAGTGTGTTCGTCTTTGTGTGTGTGTGTGTGTGCGTGCGCAGATACCAGTGTGTGCTAAAGAAAGTGGAAGTAGATCTGAAGGTAAGGCATGCACCGCTTACCAGGACTTAATTAATAATCTGCAATGGGAAGCAGGCCAAACACACACATAGACACGGGCACACATGGATACATGGGCACACTTAAAAAGGATGGGGACATGAGTGGCACAAAGAAAGCGAGGGGGGGGGGGACTTTCTCTCACACACTTAACGATACGCACACAAGTCACACTTATTCAAACAGACACAGCAGACAAACAGGATGCATGAAGGCCAAACACACATCCAGAGTTTGATCTATTGCTGGAAATGAGATTTGCTCAAGGTGTGCAATCCCTTTATTCACAACAGACGGCTGTATTCTTGCTAAAGGAGGAAGCAGCTAAGGTAAACACTTCTTAGTGTAATCAATGTAGTCACTGCATGGTAATGTTTGTGTCTTATAGTCAGATGCACAGTTTTCAGCAGTAGAAAACACATCAAATGTTCAAATTTTACTAAAAAGGTTTTTAAGAATTTCATACATGCAAAGCATTTCAAAAAGAAGTTGGGATGTGTTTCATCACCTCTCCTTAAAACAAAAATCTCAAAGTGCTTGAACTAAGGAAATCAAAAGCAAAATGGTATCCCATTCCCACAAGTACCTTTTACCTGGACTGTAGAGAAGCCAATTTAACAGCTGTACTTTCCTTTTTTTTTTCTTTGAAGCTTTGTTTTTGTGCAGAATGCAGTTTGGTATTGTTTTACTGAAATAAACAATGTCCACACTGAAAAAAAGCTACTGTGGATGACTGCGTAGCTTCTCCCCCCAAAAAAGGAAAAAGCATATTGTTGGAATATATTCCATGAACTGGAGCCTATCCTAGTTGTCAGGGGTAAGAGGCGGGGTACAAATTGGATAGGTCACAGTCTATCGTGGGGCCAACACAGCCAGACAATCATGCTCATTCACAGTCAAGTAATTTAGAATCAACCTAACCTGCGTGTAATTGGACTGTGGGAGGAAACTGGGGTACCTGGAGAGACTCTAAACAGGTACAAGGAAGACAAGCAATCTCGCTCTCTGCGACCTTCTTGCTGTGAGGCAACAGCCCTAACCACCACACCTCTGTGCACACTACATATTATTGGACATATTACACATTATTACGGATGCCAACGTCTAAACTCTTAGCACTGACAACAAGCGAGGAGCTCCATCTCACTAGAAAGAAAGTTTTCCAACTTTTGATTCTTCAGACCTCAGGAAAGTTTTCTGCTTTGCTACTATGCATGTTTGTTTTCTTTTGCATTCGTGCCACATTGTACTTATGGCAGCAAAGACAAACTATGTTCAGTTATTTTTATAAGAGTTCCTGAGTCCATGCAATGATTTATTTCTTTTTTGTTTTGCAGTACCGCCTGAGGACCAGATGGTCACAGACAGCCAATATTGGTTTTCAGCCTTGTCCCTTGTGTACAGAGATTTCTCCAGATTCCCTCAATCTTTTAATTACACAATGCACCATAGATGATGAAATTCCCAAATTCTTTGCAATATGTTGCCCAAACAGTCTTTCACAGAGAGGGGTAAACCACTCCCTATCTTTACTTCTAAAGGACTCAGCCACTCTGGGATGTTCTTTTAGCACTCAGTCATGTTACTGACTAACTTGATCCACTGCGAGACATTTCCCACTTTGTTTTTAAGCACGATGTGACTTTTCCAACTTTTTTTTTTGCAAAGAATTGCTGTCAACAAGTTCTAACTGAGCATATATTTCAAAGAACTAGAACATCCCTTAGTTTCACCACTTAATTAAAAATGGGGTTTAAATATCTTGCAAATCATTGCATTTGTTTTTATTTACATTTAAAACAGCAATCCCAACTTCTCCGAAAACAAGGTTTTATTTCCAAAATCTCTTCCATCTTGGACAGGATATTGCTTCCATATGGCATTTTTCTGCGATGTGTTTCCAATCATCTCACATTGCTAAAGAGCAATTATGGTTTTCAGCATCGTCCTAAAGCTGAACTCTGACAAAAGGCACAAAACTAAAGTCAATACTTGCTTACGCAAGGATGATATCACAAGACACATCGAAAGGACACAGTGCGGACTCCAATCCGAAAAGTGGTTAGGTAAAGAGCCGGGACGTTACAGTGAGTTACAACATGTTCTCTTAATGGCTGTTGGTGGTTTAACCCTGCATACAACAAGTTGTGTACGACACGCTGGGGAGCAGATTTGTGGGGGTTCGTTTGTTGAAGGAAAGAAAGCGATTTCAAAGAGAAGCTTTTCTCCATTGCTCCACAAAGCCTTCAGTTTTAGTGGCAGCAGTATTTGTAAGCATTCAAAACGATTCTCTGTTCACCGCGCATGACTCTCATAACAATTTGAGTTCAATCTGCTAGTGAGGGAGAGCTGGGAGATGTTATTTGCTCGTTTGTCTGTAATCATTGCTGTCTTGCTGCGCTCGCCTGTGTATCTGCGTGTGCGAGAGAGAGTTGCTGCTGTAATGACAAGAGGCTTTATTTCCATTTCACAGTTTGCCATCACTGCCTGTCAGTAGTGATTCTCTTCATCCCTGCTGCTAACTGTCAGTGCCGCTTCATACACAGCACAGAAATAATGCATCACGGGCACGCACAGGCAGATAAACATACATCAAATACGCAGACACACGCAACATCCCAAATGTTCAGTGATTACACACTCCACCAGCTGGATCTTTATAACAGAAAACCAATTATATCCTTTTGCCATCAGTGTGAAAGGGATTAAAATCTAACCTACATCTTAAGGCTGGGATAAAAAAAAAGAAGAAGTTTGAGGATTTAAACGCTTCGAATGCTGAATCAGATGCTGAAAGTGTCTCAGTCATGCTTTCTGTGCCCAGATTTGTGCGTTAACTGTTCACAGGCATTGGTCTTAACTTGAGATGACAGTCAAGCTGTGACTTAACACAAGAACACGCAGAATCGTCTCAGTTATTCACTGAAATCTCGCAGAGTCGCAATGAAATTCGGTTTAGACTTTCTGTGTAGGTACATCTCTATTTATGTCTTCAGTGTATTTTGGATTGATGTTACTGATGTTAAGGTGCAGCATGATTTTCAGTTGAACTGAGAGATTTTCCCCCCTCGCTACACACACACACACACACAACTAAAAAACAACAACATAGTGGTGTCCCACTTAAAACTCCACTTCAAACCAAAGTGTAATCTATAGCGTGCAACAAGATGGGAGCTGCCTGACGCCATGTTTTAATGCGATTGGAAAAAAGTGTGTCGCTTCCCTCCCTCCTCTTGGATGACTTCAAAAAGTGAGCGAGGGAGCTGTGTGATGTTTTTTTTTGGGATGGCAGAGCTTTTACTTTGACTCTTTCATCTGCTGGGTGACTCACTCGCTCGCTCTCTCCCTCCCTCTCCGCCGCCGGGCCCGATGGTGCACTGAGGAAACGAGGAGCTCGCAGAGATCCGGGCATGCGCGCACGGAGCTGTGATGCCAACATATACCAATGGAAGGCAAATCCAAATTTAGCCAATAATCTGCACAAAACATCTTAAACTTTACCCTCCACCCCTCCCCATAAAATCAGACCCCTTGCCTTGCCCCTCCAATCTCTTTGTCTCCCGGTTAGTCTGTCAGTGTGAGGTGAATGTGGGCCCTGTTTGATCATCCCCCAGCCACTGTTTTTCTCCTCCTCGCCTAATCCATGACCGACTGAATAATATGATTTGGTATATCTCCAAATGGCAGAGGACCAACCTAATAAGTCAGCAACGACAGGAGGCAAGAGAGAAGAACGAGACGTAGCTATGACAAATACAATGACAACAACCTTGTACCACCATCTTCCGGCTGAGAGAGAGAACAGTAAGCTCTCTGGAGGTCAGGATCAGAGCTAGAAAGAATGAATGGCTTCACATGGATAAAATATGAACGAATGTATTAAAAACCAACCAAACAAACAAAAAATTAAACAGCTATCACATCTTTCTGAGTCGCGACGTGGAAGCTGAGACTTGTCTATAGTTTTAGCACCAAAAGACTGTGTTCTCCAAAGAAATGAGACATTTATGGACCAGTTTATGGCTGATAAACACTCATAATAATGAGGATAACAAATGCAGTCCTCTAAAACACCACCTGTGGAATATTTCTGTGGCTCACTGTCACGTTAAGATATGCTTCACGCTTGCAAAAATTATAAATCTTTTACCTCAACTGCTACTCTGTTTGAGCAGATTTCTTTTCTCACGTTTTATGCAGTAAGCTGCTAATTTCCTACAGGCACGCAGAAAACGGGCACGTAAAGATTTACACAAACATTTTAAATAAAGAAAGCCAAAAAAAAAAGTCTGCCAATTGGAGTTGTAAATTCTCTGAAAATTAGGAAAATCAGCCGTGTGCTTGTTTTGTACTAAAAGCATCTTGGGTGGTCTGATCACAAGTGCACGGCTCTAAATATGGATGGGAATGCAACACAGTGAAGGCACATCAGGATCCAAACAGTCAAACCACATTCGGTCAGGGGTGCATGCGTCCACACATGGAAAGTTGTGTGAAAGCAGATGCGCGCACGGCCACATAAAAGTCTGCACAGTCAGCGTAGTGCACAGCACAACAAACAAAACTTATATACACATGAATTCCTTGGTGCAAACAAATTTTTAAAAAGGTTTTCAAAGTTTGTAGCCAAGCTGAAGCACCCAAGGCCTGCAGAAACTCTGTTCTCCAGATGTAATACTGAAAACAAAAGAAAAACCTCATTTTAAAGGGATTGCAGCAACTTTCTACAAATTAAAATGAAATGTGAGTGTAGATCTGTATACGCTCTCTTAAGACTTGAAAGTATATGAAAATCATTCCAGCTAAAATGATTTCTAAAGGGAAAGATTTGGAAAATCAGGGATCAGATATCAATAATGTGTCGAACTATTTAGTTCAGTTCTGTGTTATTCTATCTTTATATCACCAAATAATAGCAGGAGCTAGCAGGTGAGCTAACATAGAGGTCAACAAGTAGCTCTGCTATACCACCAGCTTTTCATTATATGTGTGCAAAACTGTAACACCTAACAGCAAATCGTGGTCATGACTGAAAAATACCGGCAGTGGCCAGTGCTAAAAATCAGCCTCACAGCAGACACACCTTTGGTATCAATTTTAAAATCCTACATCGCCTTGCTGTGAAGTTATCGCATTCACAAGATTTTCAGAAAACCTGAAAACTAGTCCAATATTTTTAGTAGATGCACTTATGTTATTAATTTCAAACTCCTCAAGTTATCTCATTCTCAAATTTGGGTGTCCATGTCATTGGCCTGCCTGTTTGCCCAGCAGAGTGACAATAATACCCCATCAGCCTTTTATGTCTGAGGGGTAAAAAACCCAGTCACTACTGCTTTGAGAGGAAACGACTCTAATGCAAATAAATTCACAGCACCTGATAAATAGCGCCATTACACTTTTACATTTATTATTGTATTCACTTTAGTTCACAAAAAAAGTTCAGTAAATTAATATTCTTTGATGTTTTTGGACAATTTATGTTACGAAATTAGGAGATCAATGTTCAAGGCTTAGCCTGATGTTACGTGTAAAACAATGATTCCCAGTCACCTTCTCAGACGGGAGAATACACCTTATTATACTTATTATACACTGAATATCAGATGTGAGCTTGGTATCAGCAGAAAGGTATCTGTATCAGACTGAAGGTTGAAGAAGTCGGATTATATATCCCTGCTTTGTATGAAAGATATTCTCAATTCCTAGCTGTTTGCAGTTAACAATGCAAAATAAATAAAAAGATAAATACTGGCGGATGCCAGTGTTACCTGGCAGTATAATCTTTAGCTGGTTCTTTAAGTTTAAGTTCTAAAATACCAGATCATCTCTTAGCAAGTTAAAAGATGTTCCACGCTTATTGTTTAATGTTAAAAAAATGAGCATGAAATATCTTTTAAATCCTCTGCGATCAAATTTTGCCCTGACCTGAAAATCCATACAGTTTTAGCAATTTAACAGCAGAGGGGTTATTATCATTTCAGCCTGAAACAGTGGTGTACAGATTATACTGCACCATTGAGAAACCTGGGGAATAGAAAAGGGATGAATTGAACTAGGGTAGCATGGTGGTGCAGTGGTTAACACCACAGCAAAAAGGTCCTGGTTTGAATCCACCATCTGGCTGAGTCCTTTCTGTGTGGAGTTTGTATGTTTTCCTCATGTCTGCATGGGTTCCCTCCAGGTGCTCTAGATTCCTCCCACAGTCCAAAGACATGGAGTTAGTTGGGTTAGGTTAACTGGTGACTCTACATTGCCCATAGCTGCAAATGTAAGTGCAAATGGCTTTCTGTCTCCGTCTACAACACACTAGTGACCTGTTCAGGGTGTTGGATAGGGGGGTTACAAAGAGAAGCCTCTTCTCTCAAAAAAGAACATCTCAGCACAGCACAGGTTTGTAAAACCAGATCTGAACAAACAACCAGATTTCTGGAACAATGTCCTTTGGACAAATGAGAATAAAGTAGAGATGTTTGACCATGATGGACAGCACTATGTCTGGGGATATCAAAACACAGCATATGAGAACAAACAGCTCGTACCTATTGTCGAGCACAGCACTGGAGGGGTGATGACTTGGGCTTATTTTGCAGGCACGGGACCATGAATTGATCTGTATGCCAAGTATTCTAGAAAGAGACGCGCGGCCATCAGTTTGGCCCAGAGTGGATCATGCAGCCTCAGCATGATTGAAATGCTGTGGCATTTAGGAGAGCTGTGCATAACTGAATGCCCACATACCTCAATGAACTGAAGCAAGACAATAAAGAAGAGTGAATGAAAATTCCTCCAAAAAAATTGAGATTAATAAAGTCATACAGAAAATGATCACTTCAGTTATTGCTGCTAACTGTGGTTCTACAAGCTGCTGACTAAAAGGATCTGATTAGTTTTTTCTGCTTCTGCATTTTCACTTAGCTTTTGTTGAATAAAAAAAACATTGCAATAAAATATGTGTTGCTGTTCACCTGAGGTATTTAAATTAGTTTGGGACCTGCTAAGGACCAGATTATTTTTAAAAAAAAAAGGAGAAGTCCTGGTATGTAAAACCTTGGAATTGAAATAGGGCGCACTTTCTTATTTTCATCACTATAAAAGGCTTATACATTTGCAGCATCGCGCCAGTGAGCGAAAACACAAAACAAAGCCCCAGTTCCAGTTAGGGGATACAGTCTCATTCACCTTCTGAAGCTAGGTAGCTTTCAGAGGAAAACCTCTCAGGTTAAAGTGAAAAACGTCCTTGAAGCAAACAAAAACACCTGTGAAACTAAAGAGACCAATTGGAAGGCACAGGCCTCCATGGTGTAGCTGTCTGATGCTCAGCCTGTGTGCGCCTGTGTCAGAGGATGACTGAGCTCTGTAGTGCCTTTCATGTCATGGACATCACATGGGGCACAGCCAGGGGGAAACTAGTGCAGTGACAGGAAGCAGTGGTTGGCTACTGCATGCCAAAAAGCTGCTTTCTCATTGGCTGACTTTGCCTTCAGGTAATTTTGTCACACTCGGTTAGTTTTTGATGAAATGCCCCGTTCCTTTGATGTGGGGTGCAAGTGTGCATGCACATGGACACTACCCTGTGCATGCACACACAGTCCTTTTCTACTACTTACCCATGGAAAGCTTTTTTTCTCCTTCATTTTTAATGTACATGTGTTGGTTATACCAACAATTAAAATAATATAAGAAAGAAGCTGGTGTATGTCATACAGATGCAACAAGGAAACTCAACATGTCTCTGTATTTATGCGCCCTCTCTTTTCTACCGGTACACACTCATGCAGATATAGTCAGGTCCACACAACCATATTAGACAAAATTCACACATCTAACCTCTTCTTGCAGTTCAAGGTGCTTTACTCTCCAGACTAAAGGTGAATATAAATTTTAATTTCCAAATTTCATTAAATTCCTATCAAACCTGAAGCCTCCTGATCTTTTGTCTTTCATTGTCTCAGAACTCTTGGCTGTATTAGCAAGCAAGGTGTGGCTATACATGGATATATACAGTTGTGTGGGGTGAAGACGTCCAACATAAAGACCTTTTCTCCACTAGACAAATGTCAAACTTCATATCCCTATTAAGCACCAGGTGGGGGGGGGGGATTAATTAGGCATATTACCGTGATCACGACTACATTGTAATGCAGTGTAGTATTCTGATAATATCTTATTGTGGGGTGTGGGGTGAGTTCAACTTCTACTAAGCACTGAGTGCAAATATAGCTGGTGTTTGACAAGAACCTGTTCATATGCATGTGGTAAGAAACTGTGCCTCCAAGCTGCTTAGCGAAGGCTTCTGGTTAAAACTAACTATTTACAGAAAGCACAAACATTATAAGTCTTGCTAGAGCTTGAAGGAAGGGTTAAAGATATCGGTGAAGACTGAGAGAGAGAGGGAGAGACAGAGAAATGGAGGGTGGAGGTGTAGGGTAGAATAAAAAAGTCAAATAAGGAGGTGGTGTGCGTAAGAGGCAGGATTCATGCTCACTGTAGCCCAGAGATGAGGCGTCTTTATCAGGCACAGAAGCGGCTTCACAGACCCCTCAGTGCAGAATAGAGATTGAGAGGTCTGGGGCTGTGTGTGTTCACACATGTGCATGTATGTGTGTACACACACACACACACACACACACACTAGCAAAGATAAGCTTCAATAGCATCCAGTCTAACACACCTCCACACACCTTTTCCTGAGCCTGCTTCCATCACTTTTCCTTCTCTCCTTTCCTTTTTGGTGATCAAATGCATTGAACTATCTCAACGTCTGATCTTATCTCCTCTGATTTCCTGCTTCTCATCATTTCATTCCAGAAGCTTTGCCCGTCTACTCCCAGAACCTCCACCAAAACACCGCTCCCCCACATCCCCCCCTGTATCCATCGCTCTCCCTTTCTGTCTCTCCCTTAAACGCACGTGTCTTTGATGAGAATCCATTCATGGATTTAATGGATTTCTCTTGCCTCTTTTTTTTCTTTTTTCAGAATCTGGGAGATGGGTTAAAAAAAATATATAAATATATATATATAAAAAAGAGGGAAAGCTGGCCTGCTCAGCCTCTGCTTCCAAGAGCATGGTGGACTGCAGAGGACAGCATTTCTGTCTGCATCAAAAGAATGAGAAATTTTCAGCTTACAAAACAGGGCGAACGAGTCAATATGGATCTGAGGTCTGGCTGACTTCAATTGCATGTGGGAAAAAAAGAAACAGGGTGTAAGAAATAGTAAAAGTTTTCCCTGCCCACTGCAAAGTCAAACTTGGAGACAGATAAGAAAGTACAAAAAAAAAAAAAGGAAAGTAAGATGTTCAACCTTTGGTGAATCTTTTTTTGAAGAATCAACGTTGAGCTGACAAAAAGGATGGAGAAATCATTAATCTCTTCATGAAAGTGAAACTAGCGCATTGCTGATAGTGTTATCTGTCTGAGTTCAACGCAGCTTTGAATCCACTCCAGACTGCCCAGCAACTGTGGGTCATTTTTTTTCTTGCGTACATAAAAGACCAAAGACACACAGAGGAATTAAAGCGGGGCCTAAAAGATAAAACAACTTTTAGCTGAAAAACAGCCTTTGCATATCCAAAAGGGACTGCTAGTAAATAGCGTGAGTTCTTCAAATAAAGATTACGCTGTCGTAAGCACACTCTCTTTCTCGGGTCTTTCTCGCTTCAGAATTACTGATTCTGTTCGCCATATGGAGCCAAAATGGCCGCCTGGGTGCTTCGGAGGTCCCTGCATTCCGGGCCTAATGCTGCACAGCTGGTGTGGGATGGTGTTTAATGAAAAATGCTCTCTTTGATGGGCCCTGCAGTAAGGATTAGTTTATGATCAACACCACCTTAGGTCAGCTTCCTGCTAGGCAAGCACAAGATTATGAGCGATTTCGCAACCGTGGGTCCAGCTTCTAAGGCGGCGAACGAACGAATATGACAGAGAGAAAGTAAAAAAGCACAAAAGCAAGAAAAGAAGATGGATAGTTGATGGAAGATTTCATTGAAGTACTTCCTGGTGCGTTAGGAATAGTAAAAAGCAATGCTGAACAATGGCTCTATTGAAATGCTGCGGTTTTCTCTCTACAACTGACCTTGCACATTTCAAAACAGTATATTCCACGATGATAAGTGGGTTACCCCAAAGACCCAAAAGTACAAATAGTTTTGATTTTGACAGCACTTATTGCCCAACTTTTTGTTTAGGCATATTCGGTTGATTTGATTGAGCAGTTCAGGGAAATCTGTCCTTAGGGTCAGATAACATTGGCCCAATTGTATTCTTAGCCAAATGCTCCGACATTTAAAACAGTTTCCCAGACTCACTGCAGCCACAAACGTTCTGAACATTACCTGACCAAATGTAAGCAGTCAGGACTGGACACTGAGCAGTTTTTAACATGCCAGCTTTCTAGTTCGAAGTCTGATGTCCGAGTGAGCCTGTGACAACAGATCGAGAATTCACAGAAAGCAAGTGGACGCCGCGTGTCCCGCCTCCTGCGCGTTTTGCCCATGCAGTACTCTCACCTCAACCAAACTGCTCTGCAGCAATGAGAACGTGCTTGGAGTGAATGTCCCCCATTATGAAAGGGCAACTTCGTGCAATGTTCAGACTAAATACCCAGGGTTGTTGGATAAAATCTCCTAATAGCAGGAGATGAGGTGCCTACCAAAGATTTTAAAGACTTCGTTGTTACACCAGAAACTTTGCTAGAGCAACAAATCAGGTTCAGTAGATCTAACAGCTGATGTGAAAATGAGAATCACTGTTTTTAACACTCAGCCTACAAAACAAAGCTTCTGCATCCCATCTTTCTTGACTTCAGGTACTGTTTTTAAGCACAAGGCTTCTATGAAACCCCCTCTCTTTTATACAGGTATACAACCTCTTCAGTTCATCCTCTTTTTCTCAAATTCACTGTTTAAATTATTCGAGATGTTCTGTTGCTGCTTTTGATGTTTTCCCAGGTTGTTTTCTTCTTTGACTTTTGGAAAACATGCAGATTCCCCACACCTCCTTAACCTTTACTACTCCAGGCATTCCAGTATTCATTCACCCAGTCAAAACAGAGTTAAAAACCCATATCTTATACTTTCTCACCTTCTCATGTGCAGCATCCTTCTCCTGCTGGTGGTTTCTCTCGAGCCGGTCCAGGGATGCCTGCTTGTCCAGGGTTGCTCTTTGCTTTTCCTCCTCCTGGAGCAACGCCATCTCGGCCAGCTGCTGCTTATGCTGGGCATGGGCCTTCTTGAGGTCCTCACGTAGCTCTGACAACTGGGCCTCCAAATCTGCAATTGTCTGGACAGAGATAAAAAGAAACCTGCTGAATTAAGTGAATTAAAATGAATGTCCAGTAATTTTTTCCCTCTATGTGTAGAAGGCCTTCTGCTCAGGCTCACACTGCATTTTGCAAAGGTGATTACTTTCAGATTTGCTGAGGTCATTATTTGAAGCTTTGGCCATGTTCAATATGAGCGTCCCACCATTGTAACACTAAGTACATCACAAAAAATAAAAAGTCCACATTTTAAGTACAGGTTTCTTGTATTTCTGTTTACTGAGAATTGCATATTGAGGGTTTTTTACCATCTGTGTTGTCATGGTCCTGGATCTTAGACCCAGGGTTTAGAATTTTTGTGGGTTCATGACTGCTTTTGGTTTTGGGAATGAATTGTGTTTGAGTTTTATTGTTTGTTTCTTTTGTAACACCGGCTGTACTGTTGATACTTTTGCTTGATGTCATTTATATCTTCCAACAGAGCGTGTGCGTCTTGGTGAGGCAGTTTTTAGTGAGTTCCCCTTTGTGCTCCATTCTGTTCCAGTCAGTGTTTTTCTCCTTCAGTGTCAAATTCAATTCAATTTTATTTCACAACAACAGCTGCATCAAGGCACTTTATATTGACTTTGCATTAATGGAGAGAAAACTCCAACCCCAACAATCCGATGGAATCCTGCGAGCAAGGATTTGGCAAAAGGGGGAAGGAAAAACTCCCTTTTAATAAGAAGAAACCTTCAGCAGAACCAGGCGCACGGAGCCATCCGCCATGCGATGAAGCCCTTACCCCTCTCTCGACCTCTCTCAGCCTTGACTTTGCTCCGAAGAACGTTTTAATAGCACTGCCAGTGAGAGTCAACATTACATAGTAAGAATGCTAATAAGTACAACCCTCCACGGCCCATGAAACACCAGAAATAGACTGGTCTGACATGCTGTGAAGCCGCATCTCAAGAGTTTGGGAGATGTCAAAAGGAGAAGATAAGTCTACTGTTTTGTCAAACCTACATCACATATTTGGGATGATGGAGACTATCTGCAAGAAATACGGGTGGGGGACTTTACATTGAAATGCACCTTATATCCTTACAGGTACTTGAGTTAGCTGTATTCACATACATTCAATACTGTAAACAGCAATGGACAGAAAAAAATAAAACACCTCGCAGGCATATTGTAATCATTTTACACAAATTACAAGCAATGAGTAAAGCGCATTGTAGTTAAGTGTAGGTGGATCTAAGATGAATTGCAGTGTTTCACACTTCCCTACCTGTATTGCATGTATTCCCCAGCTATTGCACATCCTCATTACTCTCCTTGGATTTTTTCTTTTTACTCCTCTTACTGTGGTTTGCACTGTGCGCTCAGGCTCCTGCCCCCTCCCGCTCCTCAAAAGCCTGGGCATCCCAGGACAACGCCACGTTAAGGCAATCAGACAGAAAGCGTCTGAAGTCTTTTTTAGCGGGCACTGGGGAGACTTCAAAGCAGTGTCACAAAAACAGGCAGATGTTGTGGCTGTGTTTCACTCGCTTCTACATTGGCACGAGCACACACACACACACACAGATCCATTTGCACACATACAGACACACACATGCCTACACAGAGAAGCAGCCACACATGGCACACTGTCACACACATAGGTTGCCATGCAGCGCATTCAGAGAGAGAGAATGTGAGGTAAAACAAACAAACGCATGCACTCCTCTGCGTCCCACTCTTCTGTCTCTCAATATTACCAGTCTCACTGCTCCTCTAGTGCCTTCTTCAAGTGCAAGCAGCTATGAGATCTGAGCCCTCAAGAGTCTTTAATGTATAATTCTCTCTTTAACAAATGTTGGGAATGTGTCCTCCAAAAAAAAATTCTTTTAATAAGTTAGAACATAATCTACCAGAACAGAGACATTGGCAATGACACTTCAGGAACTTAAGAGGCCAAAAGTGCATGTTTTCATTGGGGGGAGCGAACACAGTCGCTTCAAGAGGGCACGTGTTAGCAGGCTGATGGGGAGCTCTGTGAAGGAGCAGCTCTTGGTAACAATAGAATAGAATAGTGTCAGATGAAATACTGGGTCAAACCGTGTCAGCTAGGATGACAAAACACTGGCAAAACAACCTCAGGGAGAGTGGTTAAGGACTGAATAAGAGTTCAATCAAGGGAAAATATCACAGTCAAGTGAGGATCAGTCATAAGACTTTATCAACACTTATAAAGATTGTATTAAGATTCTCTAAAATCCTCTACGAGACCACAACTAACTGCTTTTTCTCCTACTCTCCACTAAACTGCACAGTGACAACCCCGCACAGCTAGGATGAGCAGTGATTCTTCTGTGAAGAAAACAAAATGAAATGAAGAAATGCATAATAAACGATGGGTATCTGTGAATATGCTTTATCACGATTTCACAAAACAGAAAACAAAATAATGAGGAAAAACGTGCAATCAGTTCAGTATATCTAACATTAATTGAGTCTCAACAGATTAGCATAATTACTCCGCTGGTATGCCAATTAGGCTCTTTTAGAGACTTTAATGTCAGATGTTAAATATGAAATGAGACTGTAACTGTAACCAGAGCCCGACCCTCATTTAAGTCGGCCGGTGTCACAGGACGATAGGGACTCAAAGGTACAGTGCCAGAGTGTGTTAGATGGACCAAAATATGAAATTAAAGAACATAATGCAGAAAGATACAGATGGTGCTATCACAGAATCACATAGTCGGTCTAGACCAGTTCGACTCTATAGTTACTGTATACTGTTGTAGCACAATTAGCATTAGAGCTAAGAAAATGATGGAGGAGAGAAATCTGTTTGCCCATTATCAAGGGACCATGACAAAACCCTTTCAGACACTGTAACTAATAACATATGGTACATACTAGCTTTATGTATTACAGTTACACCTAAATGTAACAGAGCTATAATTATTCTTAGCAGATTCACCTTTATGTTCCTGCAGATTGAACTCGTGAGCTGTGATAACAACGCAGGAAGTTGTTTTCATGATTTCCGAACTCTGAGAATTCAGAAAGTATCCACTTGCAAGGTCGAGAATAGCACAAGAACCACGCTGGAGGCATTTCTAATTAATGCCCTCGTCAACAATGTGAGCACTACCCCGTTTAGAGGCACCGCATCTCGACTCGCATCCTACAAGTGAGGTCTATAGTTTAACATTCTGACTGCAGGCAAAAATATTTATCTCTGCGCATACAGCTGGCAATATCCTATCTTATTCTATTCATGCAATATTAAGTTAACAGTTTCTTTTTTATGATGAATTTCTGTATCCACAGCTTTCTGACAGAATTTCAAAAGCAATTCTTTGGTAATAAAGGTGACAGGGTTGCATAATGTGATGTATAATGCATATTATTTACATATAAACACAAACAGAGTGCGAGAGATTTTTACTGAAACAGAGCTCGACGAAGTTTTGAAAATTTCACTTTCAGCGTGACGGTAACAAGTTTTGCCAAAGATGCATGCAGCGATCTCGACAATATATCACGACTATAACAACGCTTTTGGTTCATCGCTCAGAATTCTGGACTCTGGCATCATGTCGGGGTATGAACATAAATATATGGCGTCCTTCAAGGTGGTTTGGGTTATAAGCGCCGACTGTTCACTTAACATCTAATTTAGTATCTCAGAATTTTGTAGTTGAACAGGATAACTGAAGCTGTTTGTTTCATCAGTGAGCGCTCATAATCTTTCGACTTGCGTAACTCTAAAAAGTGTTGTATGCAAATCCCCCCAAAAAACTAACCTACAAATATTATAAACAACAGAATAACTCTGCAAAGTATAAAGTCAAGTAGGACACACGCATGCACTGACGTGTGACATTTGACTCTTATAGGCAATTAAAATGTGTAGCTGAATTGTGTAATGAATGATTCGCGGTTGTCAGGCAGATAACGTGTGTGGCTGGAATCCAACATGTGATGTATGCACATAATAAATGGCTTTGGGGTTTGAAAGGGGAGCATGTTGTAACACTCCACACATCACAGAACATCAGCATTCGCTGATGACTTGAGGCATTGATCAATAGCTCCCCAGTGAAAAACAAAAATCAGCTGAGTTCTAACATAAATACTCCCCCGTGAGAAAACGTGATGAAATCTGTTGAGAAAAACACAAACACAATGACACCTCAACTCAGGAGGATATTCACGTGCCACTGAAATCAGCGTGTAACAAAGATTTACCTGACAACACCCGGGGACCAATCATTTCATAAATGACAACATGGAAGGATTGAAACAACAAATGAGCCCCCCACCCCCCTTCCACACACACACACACACACACACACACACACACACACCCTTCTAACTGCACTTTCTTGTTCTCTTGATTTTTTTACCTTTGACTCAGCCTGTCATCACCCTGTTCATTTGACTCATTTTAATCACGTATTTGGGAATGAAGCGCTTTGAAAAATTGACAGCATCATTATTTAGTCCATTACGGCCCAGAAGAAAGACCCCGCAAGACTCGCGCTCTCTCCCCCATGCTGTTTGAAGTCCAGATGGTGCGTACGTTCCTTTATAAAAAAAACACAATTATTCGGGAAAATAATACCCATAAAATGAGTTTTGAGGGGCAGGTGGAAAAAATATGAACGATGGGGTTTTGCATAGAACAAACAATCCTGATGTTTGCAGAGAAGAAAAAAAAGAAACACACATACAAACACAAACTTCCAATTAATTTATAATGCTGGCCCTAGTTTTTGAAGTCAAACTCTTACTAATGTTTAACAATTGAAAAGCTTCGCAGGAAAAAAAAATGAATCAAAATAAACAGAAATGAATAAAAAAATAAATTATCGCAAATGTGATAGCACACAATAGCACACACAACAACATACTGAAATGTTCTGCGGTAAAATCCAATACTTGTCTGTTTTCTTTTATTATGGATATTTTACTGTTTAGAGGTACAAAATAGTAAGTTTTAGTAAGTATATAAACACACACACACAACACACACACACACACACACACACACACACACACACACACACACACACACACACACTCACACTCTGCTAGAGTCTCCAGAATGGAAGCGAGAAAGTCCATGCCATCATTATTTGTGCTGCTTCGTCCTTTGGGGGGCATTAATCAGCTAACAAAACACGCTATGGGCAAACATGTTTCACCAGCAAGACATTTCATCAATTTAATGGTTCAACCAGCTCAAAGTCTCTAGTTCATTCTGTAATGAGAACATTGAACCATGTTATTTTTTCCCCTCTCTTTTACAATATTTTCTCTTTAGAAATCCCGTGATTATAAAAGACTGATATGTAAACGTGTAAACAATGATAACTCCTTGCATATGATCGATCGTCCTTTAGCCCCGATAACGCCGCTGACTTGCGACTACATAGTGGAAGAATCCAGAGTTTCCTGGATGATAAACTCTGGTGGGATGAGGACAGTGTGTCCCTGTGTGAGTCGACTCACTGGCTCTGCTTCTCAAACACAAGCCAAGAGACAGGAATGCTATTTATTAGTGTCCCACCACATCAAGGGGATGAGTGGGCATTACTCACCCTGAGAGTGTGTGACAGACATTAGCTGTTCTCTGTCCTTGCCAACTTTTTTTTAGCTGCAACTGTCCTTCCACTGATTCAAGGAAGACTAAGAGAAAGTGAGAAGAGCTAGGCAGAAAAAAACAGGGGCTTGAGACCTATTGCCACAGCAAGCCTTTGAGCTATCTGTTATGATATGATGATGTTGTGACAGTCGCTTGATGATATTATGGTCCACTGTTGTCTGAGGGGGAGCTCGGCAACACAAAAAAAGAACGAGGTGTAACACGTCCTGCAAGGAATTGCTCCATACTGTCTGCATGCAACAAAAATAAAAAGTTTTTTAAAATTAAATTCTTATATCACAACTTTCACACATTGCTTTTTTTAAAAGAGACGCATGTAAACAGCCACGTGATATCAGTGTGGCAGAGCTGTGGAAAAACACAGCTACAGCACTGCAGTTGTGTTTAATAATAAGTATGTATATAATAGGCATATTTTTAATACATATGGGCTGACAGTCTGCCAGCTTGTGGCTCTTTTTTAACAGCAAACAGCACATCTGTGCATCTGCTCTCACACAGGAAGTCAAACCAGCTCACCCCCCTCACAAACCATCAGTTATCCATCTTTCCGAGGCCTGAGTGAAAAATCCTGATTTCTGACGCTTTAACATCTGACATTAGGCAGGCGACTGATGTCTGCTGAAAATGCTGCAGGAGCAAACAGGAACTGAGAATATGAAATGAGGACTGGGGAAGTTTGCTTTTTGCTTTTTTGCTGAGATTGTGTGACTGACATTAGCTGAGATTGTGAGATTTGTCAAACTGCACGTCATGTTGACACGAGCAGGGCGACATGCTATCAGTGGAAGTGTCCTGTGGTGACGGCATCTAAAGAAACATCTCAGGTTTTTTTTGGTTAGTCTTTTGACACAGCTTCCAGCCTTGAAGATGGTTTATATTGCAATAACTTGGCTACTGTAGAAGTATACTGATATGGCTAAAAGATATACGGGGTCGAGAAAATAAAAGTTATAGTAAACAAATCCGAGCGTATCCTAAATATGGATTCATTTTCAAACTAAGTGGGAGCACTGCATCTAGTTTTAATGTTAAAACTCAAACCGTAGACACAGGATAAACTGATCAAATTTGTCTAATTGGGGAGGCTCAGGTGTATATTACTCCTTAAAGCATAACACTGCTGCATATTAGCTTTTACTAGGTATAAACTATTTCATTCTTATTGCATTTAAAGTTATTGTTGTCTTGTGAGGACAAAAACTAACCAGAAAATTGTCTAGGTTTAATTTCCTCGCCATTCGCGATGAGTGACCAGAGTCGGTGTGAGGAAATTCGGTCCACAAACGTAACAAAAGTCTCTCTGGGCTCCCATCGTCAGCTAACCGCCAATATACAAAATTCTCTACATGCTGCCAATGTTCATTTCATCAAGAAGCTTGAAGAGTCAAATACAAACCCCAGCTGGGGACTGGTTTGTCGAATGGCTTCCCACAGAGCTCCAGTCTTGCCCAGGCTGGAGAGAGGCGAAGACAGTGCGTGATGGGGTCTGAGATGAAACCCTGCTGCTTTGGTTAAATGGTGACCACATAGTCTCTCAGTTGTCAGGGATATCCGTTAATATAGACCCAAAATGTCATACACTCATTGTGGCTGACCATGCTGCAATAAGAGAATAATCGCTGTTTTCCGGAGGGTGATAGCTACCTGTGGTGAAAGGAGAATGGGAGGCAGAAAAATTCACTTTGGTGGGACTAAAAAGTGCTTTACAGGGCGTCCACAATTTTCTAAAACACAAATTCAAACCATGGTTGTGGAATAAAAGCTAAGCACTCAACAGCGTTGATTTCTTCCCCTTTACATAGATACCTGTGGGTCTTTTGGATTTTTGGTCTTTACACTTTACACAAAGCCTGCTGCGATAAAAAGTGAGTTAAAATACAACGGGGAAATCGTTTGAAGTTGGGACGGTGCCATTCTGCGTTTTGTTCATTCCATTTTTAAAAAACTTTTTTGTCGCGCGCAACAGTGCTTCAAAACAAATTTTAATTCAAACGGCAGCATCTACGATCTTCTGTGTTCTTGCGCTGAACATACGGTTTCTAAAATTATTCGCGCCGCACGTCAATATATGTCTTGCTTCAAATAAAAAAGTATCTCAACCTGCTGTGCTTTTGAAACCCCAGGAAAACGTCAATGAGCAAAATACAAAATGGTTGTCCACGAGAGACCGGCGGGTCAGCGCGTGTGTGTGTGCGTGCGAGTGCGTGGATCAGTGGAGACCCCCTACCTGGGCATCGCGCTTCCTCCACTCCTGGGTGTGCTGCTGGTGCTGTTGTAGGACGGCCCTGGCCTGCCTCTCCAGGCTGCTCGCCTCCCGCTGGTGCTCCTGGACCAGGCTGTCCTTTTCCGCGCTGTGCTGCTGCTGTAGCCGCGTCCTCTCCTGCTCGTGCTGCATGCGCTGCTCAGCCATCTGATTGGACAAGCAGGCAAAGAGAGACTTCATCAGCCAACACACACTCAGAGCAACCCTGTCGTCATGACAACTTGTCCATCCACCGATCCATCCATCCTTTCTTCGTCCTATTCCGTCAAACCCTCTTCCTCCACCCAAGAACCCCCGTGTGTGCCAAGCCAAATTTGGCGAAATTGGTAGGAAAGTGCGGGGAGGGGTGAAAAAAAGCGAGAAAAGTTTTGCCGCTTCCTCACGTCGTCAGAGGACGACATGATGTGATGTGTTTACATCTGGCTCGCTCCCCCCCGCCCTCCCGCCTCTCCTGCCAATTGTACAGACTGGCCCTCCACGTCCCACTCCTCTTTCTTCAAATCTGTCCCCCTCGCCTTATTCTGGGATCGGCATATAAAAGAGCTGCGAGTTTGGGCTATGCAAGCAAGCTGGTAGGGGTTAGCCATCTGGCTGCAGCAACTACCCAATGCCCCATGCTATGCGCCTGACAGCATGTGAAAATCGGCTTAGGCAATGACTATGATGATTATTATAAACCCAAATTAGAAAAAAAAATGGAAAGAGAGGTGAAAGGAGAAGGTGCTAAAATATTCTTGGTACTGTATTATAATCTATGAATGAATTTAACTGATAGAAAATGCGCATATTAATGAAAATCAATTCCATTTTCTCAAAATGTAAATGTCTATGCCACCAGAATGTAACTGAGGTTTATACTGCTAATGCAATGTGTAGTAAGAACCTGCACCAACCATTCAATAAGAAGGCGTGGTTAGCGGTTAAAAACACCACAGCAAAGCCTTTAGTCTCAGCAGAGCTGCAATCACCTACACATAATACAGCAGAGCAAAATAAAACACTTCTAATGGGACGCAAAGCCCCAATTTTTCAGGGCTTAATCATCCTGTCAGCTGAACCAAGTCTGTATTCCATCTTGGCTGTAAGCGGAGTCACCTGCTGAGAGGTGAGCCTTGCCAGTGAAGCTCCCAGCCCCAAGCCCCCAAGCCTTTCCCAGGCTCCGTTCCGTTCCCACTCCCCCATGGCGGGGAGACAAGTGACCCCCACACCATCCCACCGTGCAGGCCCAGTCGGAGCCCTGAAAGGACAGCAGGGGCTTGGGGCCCATTTGCCTCCCTGCTTTGAAGCTAATCCCCAGCACATTGTGCATGACGGCACCCTACCTGGCCTGCCAGAGAAGCGGAGATCAACGGCCTCTGTGCCCGCTGCCTGCTCTATCCATGGTTATATCTTCCAAAGTTGCCTGCTATTCAGAGCAGGTGATGAATGAGGGGCTATCTACAGGAAGCCGGATTCCATCCCTGGCACTGAGACGAAGGCCACAATAGAAACTTGATTTAGACAGCCAAGAATGTATTCCTCTACTTTTGGGAGAACTTCAACTTCAACCTCAGCAAATAGCAATGAAAGGATCACTGAATAAAAATGGATTTTATCTCTGAGGCTTAGTTGATGGCATGGCAGAAGTAAACAATTACACACACCCTCAGGATAACCTCACACACATGCCATTTTTCAGAACAGATCAGGACAGCAGGCAGGCAAACACCACACGAAACAAGCGCAACATGTTTCACATGCTGCCAATGATGATGTCTACAGAAAATTCTAGTGACAACTTGCACCGCCTTCACCTCCTTTCCCATTTAACAAAATAACACATGCAAATCAGATCCACAGCTAGAATGCGTTGTCCCACACGAAGAGTCAGAATCATACAGCTGTACATTTTAGAGCTGAGGGATTGAGCAGCGCGCAGCTGCTTCAAGAACTCCCCAGCAGGTAAGAGAAAGTGGCGGAGGACGTCCTGACTTACTGTTCCTTTCTGCTCAGACTCTCGGCCCATGGGGGGAGGTTTGGAGGAAAGAGGGGATCTCGGGAGAAATTAGGATAAAGAATTGGGCAAGATGGTGGAAAAATCTTTTTAGAAAAGCACGGAGAGGAGATGACAGAGAGCAGACATAGCAAGGAGCCTGGCTGTGACATCACGTAGCGCCACTGTGGACTAGAGGATGCTGGATGCTGTGGTTCTTAAAGGGACCGGCATGGTGCTTATGAGGGAAGACTGAAACGGGTATGGCACAGCTGGGTGCCGTAGATACAGAGTGAGTCGGGTGTTACTGCACAGCACGACTCCCGTCAGCCTGGACCGACATGGTTGTGTATGTGTGTGAGCTGCATGCCTTGAAGCAGGACAGTGAGGTAATAGGCTTCTTTCAACCCTGGGGAGGGAAATCTGAAAATGTTTGGAAAGGCGGAGGGGAGAGGAGGGAGGAAAGCAGAGTAGAACAGAAGGCCTGTCTGGTCTCAGCAGGGGAGAATGGGGTGCATGAAGGCGGGTGGAGAGAGACTGAGGAACAGAAAAAAAAAAAGACACCTTCAATCTCACTAGAGGTTTGTACTGCAACTGGCCACTCTATTTATTGCTGATATATGTGTTCAATATACGTATCGTCTTGTACATCTACATGTAATTTTGCCTCTGCACACAGAGGATTTTAAATTGACCATTTAAGATGTGACTCAAGTGCAGACTTTCACTTAAATCAAAGAGTTCAACAAAATTATCGCATTCACAACCATTTTTATATGTTTTCCTTTCTTATTATACGACAAATCAAGCAGGTGGAATTGAACTTGGATTCGGTAGCTGTTCACTGATTCTGAATGACAAAGGTCATGGTTAGGGTTAGGCTGAAAGCCCCCAGAAAAGCTCCAGAGAGATCGCAAAAACTGCAGAAGTGGCCAAATCAGCAATCAGGTAGAAATAAGGAATGCGCTGCCCAGCTCAGCATCACCAAAAGAATTAAAAGACCATAGAAGACAATTAAAGTGGATGATTGTAGAATTCTCTCTTTGGTGAAGAAAAACCTTTCACAATGTCAACCCATATCAGAAACAGACTTGAAAAGCTATGTGTATTATTGTCAAAGTCTACAGCCAAGAACTTACAAAAAGGTGCAACCCACTCATTACACTCAAGAACAAGACGGCTAGATTAGAGTTAGCAAGAAAAAAAATGTAAGACTCCGGATAGTTCTGGAAAAAAAAAATGGATACAATTTGGGCAAGATCAACATGTACCAGAATGAAGGTACGAGAAACAAATGTAGAAGAAGAGAAAAAGCTCATGATCTAAAACATACACATCATCTATCAAAGATGGTGGAGGAAGTGTCGTAGCATGGGCATGTATGGCCGAGCTAGAACTAGCAGGCATGTATGACCAAGTATAACCATGCATATTCATGTATGGCAGTGTAACTACGTCACTAGTGTTTATTGGTCATATGTCTGCTGATAGAAGTAGCAAGATGACATGGATGATGAACCAAAGTATACTGCAAAAGCAACCACAGAGGTCCTGTTCTTCAATGGCCAAGTCATTTACCTGATCTCAACCCAAAAGAGCTATTTTTCTGTTGTTGAAAATGAAACTGAACGTAGAGAGACCCACACACAAGCAGCATCTAATAACAGCTGCAGTAAAGGCCTATCAGGGGATCACAAGGGAGGTTAGTGATGTTCATGGGTTTAAGACTTTAGGCAATCACTGACCGCAAAGGTTTTTCATTTCATTTCAGTTTTAAAAACAATTTTTGTATTAAAAATTATCCTAGTTTGTGAAATGGAGAACTGATTATTACATAAAAGACCGAAATTCCTGAACAGCTAATGCAATACTTTTATTATTATTTTATCACTGGCTAGAAAAAACATTTTTGCTCCCAAATAAACTTTGATAAGTGTTTTTTTCCCTCCTGTATGATATACTTTTACCAAATTCTTGCAGCTACACATTCTCCCATAGATCTCAACATATTCACTGACACCAATATCACCGGTCGACTTGTACAATAAACCAGCCTGCTTTAGTATTTATTGTTCCAACCTAACATCTGAAGAAAGAGGCCGGTTGTGTATTTAAACTCTCAAGGTCGCGATGAGCCGTTTAATCTTGATACGTCTCCCAGACTGTAAGAGGAAGAGCTCTGTCAGAAACCACGATGTCTGATTGCCTTGGGAGTCAAGTGGAAAACAACTCCTTCGCACACAGATCCCCCCCCGAAGCTGCACTGGAGGGAGTGTTCTTTTGTGAACATCTGAATGAACTACCTTGACCCCAGAAATCTTGTGACACCAGCTTTTCTGGAGTGAAAACACAATGTACTCTCACACAGACACGAGAGAAAGGAAACAAGTAAAGAATGTGGAGTTGCTTCAAAACAATATATAACGCATGTCTAACATTAAGCGGCTGGTCACAGAGTAGCTCATGAATAATAACATGCCTAGGTGTAAAAACACCCCCCCTCCAAACTCTTTGTAGCAAATCTCAGCTCTCATATCAAAATCATAACAGAGACAGGTCCATTGTTTTCATGTATGTTTTATCTTTAAGACAAAAGCCTTTCTGATGTGCCGCTAACCCTATGTGGCTGTCTTCAACTGTCAACTGCACCCCCACTCAGCGTGGCAGTGGCTGATAATCATCACTTCAATATTTCCTGCAAACCTTTGATCGTTTACCCGTTAGTTATGACTTCTCAGAACAATACGCTGTAGCTGGCATTCAAAACACTGATAAATCTTTGCATTTACTGGATGGTTACATGGGGATGACAGTGTCTTTTAGATGCAAATGCAATCTGTTTAATGGTTTAACCAGCAGTGTCTATTTATATGACGATTTATCGTTGCAGCAGCCAGTGAAGCGCTTTATGTCCCGGCCCTTTCTTCAGTTTCCGGGGATGTTTTGAAAAATATTTCAACACACTGTAGTCTTTATATTTAAGTGGTTTTAAAATATGCTATTTTTTAACATTTTATTTTATAAATGCCATTCTAATTACAAACCCAACTGTTCAGCCATGGAGCAAATCGATAATGAAGCACAGTTTCTCCATTCCTTAGATATAAGACTGGCCTCATATCCCCCCCATTTACAGCGATCTACAGCAAATTACACGCAACGTAAACTCCATCTGGCCTGGAAATGAGTGTAAGCATGCTTATTAACACAAAGGTTGAGTGCTATTTGGTGCCTGGAAAGCAATCATGTTGTGGATATAGATGGGGAAAAAAGAGATGTCACAGCCGTTAGTAATATCCACGCCCAAAACAAGCGTGGTGTCACATGGTCATAAAGTCTCGTATGGAGTAATTTAGATAGTTTATTTTTTATTTGGTATATAAATACTGTTTACATTTGTTACAGTAACAGAAATAAAAGTGACGCTCTCTGCCTCCTACAGTAAGATCAGCCGCCAACACTAATATCGGCTCCTGCGGTTTAATTGAATCTGCTGCGTCTCTATCAGCGAGCCAGATTTCAAATGGGTTGTGAAAATGGTTTCTCGACTCTTAATTGAAGAAGAGTGAGTGAGATGGGGTGATAAGCGAGCTACACATCTTCTATGCAGATTGCGTTACTTTTCAATTGGCCACGTTTAAGATATTTATTGAGCCGGAATCTAAGCTTAATCTAAAACATGCCCCTTATCATGAGAAATTAATCAGACGGAACAGATGGGGAGGAATAACAAGACTGCTCCAAATGGATGTCAGTCGCCCGTTAGCTGTCTCCAATAGACCGAGTGCTCGCTGATAATAGAGTGAAGATAACACGATGATGGCGATGACGGAGATGAGCACAGAAGTCAAGAACAATTGCACAGTGAGTTAGAAACTCACAGACCTGCTGCTCGAACTTCTGTCTGAGGTCGTCGAGTTGCTGCGAGAACTCTTTGGCCTGCTTCTCCCTGAGGGACCTGGAGCGCTTCAGGTCCTCCTCTACCTTCTCCATCTGAAGGCATCAGAAGAATCCAGCACATAAGTTCATTAATTAGTACACAAGCATAAGGCTGGTCATATACATATATGTATATTTAGAAATATCTCTGCAGAATCGCAAGTACAGTAAATCTCATACACCAAACTACCAGAATAACACCTGGGATCTGCAGGAAAGTGAGGCTCCAGGAATATTTGTCTTTTAATTGGAGATTAATGAAGTGCCACTGGGAAAGAACACAACGAATTCCTGTGATGATGCTGGAATGACGCAGCATGCTGATATATAAATCTACTCAAACTGAAATCTAAATAATTTGCACTGTTACGCAAGCAGTTCACATAAAAATTTATAAGCCTTTGTCTTTGTGTTTTCGTGGAAAAAGGGATTCCGCAGTATTTACCCTATACTCTACTTCCCCGCACTCTACCTTTTTCCGATTTTCCTGTTCAGGTGACGGTAATCAGCAACAATTGGAAATGCAATTTACTCAAACGCCTCTGTATTTGGGCTACGCTGTGTGTAACGCTCAGGAAATGCAAAATGTGTTTTGATTAATCCATTTAAAATGCCGAAGCCTCCTTTGAACTATGCGCGCAACAGAGATTTGATTCTGCGTGGTGCTTCTTCTTCTTCTTCTTTTAAAAAAAAAAATCAAAATAGGGCAGACTCTTTCCTTTAAAGTGAGCTCTAAAAGTGAGATGCTGATTTTAAAATGAGAGACAGACAGAGAGAGGAAGGGGGTGATACAGATAATCCATTAGATATAACTCTATCTGCAGACAGAGAAAGAGAGAGAAGATGACGAGAGGATGGATGGGTGATGGAAGGAAGGAAGGAAGGGGGGGGGAGGAGAGTAAAAACTTCTTTTGAAGTTCTTTCTGCAACATTAAAGCCTTAGCCGGAGAACGTGATGCAGCGATGAACAAGTGGGGTGGGGAGGAAAAGAAGAGGAAAGAGGGGGGGTGAGGATGACAGAGATGCAGGAGAGACTGCTCCCCTCTCCCATGGCTTTGATGTGGGCTGAGGATAAAGTCAGATTGGAGATCAGGATGCCAAGGGGGGGCTCAACGGGAAAAGAAAGAATGAGCAACAGGATGGAAGGATGAGAACATCAGAAAAGAGTAGCAGGATGAAGTGGCGCACCGATATAGACATTTTCCAAGGCATCGCTCGCCACACATGTGGCCTTGAATTCAAGTAGCAAGAACAAGAAAGAAAGAAGGCAAACAAAAGTTCTGTCTTCCTGTGCAAATATTTAAAAATATTCAGTGTTGTGGCACCGATCCAAAAGAGTCTACTCGCAATAACGCAAAAACTTCAAGAAAGTCCCAGCTTCGACAACACCTGAATATGCTTTATTACTTGAATGGGATCTTCTTCCTTTTTTCTGCTCAGATGCATCAGATGCAAGCAGCACACTTTCTTCTTCTTCTTCGCTTTTTGAAATACAAGAGGGTATTTTAAATTCAGGCTTGGGAAATAACGTTTAGTTTGTTTGCCCACAAATATCCAAAACTCCCACTCAGACATAATAATGATTAGCCATTTAAAATACATAAATAAAAATAACCAGCAACTAAAACTTAATAATCTCTCCAGCATTGGGCCCTTTGAAACATTTAAGACCACACTCGGTGCAGCCTGGTCAATACTGCACACACGCAGTATAGCCAGAAATGCTTGACAAAAGCGCCTATAGCTAAACTGACTAGTAAAACAGCATCAGAAGTTTTCGAGCCGAGTGCGTATCGATCGGAAGTCTCTCCCAATAAGCAGCAGCCCACGCAGCGAGGCAGCGCTGATCGCGAGGCAGGCCCGACGTACTAATTAGTCTGCTTGCTTAATGCGGCGACCTGCTCTCCTCTGGAACCTGACCAGCCTACGTCACGCCCACTGACAAGAGAGTTCACTGTGCGATAGCGGTGAAGTGAATACACCTGCTTAATGAGCGGGATTACAAATAATTACATTCATCTGGAATGACTGGATGGCTCAAAAAAGGGCCTGAGGGTGATAATGTTCTTGGCTCTTGCATATAGATTTTTCAGTGTAAGAGCAAAGGTGCTGGAAAAATGATGCCTTGCAGAATATGTTCTCTGTGGTTAGGCTGAAAAAATATAAAGAGCGTGTGTGTGTGTGCCCATTGTTCTGGTTATTGCCAAGCAGGCAGCTCACTCCGCTTGCGGTACAGCAAACCTGACACAGGGTTACAGTTAAAGTGTGTGTGCATGTGTAAACACTAATCTGTTCTGGCACACAACAGGAAACACAAACATTGCACAAGAGGAATGTGCAGTCCTCGCATGAATATGGATGCATTCGGGTAACAGAAAACAGGTGTGCGTGGATGCCAGCCCGTGTTCGCTCGCATGCATTGTGATTACGGCGCGCGCTGATGTGCGTTATCAGACCTGCAGTTTCATGTCAGCGTAGGCCTTCTCAGAGCTGAGCTCCACCTGTTTCTTGAACTGCTCCAGCGCCATATCTGCCTGCTGGATGTGCTGTCTTTGGCTCTCCCTGGCTCTGTCCAGCTGGCTCTCCTTCTCCCTTCAAACCAAACACACACAAATGAACACACACTACATAACCATAGAAACACAATTGCAGACAAGAAATCCAGAAATAGTTAAGAAAGAAAGTAAACTTTTATTTTTGTAGAACTTCTCAAAACAGTAGTTTCATAGTAAAAGACAGAGAACGAAGATAGACTTAGAAGCAGAAAATCATCACTGTTCTTTTTGCATACACTCTATCAGGTTTGGTTGACCCTTTAAAACCTGAACTGTGAAATAATTGCCATATTATTTTGCAAAATTCTAATTTTTTGAAAATAGAGTATTTATGGAACCTGAGGACAAATTAACAAACGATTAAATAATGACATATTAATTTGCATATATGAGTTTTAATTTGCTACAGCTGACAATTTTTGCAATTTAATGATTATAAATGTATTGTGAAGTTTATTTAGGTTCACTGATGATATAGAAGTTTTAAAAACTCAGCAACACTCATGTATCAAACACGATAGACTGAGCTTTAATGTGGTGCTTTCTCTCGACATCAAAGAGTGAAATATTCAACAAACAACAAGTTTCTTTCCCATGTTGAACGATGTGTGAAGACTTTCCATGATCCTTCATTATCGTTCACCCTGTTTTAAATTAAAATAAGTCACTTTGTGCATGCGGTATAGCCTCGCTCATCGGAATGCGTGGCTGTATCTCCCAGGCAGGCGTGCCGATGCTACTGCCGGTAAATGTCAGGTCACAGTCTTCCAAGAGGAGAGGGACTGACAGGCACACTGAGAGGGATGGCCTCATACTGAGAACTGTCAGAGCCCAGCCAACAGGCCCAGCCGCAACATCATATACAATGTAGCTGTCAAGCTTAACGCACAGAAGGTAGGTGGGGAAGGGAGTGTGTCTGGGCGGAGGGATACAGAGTAGAAAAAAATGACAGCGCTAGAAGCCAGGGAAGTGTGTGAAGGTGTTATTTTTGTAAACAGCTTTTAAATTTCTGTCCATCCATCCACTACACCTGCTTATGCGGGAGGGTAGAGCTGGGCAGGAGACACGTGACACCACGAACAGGCTGTCAGTCAATCACGAAACTGACACCAGACAAAGTTGCTGCTGACATTCAAACCTGGAGATGCAAATGAACCGAAATATTTTTGGAGCCAGGCTAAACTTCTTGCTCTAAATTTGCACCTCTTTGCATATTTTTTGGTTTATTAACCGATTAAAAAAACAAACAAACTGAAATAAAGGCAGACATAAGAAAATACACAGCTATATGAAAAATATTAAAAACTAAAAACTTACTAAAGAATTAAAAATAAATATACAACAGACTAGTTGACACACGTTTGCTATTATTATATGATTCTATACTCAATATTGTGATGACAAAACTCTGTTGTCACCAATGACTTCGACTCAGACTTGACTGTGAAAAATAATGCGAAAAGCACGCACATCTGTTCTGCCACCTCCAAGTGTTTGTCACATGATACCCACAGTAGATTTCGAAGTGTTGGAATTTGGCAGATTCACTCATCTCTTGCATGACACTTCTTGATGAAACCATGTTGACAAAATCCAACCAAAAAAACCCCCCCACAAACCTGGAAAATATTATCCCCTTACACTCGTATAACGTTCGTATTTTAATGACGCCACACGTGCTCCTCACATGTGTGGCGTGCACGAATATAGTCTGAATAAACAACTTAAGAATTGCGCACCCAGGTTTAAAAACACCGAAAAACAGATCATAATAATTTAACGACAGCATCTGTTATCCATGTACAGTGCATAAATGGGACTTTGCTAAAAACAGAATTGCGTGAATTGATTTAATTTTCACAAAAAGTAACACTAAATGTGCAACTACATGGACTGCAGCCACTATTTCAACCCTTCAAGATGCTTCATCTGATTCAAGCACAAAGAGCACGATATCAGGGGGGACAGTACGACTGACTGTGCACTTTTTCCTCTTTACAGCGTGCCTTATGCAGTGCTTTGAGTATAAGTGAATGTGTGGCTGTGTTTTTCTGCTCCCTTGTAAATTGCTACTCTAAGAGGGTATGGATAATTATTCCCTCTGGACAGACAAGCAGCAGCGAGAATGAAATTCTGGCCAGTGGGACTTTAAACCAATTAGAAGTACAACTATTACTAAATTACAACAGGCACACATCGGGTGGTGGTGGTAGGGGGAGGCACTATGCTCCGTGCATTTATCTGTACTTCACAAAGCAGGAAGGCTGTCAAAAGCAGCATGATTATGAGCATCCATGCACAACTTAAAAAATAAATTAAATGAAAAATTGGAAGTACATCTAAAGAAAAGCATATAGTGGTTTGCAGCTTTGTAAAGTGGTTAATCTCTTCCTGTAATCAAAGAAACAACTTTAGGTGTTTATAAAGACAGAACTGAAACTGAGGCGATAAAACCCCCCCAGCAAAAACAGAGGAGGCAATAAAATAAAAAAAAATTAAAAAACAAAACAGCAGAGAACAAAAGCAGAGGATTGAGAAAGGAATGTGCAAGCTTTCTCTCCTCTTTATAGAGTTCTGTCTCTTTGTAATTTTGGTTTCTCTCATGTTGGACATCAAACGACAAAGTGTTTTTTTTTGGTTTTTTTGCCTCTTTCCCAATTTTGTGTACTCTGTAATTATTAATCAGTCTCGTTGCACGACTGCCTTCCGGACTCAGACAGACACAAAGGATATGTGGGGAGACTGAGATGGAAAAAAGAGAAAAAAAAGAGGAAAAGAGAGAGGAAGATGGAAAAATGGATGTCACAGAAATAGCAAGTTTTTTTTTAAAACTTCCAAGAGGAGAGCGTAGAGAGAGAGAGAGGGAGAAAAGAATTGGGTGTGTGTCTCGCTTGAGAGACAACTGAGCCTGCGCGTGCGTGCGCGCTCACGTGCGTGTACAGAGGCCTTTGTTCATGAGCCACAATCCCAAACTCTCTGTGTGACTGACAACTCTACTCAAGGAGTGCACTATGAGTAAGTTGGAGCTGGCTGCTGGGCCTATACCTCAGAGAATACACAGGAAGAAAAAAAAGTGACTGCAGCTAACTTCAAGTATGTGACAGATTGAAACATATTATGCTCTTAAGCTGAGGAGAGCAGGTGAACGCTTGGCCTCTTCGGGGAATCTCGGGAGCATAACTGAGTGTGTGTGTGTGTGTGTGCACGTGTGAACGTGTGTGGTCACTACAGCGGTAGACAGCGTGTCACCATCAATAACAGAGCAACGAGGGTGAGATGAGAGGACAGCGAAAAAGGAGTCAAGGAGGCCTGGCAGAGAGAAATGGAGAGGGAAAGGGAAGGAGAGGGGTGCCAGCGCCAGGGCGGCCTGTTGGCTTTAAATGGATCTCTGGTCAGAAAAGTGGAAGGAGAGGAGGCTCAAATTAAAGATGTGCCTTCGCTAAAGAGGAAGTCCTCTTATCCCTCAATCCTTAAACAGCTGTTTAAAGGGGAGGAAGAGAGGGCGGCAAAGAGAGAAGAGTGTTTGTGTACTAGAGAGGGTGAAGGAGCTTCCGCCAGCCAGCCGCCTGGCAGACAGGAGGGGTGCGGGGATGCCGGCATATTCCGGACTCCTCTGACCACACGGTGCCACGTGCCGCCTGTGTGAGTGCGCGAGCACATGGCGGATACACAATGAAGTTACTGTATATAGGCTCACGCATGCAGTTGACACAAAAGCACCCGCTGACGTCTGTGCACAAAGACGAAACTCTTAATTGCTTATGCAAATATTCTTTTCATGTAAGCAAGAGCATTTAAGAATTGTATGGGCTGTGATGTGGGTGGAGCAGCACATGGAAAAGACTGACAAACAGACCAGAATGCACGCTTGCATGTGGATGCTGCTGGTCTCTAGCATAAAAAGCCAGAGAGTCAGTGTGAGTGTGTGTTTGTGTGTGTGTGTGTGTGTGTGTGTGTGTGTGTGTGTGTGTGAGAGAGCCAAGTGCATGTGAGTGCCTCCACATCTGCGTCTGTGAGCTCATCCAAACGGAATGATAACGAATCCACAGACACATCAAAGGGGCTCGGAGAAAAAAAGCGAGAGCACATAAAAAGAGAGAAAATGCAAAACTGAAATATTCAGCGCCCTCTGAAGAAAAAATAAAACAGGCTTGGTTTTCATCTGCATCCCCAGAGAAAGAGAAAGGGAGAGAGAGTGGGAAAAAAAAAGAAGAAGACAGAAACAGACACAGAATAAGAGACAGACCACAAATAAGTGAACACAAAAGAGAGATAGCACAAGGGCAAGAAAATATTAAAGGCAGAAAGGGTAGAATAGAGGGAATAGAAAACAGAGCATCGTCGAGCTGGATGGCTTTAAAGCCAACCTACAGTTCTGGCCGTGTTTATGAGCAGCATTTCACTTTAATAAATTAAACAAAAAAGTAAACAAACGTAAAGAGCACAGCCCTCCGCCTACAGTGGCATCTACACATGTAGTCGTCCACGTGCCTGCAGGGAACAGTTGCCTCGGTAGCATCTTTAAAGACACGACTGTTGACCTTTATTTTTTTAATTTAAGCCCCAACCTTCTAGCAGTTTGCCAAACCCCAAAGATTTTGCGGCAAAACGATGAATCAAAGATGCAACAAACTAAGTTGAATAATCAAAAGAACAACAAGCGGTTGCTCAAAGGCAACCGCTTTCCAGTTTTTCTCAGTCAAGCTGAATATGAATTTGTGGAGCAAAAATAAGACATCAACTGGCCAGTGAAGATGCTACATTTTGAATATATTTCAGTATTTTCTGATATATCTCAGACCAGATCAGTCACAGAAATACGCGACAATGCAATAACTAAGTAGCTGATTTCCACATCTCGGAGAAGTTGCAAAGGGAATCGCTTTGGAGTGCTTTGCTCGAGAACTAGAAGGATATGACATCTGACATGATGACATTTCAAACTTTGCTGTGAAGTTTATGCTCTCGCATAATCCCCGGAGGAGAAGAAGAAGAAGAAGAAAAACGACTTTACCTCACACTAGTTAGTGAGTCGTACCTCAAAAACACCTAAACACCAATAAGGAGAGAGAATAATGAATCTGGTGCAACACACACTGGCAGTAGCAGTATGTAGGTGGATAAACATGGTGGGTGGGACGGAGCAAAAAGACAAAGAACAATATATGTTTGTCATTGTTCAAACCAGCTCTGGAGCTCGCTCAGTTCCAAGGCGTTAAAGAAAAAGTTGTTCCCTCCAAACAACTTGTCGCTTTAGTGTCGCGCAGACACGCCGAGGGAAGGCTGTTATTTGTGCTCTCTATACATCCGATTCAAACTACAGCAACAAAAAACCAAATGGAGCAATTTTTTAATAAAAGTTTGAGATAAATCTAGGAAAATGTTGTTCTACGTTGGTTTTCCTGTCTCTGCTGTTGGCTTAAAATGCTATTTGGCTTTACGAATTATGCAGACTACAATGGAAACATGCTAAATCAACTAGGCACAAGTCCCTAAAGTGAGACTACTGTATTTACATATCCCAAACATAATGCAGTGGAAGATGAAGTTGAGTGAAACAATGAAAGCCCTGAAGACAATCCGTGCAGTCTGAACCATCAGCTCTAAGCGAGCCTGCTGGTCTAAATTCAGACTCTCAGCGCAGATTTGGAAGAAAACCAGCTTCGCGTAGAAATGCCAATCTTGGTTTCGAGTGACGACCGTGAAAGCAGAGAAAACCAATTAAAAATCATTAAAGCAGGATATTAAAATGTCAGACCATTAAGTGATGGGGTGATTAAATATGACAAATAACAGCTGAATAACAAATAACCAGAATTACTGCTCATTTTTATTCATTATCTACTTTACTAATTCAGTATTCAGAAATAGGAGAAAATACTGGTTAGACTGACTCAGTTATATCCTTGCAGTGCTATCTGATCATTACAAGCTTGAATAATAAACATACAAATAAGTATTCATTTAAAAAAAAAATCTATCAAAATCTATTTAAAGGACAGAATATTCATTTTGTCAAATCTGTGGTATTGAACTGATTCTTAACCCATTCCCAACTCCCCCTTTCAAAGTAGTTATCATGGGAGTCAATATTGAGCCCCACTGAAGCTTCTCAATATTCAGGATCCATGCCTCCACCTGCTCCTCCTGCACCTGAACATTAACCGTGCTGCTGGATGGCCCCTGCTTGGCTACCTCTGGTCCCTCTCAGGACCCCCATCCCTATTTCCCTCCATCCCTCCTGTCATGGGAGAGGAATGCTGAGAAAGATAAGACCACTTCAAAGACACACCCAGTTGTAGAAAAAGTGCGCGCACACACACACTAGCATGAAAGAAGGCATTGGATGAATCCTTTATCTTTAAGAGTAGAAGGACATGCATGAGGGACCCTATCTCATGCATGTATATGGGTATGCACAAGGTGAACAATGACACGCAGCCAGAAGGAAACACACGTTATCGGCCAGAGCAACTGTTGCTAAGAGCTGATTAGAGAATAAACAGTGAAAAAAGGCGACGTTTCCCCCCCCCCCCGAAAAAGAAGAAAAAAAATCAACATTAGTAGGGAAGTGACAAACTTTAAACTAGAGATGGATTGTTAAATAAATCAAAGACTGAAACATCATATTAATGATGCCGCGTGTGAAACTGGATAGCCGCTCACAGTCAAGTGCTACTTCGGCCACTCCAAAGTGTAAATAATCAGAGAGACAAAACCAAAGTTTGCACCACGCCTTAGTAAAGATGTGGTTTTGTTTAACGCAGCTGGGATACAAGTTCTAGGAAGGGCGACATGAAAAATAAAACGATGCCTGCGTCTCAGAGAGAAAAGAAACGCCATAATCTACAACCTTTTTCTTTTTCTCTACTCTAAAAATTTGAGTGGTTTTCTATTTGCCCCAAATTGTGATTTGGAGGTCGTTGTTGCAAAGCAGGCAAGCTGTTCCCCAGATGAGCTCCCTCCTCTCTTTACTACCCCATCCACAACCACCACTATCTGTGGTGTATCTCTCCATCTCCATGCTAATGCCCTGTAATGATCTGAGGCAGGTTGGGATGAAAAAAAAGGAGAGAAACTTGTTCCCAGCGCAGCTTTGTAGTGCTTTCTGTTGTTGTTGCCATAGTAACACAGACCAGGAACTCAAACTGACACAGCAATGCTTATTTGCATGACAGGACAAGAAGATCATATTCTTCTTAGATTTTGAATGGGTATCACTTACTTATGCTACATATGAATAATCAGATCCATTAAAAATGCACAACCAGCAGTCGCATCAACTTATTAAGAAAAAAATATAAATTTGTGGATTTTTTAAATATTTCTTTTTATATAGGCAAAGACTGTTAATAATAAATCTATGTTCACATAGTCTGCATGGATCATTGTGCATGCATTATACAGATGCATGTATCGCAGAGTATCTGAAGGAGGAGGTTTCTTGAGCAGCTCTATTTGTTTAATTTTATCATTCATCCTCCAATCTTCACACACACACACACACACACACACACACACACACACACACACACAAACCTGCGTGCGGTCTTGCTTTGACTTTGAAGTTCTGCTGGATCGCCTTTAAAGGCCGTCAGTGTTGCCACGGCAGCAGGCAGGTAGCAGACATCAGGCTGCTCAGTGTGTGCGTGTGTATGCAGCCTGAGTATTTAATTAGCTAAGAGCCCAACGGGCCACTTGCCGTTTTCAGTGTTTAAACGAGGGAATGACTGGCTCGTTACTGATACTAACAACAAGGATAATTTATGCACAAACGGATCCGTCTGCTGTGTTTAAGGACGTTCTCTGTAGCTGGGCTGACAATGACAAGCAAACAATAAGAAAACACAACCATCAGTGTCCCCTTATGATATTTACACCGATATTTACTAAATGCTACAAAAATGTGTTTTTTTGTTGCATCATGGTGACTGAAAGAAAGGAAGAGGAGTAACAACCATACAATCTTTTCCTCAAACAGCCACAGTGTTATTGTTAGTGTTTGTCTAAGACCACTTTGACCATAGAAGAAGAACCCTGGAAGACCTTTGGGTTTCTATTATGCTACAACAAACAGCTAAAACCCACTCGGGGTGAGTGATGGCACTGTGACGAGCTTGGGCCATGTATAGCTGGAACTGGAGCTACAGTTGCTGAATAGGCCGAGCCGGCGCTCTGTTTAATTGTGCAGAACATGATCTAGTCTTGCCACAGAAACTATAATCTGCTTGTGGCCAAGTAATATGGCTCTGTATGGGATTAATTACCCAGTGGAATGTACTGACTGGCTCGCTGGTTGGTTTGCTGATTGTCTGCAGTCTGCTGAAGTCGAGCATTTCAACATATGCAGCTCTGGATAGAAGAGAGTGTTGAAGATAAAGGAGTTAGTGTTGGATGTGGCATTTAGAGTAGATTACATGTTATTTTTTTATCCATTCCTTTAATAATATTTTCCTCTATAGTAGGCATTCTGAAACATTGTAGCTACAAGTTTAATTAACAACACTATTTAGGTGTGGCTACATTCCATTTAGGTAAAGCTGTTTCATTGCCCTGCATTTGTGCACTACAATAACTTCTTGAACCACGCAATGTACGTGAGCAATCATTATTGGAAACAGTTAAATCTGCACTTTCAACGCTCAACACAACTGCCTCGAAGCAGGAGCTGCAGCAGTATATCATGCTGAAAACATAGTCAATGTGTTTGCAAAGCGTTGTGTATTTAACAATCAGACAGGCCCAAAGAAACACTGACATTCCTCCCCTTCAGACATCCTTCGCCACCATTCGATTGCGTGTCCTTAAAAGTTGTCACAGCAGTTGTCTGAATGTGTTGCAGACACATTAATGAAATGCACATGCTTAAGACTCCATATGTCTTTGAGCTTCTTTGTGCAGCTCACTGAAAACTTGATTGTTGTGGACCACGGGGCTCCACAATCTTTGTATATGTGCCTTAGACCAAACATACCAACAACATAGCATTATTAATGTTATTAATACTTCTCATCTTATCCTTCATTGAATCCTCATCCTTGCTGGATGTCGTCACTTAGTCAAAATGTTTGACACTTTTCCACAGATGCTGGAGAATATGGCTCATCTTGGACATCTTTTTAATACTGATCGCCTTTCATACTTCATACATACTTCTTTTTTTTTTTTTTTAACTTGAGCCACAGTGAGTTTTACTTTTTACTTTTCTTTCTTAACCACTTTTAATCCAGAGGAAGCACTTAATCCAATGCCTATTTTGTGTCTGCACTAATTTTTTGAACATTTCTAAAGAGATATTAGTGACTGAGGACCAGTCTGGATGGCAGAAAGGGTTGAGGGCGCACATACGCATAGGTCTTCCTTCTGGCGACAAAGATGGAGAGAAGTAAACAATCCAAAAGTGTATTTACCCTTCACTAGAGTGACACTGACAATGTTCAGTAATCGTATGAGTATGTCTGAGTGAAGCAATCATGTATATAAATGACAGAATATGGTTACTTTAACAGATTTCACAATTGAGCAATGATGGGTATCTCACTGACTTAAAAAGAGCATATTTATTGTTAAATACTGTGTTACAGGCCACCCTCACTTACTCCTGTGGGAAATATATGGCTTTTTAGTTTATTCAAAACAGCTGCATGCTGCATCTGGAAACAGGACTGATGAGAATCATGAGACTGAATTGAAACAAATTGCTGAATGATGGTAGTAAGCTGAGTGGAGGCTGAGGAAAAGTGAATTAAACAAGAACTGTTGGTGGATTCACCGCATGTCATTACTTTGCCATTTTATCAATTGTTGATATCAAATATTGATCAGTGTAGCGTTCATGTTTTTTAATTTTCTTGACTCAATGTGCATCACCCCATAACACTCTTTAATATTAACCAATACCCAGGCTGTTTCTCGTCCATTGAATATCAGCCGTATGATTGTGTCAAAGTCGACAGTTTTGTTTATCAGCTTTCATTACTATAGAGACTACTCGGTTTATACAATAGGATTAGATTTGCCAGTTTTCATCAAGTCATCGCAAACACCAGTCACATGTGAAGCTCTGAGACTTTCAAGGCTCTCAACTCAGTACTAGTTTCAGTTATGAGAAGAGATCAAAGAGAGCGCGCAAGGGTTGACTTGTTAAAGCCAAACTCCGCCTTAAAACAGAATTCATACACGCTGTTTTTATGATCAAAGACTCAAAGTCAGTAGACATAAACAACTCCTTTTAATAAAGTCTGAAGCCACAAAATCGAGGCCCAAATCTGTGATATTAATGACTCTTAAAAAAAAAAAAATCATGCTTGCTAACATTAGACATGTTGGAAACTTTGCTGCCGGTTTCAGTACAGATAGTGATAATGCACCGTGACTCTCCATGTACCTGCCACAACGGCAATGTGACAACGTCAGAATATGACTGGGTTGGTTCTGTATTGTGTTTGTGCCTGAAAATCTGCCTGATCGTCCTTTTACTCCACATTCTGTTGGATTTTGGAAAGACATCTGATGCTGAAATGCTGATAAAGTATCTTAAACAGACTAAATAATTATCAATGGAGTCTAAAGCATAGACCCATGAAACGTCTTTAATTCAACACAACTCTCTGTTTAGCCTTTTCCCATCATACCTGAGTGCTTCTTCCAGTTTGGCTATCTTCCTTTTAGCCTCTGCCTTTTCCTTCTCTGCCTCAGTTTGAAGTGCCAAAACCTTAGACAGATAGAGAGGGAGAGAGGGAGAGAGAGAGAGGAAGAGGGAGCGAGGATGAGAGTATAGGAGGAACAGAGAGAGAGGTGCGAGTGAGTGCAAAAGCAGACACCATCAAACATCACTCAAGGAAACTCTTCTGCCTGTGACCTTGTGCATCTGGTCTCATCTCTTCTATCACCCCATCAAAAGTAGCTGAGCCCATCCCGCCTGCCTTAGAGGCCCTCTCAATCTGGATCTATGGCAGCCATATGGGACCTTCTCATGTCCAGATACCATACCACAGTCTCCTTCTTGTGTATCCTTTAGCACTCCTCGGGAGCGGAGCGAGGAATCTTTCCAGAGTAAACAAAAAGGAAAATGAACAACGGACTTGTCTGTCTTTCATTCCCCCGTCACCTCGTGAAGCAAACAAAGAAGAGGAAAAGGTAGGAAAAAAAAATACAGGTGGATTACGAGGGCAAAAAAAGAAAGAAACACACACACACACACATCAAAAGCAATCCACTGAGGGAAGCTTAATTTAAATCCTCCTTGACCCCAAATAAAGAACACACATGCCTGCTAAGTTTTTGCAGGTGTATCACTCACAGGCAGCCAGATGTGTATGCCAGCCTGCCACCAAGATGCGGCACTTTGAAGATGACCCAGCTGCAGTGTGGAGCTTAAACCTGATCTTTACCTATGAAGTCTGGCCTGGCCTAGTCTGGTCCAGCTCAGATCATTAACAATAGCCTTTGTACTTTATGCTTTATGGCTGCTCTATGGCTTTAAAAAGGGTCTCTCAAAGGAGAGGGGGTAATCAAGCACAGGCCTGGGTACAGAGACAGTGCATACTTCAGACAGGACCCCCCCCCCAAAAAAAATGTTTATTTCAATTTGCTTCTAACTTGTTTCTTATTTTTACAACTTAATAATTCTTGATCTAAATGACCAACTTACCATCCTGCCTTCCTTTGCGCCAGCCTAACATCTACCTGTTAACTGAGGCTTTTAGGATTTTACAAGAGCAGAGAACCATGAGGAACATGCGGCTCCAAGCTTTGATCTCCACTAATCACTTTGTTCAGGGGTGGTTTTGATATAATGACAGGAGGTTACTGAGCTTGGCAGATGGATTTTTCCTTATGGAACAGGAACACACTACCTTTTTCTCACAGCTGATCAGCAGTTCATCTTTTTCCTGCTGAAACTTCATCTCTTGATCCTGAAAGGAAGCAGAGTCGAATCAATAGGTCAGAGAGAGCTGCTAATGACAAGCACTTTTAAAGCTCGTATTGTTGCAGTGACGAAAGAGAGGTTTAAAATGAGCGTCGCCACCCGAATCATATCATACCCTGACTTGTTGGTGTCTTCGATGTTCACTGTCCTCGAGCTGCTGTTTGATCTGAGCCACAGTTTTCTCTAAATCTGCCATCACCTCAGAGGCCTGCAATAGAGAGTGGAGAGATTTGCTAAAAGTTGTGTGTTATTAATCAGTCAGCAGCAAAATTTAGCAGGCCGAGGGAGATACGTGTGAGTGTGTTGTGGTAATGTGAACCTTAGCAGCGGAGAGAGCATGCTCATGGTGCAAGTGGCTCAAGTCGGTCTCGTACTTGACTTGGAGCTTCTGCGTGGCCTGCTCATGCTGCTCGCTCAGCTCCTCCTTCTCCTTCTGCAGGATCATAATCCTGTGAAAAGCTAACGGCTTGACTCAGACTTCACGAAAGAGTTTCACACATACAGATCCGTTTCTATTCATACACCATTTTTACTGTCCATCCGCTGCACACTAGCAATAGATTACATAAAGCTTTCTTAAGATGTGAAGAAGACATTTAAATTAAAAAGCACATGGCAGTAAAACCTAGTCATGAAAAGCTGGTTAGTGTTGAAAAGCTTTCAATATTAGCACTAGCTACTCTTCTCCTCTTTATCTTTCAATCCACCCCTATACCACACGCCAAACAGGTTCATACCGTCTGTTGGCCTCCTGGAGTTCAGTGCTGATAGATGCAATGTGGATCTCCAGCTCAGCCTTCTCCTGTGTCACTTTCTGACGCAGCGTGTTGCCCTTCTCCCCTTCTGCTGACTGCTGTTTCACCCGGAGCTCGAGCTCTCTCATCGTTTGCTCCTGGACACACAAGTTGTTACGAAATCAAACAGCTTGAACCGCCAAGGGCGTCAGCACGGGAAAATGAGCATAAGTCAGAGGATCGCATGCTCCACAGAAATCAGGTCACTGATATGAACGTATCGAAGCTAACATGTGGCTAACAGTGCAGCTGAATGATCCTCTCACTTCACTCATTGACAATAAATGATAATTACTCCAAAAATGTGTAATACTATTACATGCTAATAAAATTTGTAGCTGAAAATCCTTCCCTGCTCCACATGGCAAACTTTTAGAAGACCCCTTTGTAAGAGAAAAGACGAGATAAACTTTACTGTCATGTAAGCATACAAAGACTCAAGTTAAAAACAAACAAAAAAAAAACAACTCAGATGCACATGTTTCTAGTCAGCTGTTGTTCCTCTGTTACATTCTGGCTACTGTTTAAACTTATTACCCAAATTGAGGCATGAGAATAAACTCATAGTGATACCAGCTGAAAATGTAAAAGTTAATGAATGCTTCCATAATAGCAAACTGCACAGGCCGCATTTTCTTTCTACAATTCCAGTAACAGACAATAATCAGTTGTTAGATGGGTCAGTGTGTGAAAATTGCCTGATATTACTGGCAATTTCAAAGTCTAGCCACATCTCTTAAATTACTGACATTTAACGCTGGTGGCAGTAAAGTGCTGGTACATCAACATAGGGCATCATAAAAAGCCTATAACTTCATCGATTTAAATATCTGAACATGGTGATCCTGCATCAGATCAAATGACTCCAGCATACACAATGACAGCGTTGAGGTATTTCAGTCTCTTTTCCACTGTCAAAAACTTGATCAAGATTCAGACTTTCAGAAGACAACGATCAAAGTCCAGCCCAAACAGACAGCTTCTTCCTACACTGTTTTGATTAAAAAGAACTTCCCTTCCCTGCCTACTGTCCATCAACATGCACATATGTATCTTCGTGTGTGTGTGTGTATGTACACATGACAGCGTGGAATGCAGTGTAGGCGGGCCGATAAAGGCGATGACGGGGCGCTGATTAAAGACGGAGCGTGCTAGTTGATCTAGATGATGACAGAAGATTGCGATGACTGAAGGTGGAGTGACGAGAAAGGCGGGGAATGGTGCGTTTGAAAAGAGTATGCGAGCTGCGCCCGGCAAGGCTGCTGAGAGAGACCTTTGTCTTTGTGTTAGCAGTGTAGGCCGTTAAGAAAAGGAACAAGGAGTCTGTGTTGTGCTGGGACGCATGCTGACACTTAGCTTTCTGGCAGGAGATGAGAAGACACGTCTCCACACTGAAGCCTGACTCGGCACACCTGGACCCTCAGTGGGGCCAAAATATGTCCCCTAATTAGGTGTTTTAGAAGGAGAATGACTTTGTGTGAAGTGCAGACTAAACTAGATTATGAGCTACGCTCCTCTTCGAAGATTTTGAAATGATTAAGCCTTTGAAGAGGGGGGGAAAACAAAACAAAACATGTAAGCTGTGACAAAAAAAGTCATAAAAAGTGATGGACGACCTTTCACAATATTTGTATCTGAACTACAGCCAGCAACTGGAAGGCAGCCTGTATCATCGCTCGTCTCCTGAGGCCACGCATATTGTGCTTCAAATTCTAATAATAGAATTTGGTTAGACTTACAAAAGTCCTCATAAAAACATCACTATAATACATATATAGAATAAGCAAACACTATTAAAGGAAGAGGATAGAGTAAGGGGGAAATAGTAAGCTTGAGGAATAAGTGTCCAGCAAATGTTTTTTTAAAAGGTTTAGTGCCATCTTCAGAAACCAGTTATTCTATATTTGTCTAAAACAGTGTTACTAATTATATCCTATATATAGGAAAAGCCCATTCAATCAGTGGAATATCAGCAGTGGAGACAATGTGGCACTGCTACAAATGCATCTCTATCTTTACTTGGTTTGGACGTGCACGGACTACTGTTAAAAGCTTGGCTGGTGCAGATAGCAGCTTGTCTTTATTTTCAAACACCTACTCAGTCACTTCTACCTGTTCTGCCCTGCGCAGAGATAAGAGCCAAAAACAACATCCGAAGTATCTTTTTGTGATCTCTGTTGGAGAGAAACTCCACAAGGCAGCGGTGGGCAGATGAACAGTCTTTATTTCATTTGTTATTAAGCTGCATCCAGTCTGCTGTATTTGAAGGGAATGAATCATCGACTTGAGGTTGTCCTGGATTGCTTGTGTTGCGTGTGATGTGAGCAAACTTTTCATATTGTGTCCTGGATATAAACTTAGGATCTACATCTCTTTGGCACAGTGGTGCAGTGGTTTCCAAACACATTAATGTTAGGTTAACTGGTGCCAGGCAGTCAGCCTAGGGCCCATAAAAGGCTCTCTGGCTCTCAGGCCAATTTCATGAAGCCTGCTTCTGATTGTTTGGTGTGGCAGTGTTCATCCTGTTCGTCTTTGTACAAAGGTAGCAGATACCGGTCCTCCTGATAGATTAAGGAACTTCTATGACCCTGTCCAGCTACCCTAGAGTAACTGTCTTTCTCCTGGAATTGCCTCCATGCCGGGGAGACATAGAACTTCCTGGCAATGGCACATGCGTGCCGTAACAAGCACAGGCCTGGGTACAGAAGATTGAAAGATGTTGGACTACAACTGTAACCTCCGTATGGTCCAAGCATTGTCTACCTCTAGTATTGGTGGCTGGTGCTCAGGAGGTAGAGCAGGTCATCTACTAACTGGAAGGTTGGTGGTTCAATCTCTGGCTGCTAAAGTATCCGAGATATGCTCTTGGGGTTCACCAAGAGCGTTCACTGGCATCGTGGACTCAATTTGGACCATTGTCTTTGATTGTTCGATAGAAAGCACAGGTAGGAAAAGCATAGAAAAAAGTGCTTGTATAAATGTGTGACTGATGCATGTTGTATAAAGTGCTGTGAGCGCTACAGTTGAGTAGAAAAGTGCTATATAAGAATCAGTCCATTTACCAGCAGTGACACCCACAACAGCCAAATGCACAACTAGTGCATGGTGATCCTGCATCAGATCAAAAAGTGTTACTCTGATTTCTTCGAGCAGTGTATTTAGTAGAGGAGTAGCACTGACCACAAACAACTACAATGTGATTTGCTGCACAAAAGCACATGTTCAGCATTACTGGAGCTCACTTCTATTTAATGAGGAGTATGGACTGAAAGGAAGATTCATCTGGATATTGAAAGACTCAAGAAAGTCAACATGGGGCAAAATGAGCCAACTCCAGCTCTAAAGGATCAAGCACAGAGACAGCAATCGCTGACAAAAAGGTGCTGTACCAACTCACCTGAGATAAAGACTACCTTCAACACATATCCTCAGCGTGTGTTTGTGAATAGCCCAACACTACAGGAGGACAGCAGCTGTTACAGTGACAGGGGGCCTTTCCCCCCAATTTCTTGGACCTTGTCTGGCCTTAATTATTAAAAAAAAAAAAAAAGGGGGGGGGGGTGTAATCAACCATGAACCATTCAGTATTTGCAGCCTCTTAAATGTGGCCCTGTTGACAGACTAAGGCCAGAGGCAGCGTGTGTGTATGGCAACCCATGAACACTGATACTGATAGAAACTGTATTTATGACACACGTGCATTCAACTGGCCTCTGGTGTTGATGGTCCCAGCTAATGAAATGTGCATAGTCCCACTTAAACCAAAGTCCTTTCATAAGACTTCAAAGAAAGTGCAGCTTTGGGAGGTGTGTACGCATGTGTGCACGCACATCTTCAAGCACAATCACGGCAATGGGTAAGATTTAATACATACTTGGATCAAAGACCTTTTTAAAGATGACAGGCACAAGATATGAGAGTCATTCTTGGCCAGAGGTTAGAGAATGTCTCCTTTCATTTCAGCCACCGAGTGTTGTGGGTCCCTTTTTTCCCCCCTGATTAGCCATGCGACAGATGTATACATTTAGAACTAACTGAGGAAAGAGTTTTTAGCAGAAGTAAATCTAGTCGCAGAGAATCCTGTTTGTTCCAGTGAAAGGTGGTGCTGAGCATAGAAAATAATCTGCCTACACTAAGCGTTTGAACACTTGCATCCCCTGCTGCTCTTTAGGATGAATCTCTGAAAGCTGCTCACACTATCTTAAGTATAAGTCGTGATCACAGACAGATGGAACAAACATGTGCATACAAAAATAAATAATAAAAAAAGTAAGGGAAAACACGACAAGTCAGGTAGTTAAAGTCGATTTACACAAACACTCACTGTGTAACTGATGGACACAAAAATGTGACTAAGTTAACCCAGAATAAAATACTAAATATGTTGTGTTTTATATGCTCATCATGTGAGTTTTACACTACTGTGCAAGTCTTGAGCCACTCCTCCTTTCTTCGCATTTTGCTTCCAAGAAGCCTGCTTGCGATGCCCAAACCCATGGCCACACTCTAAAGTCGGTAACTTTTGTGTATTTTCATTTCTTCATTTGAACACAATAACACACTTTAGTTTCCAATAAGTTTATTGATTGGTTTGGAAAGTTTTTATATTTGATTAGATATTTGAGTTTAGGGTTCAGTGGTTTTGATGTTCTTCTTTGGTATTTAGTTTATTAACAAACTAGCCTGTACTGCATGGTTTTTGTGGTTTATGATTGTGTTTTGTTTAGTTACCCCTCGTGTGTCATAGTGATGTGATCAGCCATCATATATACCCTTGTGTGTCATTTCCTGTTTAGGTCAGTTATGTTTGTTTGGGCAGTTGTTTGGTTTGTTAAGTTTGCAGTTCTTTGCCTGAGTTAAGTTTTGTTTCTTTGACCTCTTTTATGAGCTCAACATTTATTACTTTTGTAAATATAATTTTTAGGGTTAAATAAATGGAAACCCTATTTTTCTAATAATTCCTAGGACTCCTCCTACCCAACTCAGCCCATCACACTGGCCATTTTTGGAGGAATGTTTTTTTTCTGGTTCTTAAAGTCACTTAACACTGACCTACAAATCATTAAAGTATTAAAAAAAAAAGCACCTAACTCAATGGATGATCCAGTGTCGCGTCTACACATAACTGACAACTTAGCAAAAGAACAACAGTATCTTTAGGTCCTTTATTTACTTGCTGCCAGTCACACCATTTGTTTCCATTTCTTTAGTTAGTGGGAAAAAAAGAGGAAACTGGACAAGCAGTGGACAAAAGAAGTGTCAGGCCTTAAAAACGGTCCAAAGCAGGTGAACGGTATCTGAAAGTCATGTCAGCCAAGACCTGACAAAGGACCTGAGAGATGTATCTGACCCTTCATCTTATCCATCTACTGTTAACTGAACCTTCATCAGAAGTGGTCTCTGTGAAAGGGTGGCTGACAAAAAGCTATTCTGAAGGAAGGGAGACAGACAGAAATGGCTGAGATTTGCCAAATTCCAGAAAAGTGTCTGAAAATCAGTAGTAACAGGTCTTGTGGAGTGATGAAGCCATAAAAATAAAAAATAAATAAAAATCAGTTATAAGTATGTATGGACAAGGTCAGGAGAGAGGTTTTCACAGCCATATGTAAAACATGGTGTAGATTCTGTATTTCAGCCCTAGTGTTGGGGATCTTGTCAAATCTGATGTAAATATGAATCAAGAAAAGTACAGTCAGATTTTGATCCATCATACAATATTATATGATTGGCAACAACTTCCTTTTTTTTGTTATGACAGTGACACCAAATACACTGCCAATGCAGTAAAGGGATATCTAAATTGAAAAACACTGAGTGGAGCACCATCAGTCACGGACTGCTTTCTCCAGAGCCTGGACCTCAACATTATTGAAGCAGTGTGCAATCATCTTGACAGAGAACAAAAAAGGCAGCCAACATGCGAAAAAGAGCTTTGACTGTCCTTCAAGAAGCCTGGAGAACTATTCCTGAAGACAACTTAAAGAAATGACAGGAAAGCTGCTTTAGATAGTTCAGGCTGTGGTGAAGAACACAGGTGCTCATCCCAAATATTGTCTTTCAGTCTTGTTAGAATTGTACAAGCTCTGTTTTTGTCCTATATACCGTATATTCATTTATGTTTGCACGTTACAATACATATTTGTGGCTCAAAACCTTTGCACAACACTGCATCTGTAAATCCACGGGACCACTGGTTAAGTGGGAGTCTTCCAGCACATCTGCTACTTTGGTATGTGCAGCAACACAAGGTCCAACATAAATCAGGGTGTGGAGATTAATAATTCAATGTCAGAAAATCACATCATTGGTCTCAGCAGACACAACACACAGCAGCTGCAACAAAAAACACCAACAGACTGAGTGCTAACACAACATTTCAAAGAAGCTGCTCCAGAAAATTATTTTTTGTCTGAAAGTGTGCAGAGCAATTGATCCTCAACACCTCAAATCTACAGCCAGAGGCAGATGGTGTTGTTTTTCCTTTCATTTAACTTGTAAAAAGATGACTTAAATAAATAAATAAAATGATGATGAAGTCGTCTATATCAATCTGAGCTACTGTAGCATCTTACGCATCTCATGTCAACAGTGTTATAAAATGTGACACATGCATTTCAGGAATAAAACATGAAATGGTTGCTTAACTATAAAAGTAGAAAGAAGATACGAGGCAGTGTCGCACACTTGACTGATGAGCTGCTGTGATCAGACATCCAAGCATGTGTAGTATTGAACTGGGTGTCATTGCATACAGTTTAATAAGAGTAACACAGCAACTATGGGTGAGTAACACCCACGTGTTTCATCAACATACTGTTTGTGCACATAGTACACAGATTAACAGAAAGCCAGAAAAAAAACCAGCTAACAATATTAGTAAGATTAATCTTTGCTGCTGTATTAATGCAGTAAAGCTGACACATACACACACATCCAGACTCACACATGCCTGTTTCTGTACTCACAGTTGCTTGTGACCGTGCATTATAGTCAGACTCCATCTTAGCCAGTCGGATGTTGGTGTCCTCCAGCAGTTCCTGGATATTCTGTGTGTGTTTCTTCTGCAATTCAAACTTCTCCTGCTCCATCTCTGTCACGGCAGCATGCAGCTGCAAGGGCATGAAACATCTACATGTCAGTCACAGATGTTCCTCGCCACGATTCCAGTCATTCCATCCATTCTCTGCCATTTATCCTTTTCAGGGTCGCGGCGGGCCTGGAGCGTATCCCAGCTGTCTATGGGCGAGAGGCAGGGTACAACCTGGACAGATACCAATCTGTCTAACCAATTCATTATATTAAAAACACTCGATGAAGGACTTGTTGAAGGACTTGTGGACTGATGAAGAAATCTCATATCTCACAGTCAAATGGGCTTTTAGCTTCAGACTTCCACCAGACTTTCATGCCATACTTTCTTTGTTTATAAAGTATATAGTGACTGAAACTTTTGGGCTTCTGGGTAACAGCTACAAAATGACATTTACGTCACACCTTGTAATGTTACATACATACACTCAACAGCCACTTTATTAGGTATACCTTGCTAATAATGAGTTGGCCCCACCTTTGCCTTCAGAACTGCTTTGATTCTTAATGGCATAGATTCAATGAAGTGCTGAAAACACGACTCAGATTTTGGTCCATGCTGACATGATAGCATCACACAGTTGTTGAAGATTTATCTGTAATGGGAATCCCACTGTCATTGTCCAGTTACACCACTACCGGTAGGGCTGTGCGATATGACCAAAATCTCATATCCCGATATAAGAATTCTATCGTCCCGATAACGATATAAATCACAAAAATGTAACATTTTCTGTAAATT
>NW_005187460.1:2811755-2813602 GCF_000239375.1 Pundamilia nyererei
AGCCACTACAGTGACCATCAAAACGATGAAAAAAATATTGCCGTAAACAGTTTATTTTGCGACACCACGATAGCGTAAAATGAAACGATAGACGTTTTTATATCGTCATCCGATATATATCGTTATATCGAACAGCCCTAACTACCGGCAGCTTGAAATATTAATAATACAAGTATGGCCATTTTCCTTTGAGCTCTGGCCTCATGTATTCTCTGTAAACACTAGAAATCGTTGCGTGGGAAAAGTAGATCAACAGTTTCTGAAATACTCAGATCAGCCCTGGCACCGTCTGCCACCAACAACCATGCTGTTTAAAGTCACTTAAATCACCTTTACTCCCCATTCTGATGCTCAGTTTGAACTCAGCAGGCCGTCTTGACCATGTCTATGATGGACCATGTTCATGAAGTTGAACAGGTGTACCTAATACAGTGACAGTGAGTGCATACTTCCAAAAAGTGGAGTTAATACCGTCTGCTTCTTTAGATGTGCAGTATCTCTTTTTGAACAGGGTTAAACATAATTCATATGCTACACATTTTTTTTATGTGATCTGAGAGAAAAAAAATGTTTCTATAACATCATTTAGCACATGCTGAGCGGCCCTGAAGAGATGAGTGTAAATTTCATTAGCATCTTATTGAGCCCCCACAGCTGAGCTAGCTGGAGCTGTAGGAGTGAAAAGACAATTTACCTAGGGCACAGAGCATTAATTTTTCAGCAGTGAAAAAACCCACACTAACTTAAGCACCACATGAAGGAATGAGGTACAGCCTGGCTGCTTAAAGCAAAGTCTGCTTGTCTCATGCTAACAAACAGTCTTCCTCTGGCTCAGGGCTGCTTACACGGCGTTGGCCTGTAGAATTTCTAAGCCCTTCAACTTATCCTCATACCTTCTTCTCCCACTCGTTTTTTAAACAGTCGGCGCTCTGATCCGACATCTTCTTCAGCTCTGCAATCTGCTTCTCTTTGCTCTCGCAGATGACCTGGGATTCTCGCAGCACGCTTTGAACTGCGGGTAAGCGCAGACACAAAACACACAAAAGAGCAGTCAGGCCCTGCCTCAGGGTATGAACAGATGGACACATGAACAGACATGCATGCACACTTGTGCTCGACTGATGTGCTGTCAGGAAATCAATGACAGTAAAGATTTTGTTTCTATTTGAATGGCTACTATTTCTTCTGTGTGACGCAGTTTTATCATCGGACACTCTTAAAGCAGACACGTGAGAAAAGAAAGGAACAAGACCAAAAATCACAGGGCCACAGGAAATCAAGTATAAAAAGACACATAAGGTGACTGAATTTTAGATTGAGCAGCACAGCTGGAGAGTGTCACTCTACACCAGTGCAATCCTTTGTGGAATTGCATCTTTTTAGGCTTTTTACTCCAAGTGGCAGAGACACAAGTATAAACATCCTTCATGTTAACCCCGCAATCATGTGACCTCTCACCTTTCTTCTCCAGCTTACGGATGGTCTCCTCTGATTCTTTCTGCTTGGTCCGGTGAAGGCTCTTCATCTCCTCAATCTCACCATTTTTTCGGTCCAGAATCTACAGATGGAGAGGGAGACACTGAAAGTGTATTCGGCTGTTTTTCTCTTACTGCCAAGAAAATGGCATCTGTCATAGCAAAGCTAAAGCTATTAAAGTTTTCGCATGCAAAGTTCACAAAGGCTAAATTTAAGTAAGCACTATGTGACCCAGATATAAAAAAAGAAAATGCAACCGCCCACACTGAAAGACAGCGCAGAGACCCTGGAGTTCTTGACAACCAGCAACACTAAAGAAGTTTGTTTTGTTTTTTTTGTGCAGAGTTTCTTGCTTTGTGAGCTCATGTATA
>NW_005187460.1:2820162-2822762 GCF_000239375.1 Pundamilia nyererei
TTCACTGAGCGCTCAACACAGACAGCATCGTCAGAAGGAAAGTTGATAAAATAAATTACAAATTTTGTATTGTTCGATACATATGCCTACCGAACCGAAAGCACTGTATCGAACGGTTCAATAACGATACGAGTATTGTTGCACCCCTAATATTTATATATGAATATATTCTTCAAGGTAAACATGTGTTTGAATCCGCTGGACTGTGGAGTTTGCATGTTCTTCCTGTGCCTGCATAGGTCCTCTCCAGGTACTCTGGCATCTTCCCAGAGACAGCCAGGTGCTGCCACTCAAATACATTTGATTGACTGACCACTAGCAAGTGTGATCACCTTTATCAAAGTTTTAGCAGTTTGCTGATCTGGAGCATTCAGATGTGTGTTAAAACAATGCCATAATCTTCCCAGGAAGGTCAGACCACACAATACTGGTCAATACTGCGATACCTACGTTTGGCCAACCAGCATATCAGCACAAACACTTCATACCAACTGCAAAGCACGGTAGAAGAGTGATGATTGGGCTTGTTTTTCAGCCATAGGATCAGGGCACATAGTGCAGCCACCATGAACCAAAGAATCCTCGAGGCAAATGTGACGCTATCTGTCCGACAGCTAAAGCTTGGCTGAAACTCGGTTCTGAGACAACAGTGATCCTAAGCACAGAAGCAAATCTACAACAAAATGTTTGAAAAAGAAAAGACTTGAGGTGTTGCAATGACCCAATCAAAGATTAGACTGTGGTGGGACCTTAAGACAGGTGTGCATAAATGAAGGCCTGCAAACCTCGATGACCTGAAGTAACGATGTAAAGTAGAGTGTGTCAGAATACACTCGCAACAATGTGCGAGACTAATAAAGTCAGACAGAAAACCATTGTTTCAAGCTCATTTTCCTACATGTTTGCATAGAGCCCTATAAAAAAATTTTTTTCCCCATGACTACATAAAAGGTTAATTGGTGATTATAAATTGACTGTTGGGGTGAATATGAAAAAAGAATGATTATCTGTACATGAGACTGGCACCCTGTCCAGAGAGTACGCTGCCTCTTGCCCAATGACAGCTGGGATAAGCTTCAGCCACACTGCAACCCTGATATGAAGATACAAAAAACGAGAGAATTTAACGCCATACTAGCTTAACGGTGGTGACGCTTAAGTCTTCTGTTTATGGATGCTAATGTAAATTTATTATTAATTTCGTTTTTAAAAAAGACAGAAAAAGAGATTGTTCGTCTGCTATGAATCATGTGTTTATCTCATGCATGCCTAAATTAAAGGCTGTTATCTGTAGCAACATGAAACACGCTGTATGGCATTTCACTGTATGACTTCATTCATTTCATCTTTAATAAGCACATCCATTACTTAGGAGACTACGTGCAAAGTGTGAGAAATGGCAGCTGAATGAAACACCTGTGCTAAGGCGCAATGAGGTAACTGCATCTGCTTCCTGCTGCCATCTGTAAGTAATTAGTTAAATTAGGCCATGGAGAGTTTCTCAATTACTCTGTTGCATAATATGCATATATATGTAAGTGCATTCTGCAACTGGTGAATCTATCTGCTATGCAGATGGTGCCAAGCAGACTGGTTTACTTTACAGACAAAATGAATCCAAACTCAACAATCCAAGTCTCATTTTATCAAATCTACTTGAAATATCATTCTGAACCTGTCTATAAGCTTAATGGATTTTTTTGGCTGTATTTTTAGGTTTGGGAGTAATGCCATTAACAAAAGGGAATAAATAGCGTTATTTCAACAACAGATGATGCTCTGGCTGAAATGGACCAGTGGTTATCTTTCCATTAATTCCCAAAGCCCATGAGACTTTAGCATTTTGTTCAATTTAAGTGCACTTATTAGTCCAGTCTACCATCGTCTCTGTGAGTGAGAGTGTGATGGGAGAGAGATGAAAGGAGGATAGGGTGACTGGAGCAAAGTTCACAGAGCATTTAGGGATACCCATTTTTTTTTTTCCATTTTACTACCCTAGAGGCGTTGTTGTCATTTCCACTGAACAAGCCGATGACACAGTGTCAGTTCCAGAGAGAGTGCACCAGACAGTGGGAAATGGCAGCTTTTAGGATGTCCATTTTAGGATTGAAAATACATCCTATGCCGGGGGAAGGGGATCCAGCCTGGCTGGCTCTGACTTTGACCAATACCATCACTGGAAGAGGACAAAATTAAACTGCAGAAGAAAGAACCAACAGAATCTGTAACATATGTAATTTAATCTCAGTGCCATTTATAACATATTGTACAGTAAACAGAGATTTGCATGTTAATAACATAAGATGTTCTTCTGCACTTGATTTTATCAAATATTTTGGAACTACTCTCACCATGCTTTGGATTTAAAGCAATGGGACAACGACTCGTAGCCTTTCAGCAGCCGATACATTATTTATAAGTAGACTAATTAAAACTAAACCTAGCTTGTCCACTTTCCATCCGGCTCATCAAAGTCCACCCCTGAATAACTCCCCTTTGAAGCCATTATGGGGAATATTGGGTAACATTCAGTGGAAATTAAATTGGACATAAGTTGCAATCTGTATGTAATTAAAGAGAGAGAGAGAGAGGGGGGGGGG
>NW_005187460.1:2822864-2831950 GCF_000239375.1 Pundamilia nyererei
AAAGGAAAGTCATAGTGAGTATGTGACAGATCCCAGGTGCTTGATCTGCAGCCTAACTGACGGGCACCGACTATAATGTGAAATAAACCAGCTTTATTGCTATTTTAACCAGCTGACAAAAAGCTTTGAAGAGGTGATTACATGCAGGATGGAGTGCTAAGAAGAGGACAGACTCATTCCTTTACTTTTCATTAGCCACCAAATGAGAATCAAGATCAGTGACGGGCGTAGGTTAAACAGCTCTCCTGAGCACCGAAGTGAGCGGGCCTGTCGAGAAAAGAACTGCACAAACTATTTTCACTCATGTAGAGGGCATTATATTAGCACCAAATTTATATAATTAAAAGTTATCTAAAGAGGTGACCATAACAAATACAATCAAAAAGGAGATTTAGCCATGTTCACTAAAGGACTAAATGATTATCGGTTCCAAATTGGCTGGTCTGAGTTTTTCAGAAGCCGATGATTTGCTGGGATTGACCCATTAAACAATCTCTATGATTTGCGAGAATGGTCCAAAAAGAAAAAAGAAAAGAAAAAAAAAGAAAATATCCTGTAAGCAGCATTTTTTTGGTTAGAAATACCGTGTTAATGTCAAAGGTCAAGGAAAGATGGCCAGACTCAAATAACCACTAGTTATAACCAAAGTATGTACAAGAGCATCTCTGAAATCACAACACACTGAACCTTGAAGCAGATGGGCTACAGCAGCAGAAGACCACGTGTCACGGTCCTAGGCCATGTGGGCCCAGTATTCTTAGTTTCTTGTATTTTTGTATTTCGTTCCTTATTTAGGCCATGTTTCCTGAGTTGTCCTGTTGTGTTGTTCCCTAAGTGTTTTCCCTTCGTGACTCTTACCCCCTGTGTGCCCCTCTGTGTATTTATGAGCCCTCGTCTCTCTTTGTGTTTATTCCATGTTTCCCCTGACCCAGCGTTTCTAGTTCCTTGTGATGTTTGTAATATGCTACTTGTGTGATTTATTCTATGGCTTCTAGTTTTGATCCCTTGCCCTTCATGTCTCTCTGTGTCCCCTCTGTTCTGTGTAATTGTGTGTCTTTGCATGTTTGAGTTTGTTTTCTGTCACTCTGCATTGTGCATTATGTTCTCATGGTTGGTCTTTTGTTACTCCCTCTAGTCTAGTTTCTTGTGTTCCAAGCTGAGTAGTTCCCTCCGCGTATTTTGGTTCTTAGAGTCCTCTGCCTTATGGTTTATGTCTCTGTGTTTCTTAGTTGCTTTCTCCACTGTGTCAAGTTTGCGTCTCTGTATGATACTTCCTGTTTTACTTTGATGGTCCATGTCGTATGTGAATGTGTCCTGCTTTGCTTGTCTCGTCCAGCCTGATTACTCCCAGCTGTGCTCTCCTTCTGTGTCTCATTCCCTCGTTATCCCTCTGTGTATTTAAGCCCTGTGTTTCTCTGAGTCAGCGTCGCGTCGTCCGTCATGCTGTGTGTGAGTCTCCCCGTGTCTTCTGGTATGTGTTACAATTAGCTCTTCCCAGTTTAGTTTTGCATTGCTTTTGTATCACTGTTATCGTTTGTCACCTGTCAGCAATAAAGCTGCATTTTGAGTTCAGTTCTGTTTTCCCGTGAGTTTGCATTTGGGTCCTATTTTCCTGCCTGCCACACACCGTTACATGACACCACGAGGCTACTGTTTACAAAGGCTCACCAAAATTGGACCACAGAAGATTGGAAAAATGTTGCCTGGTCTGAGGAATCTCAGTTTCTTCTGCAACATTTAGGTGGTGGTATCAGAGTTTGGACATGGAGAACACGAAAGCATGAATCCATCAAACATTGTATGAACAATTCAGATTGGTGGTGGTGGTGACAACTGACCATTAAACCCCACAGCCTAGATGAGTATTGTTGCTGACCATGTCCATGCCTTTATGACCATGGCGTAACCAATCTTCTGAATGCTGCTTCCAGCAGGATAATGTTCCATGTCACAAAGCTCAGTTCTCAAACTGGTTTGCTGTACAGGACAAAGACTTAATTGTACTCAAATAGTCTGTCAGTGTCAATATGAATCAAAATCTCTCAGGAATGTTTCCAGCACCTTGTTGAATCTAAGCCACAAAGCATTACGGCAGTTATGAAAGCAAGGGTGTCCAACCCAAGACCAGCTACAGTAGGTGTACCTAATAAAGTGTCCAGGGAAGGCATGTTTGTCACTTCCCTATAAGAGCTAGCTAAACACAGGTCAATAACTGCCATAATTAAAAATTTCCAAACAGCTGGAATGTTACAATAATTGATTACAATAATTAATTGAGTACACACTAAGCAAGGACTGTGAAATATGCAAAAGCTTTTGTTCTTACTTTCTCAACCTCTGCATCGTGTCTCTGCTGCATCTTCAGTTTTTCCTCCTGATGCTTGGCCTCCAACACTTTGATCTTCATCTCGGTCTGAGAACAAAGAGAACCAAATGCCATATGTAACACTTACAACACGTTTAACACCGTGATTTAACTTTTGTCATCCTACCACCAAATATTATGAGCAAGATATTTTAACCACTAAAATCTGTGTCCCAACTGTTTTACAGACACGACACGGAATAACAGAGCCTGTCTGTCAAAGGTAACATAAATCCAGATGATACAGTTACAGCATCTCCCAAACAAGTGCAGCTGATGATCAAATAAAACCACATTAAACCTTTAAAAAAAAAAAGATTTTTCCACACACAGAGAGCTTCAAATGTGCCCAACTGTTTGCGCTGCTTATTTCTGTGTTAGGGCTGGGCTATCATACAGTTCACGGTAATACCGGTGTAATTTTGGGCAACGATAGGAAAATGAAATATCGCCATAGAATATGGGTAAAACGCGCATGCGCAGCGCCTATGTTTACATACGCACATGAGAAGACGTTAAATGAAACGGATGAACCAGAATTGGTTTGTAAAAATGCTGCAACTTCAGTGGTGTGGAACTGGTTTGGCTTTCGTCCGTCAGATACACAACAAAGCACTATTTTTGGTAGCGCATGCTAGCGGGCCGTCGTTATTACCGTGTTGTTTGGAAAATACGGCACACTTAAAATCAATCCTTTGATTTTTCTGAAAATCGACAGTGCCCTTTATAATCCCGTGTGCCTTATGTATGAATTCTGGTTGTGTTTACTGACCTCAAAAGGATTTTATGTGGTACACGGCGCTCGAAAATCTGTCAAAAAATGTTTTAGTACAACTTTGGTAAGCTACGGAGCTGCACTGCTTGATGGATTGTCGGAGCATTACGGCTACCATGGAGCCTCGCGGAGTGATACGAACTGTGCTTCAACATAATATTACTGTATTGTGTGTGTATAACCTCTTTTTAAGTTTTGTGGATATTATACATGGTTATGCTGAGGATATGTCGGCCAATTTCCACTGGAAATGCCTTTTGGTTAAACTGTCAGCAAGGAATTTGCACTGTTACGTTTTTATATAACTTTAATGCACATAAAAAACAGCTGCTTCTTTAAGTGAAAATACATTGATGGGGTTTTTTGCACTAATAAAGTTGTGGAGTTGTAAAGTATTTTGTCTAGTTTCAATTATATCGTCAGTTATATCGTTATCGCCAATTTTCAAATGTATATTGTGATAAATATTTTAGGTCATATCACCCTGCTCTACTCTGTGTACACGTTTGTTTACAATAAACAAAGTAAAAACCTGTTTGTGTGTAGTTAAGTTAATCATGCAGGGAAAGGCTGCTTTCATTCAAACACTGTTTTCAAAGGATCAAAAGTTCAACGTTGTCACGAGCATGTTGGAACAAATCTCCTGGAGCTAGAGGACGTTCACACACTGTAAAACAAAACCCTAATGATTCGTCACTTTCTGTAATTGACTCAAACAAAAAAGAAGAAAAAGAAAAAAAAATCTATGTGTTTTTCATCTTCAAAGAGCCATTAATCATCACACAACTACATCTGAAGAAGAGAGACAAAGCTACAAAATGACAGCTTTTTGACAAAACGTGGTTTCTAAATATTTAGTGGCTTAAACTTAAGCTAAGAATTTATTGATTTATAAAGCTGTCTCAGCTTTATAAAGATATAAATGTGCTTTTTACACACTTTCAAAGCTAAGAAAAGAAAACAGAAAAAAGAAGAAGAGGACACTTTTTGATCCATAGCCTAGTCTTACCAATAAGATGTGAAAGTATGAGCAGATAATACTCTAAGCCTTACAGTATTAAGGAATTTGTACTTACAGCTTTTGACCTGTGCATCTGTGGTCCAAAACACACTGTATCCTACCACTATTTAGCTGCCACTAGTAACAGTGATCATCGCTTTTATGAAAACACTCACTAATAATTACCTCAGAGATGGAGGTTATGTTTTTGGTAGCGTTCGTGTGCGTGTCATTCTGTCTGTAAACAGTATAGCTCAAAAAGCTTTGAATTCATTTGCTGAAGACTTTATAAGGATGTGGATTGGGCCTGTGTTAACAATCTATTAAAATTTAGCTTACATCCACCAACACCTCCCATTCACATGGATATCAGAACATTACCCAGGTAAGTGACACACCTGGTCCATCCATGTGATATAAAAGGAAATGTCATTGATCAGACCAGGCCACCTTCTTCCGTTGCGCCGTCCAATTTGGATACTGGGGTTAGCAGCTATGCAGCCCCACACACAACAAACTAACACATTTCCATCATAACCAGCATTAACCTTTTCAGCAATTTGAGCTATAATAGCTCGTCTGTTCGACTGCACTGCGCAGGAAAGCCCTCGTTCATCACATGGTTCAGTGAGCCTTGGCTGCCCATGACCCTGTCGCTGGTTCACCACTGTTGGACCACTTTTAATAGATACTGACCACTGCAGACCAGGAACACCAAATATAAGCTGCAGTTTTGGAGATGCTCTGACCCAGTTTATTCAGCCATTTAATTTGGCTGTTTCCAACTTGCTCAAATCTTTACACTTGCCTATTTTTCCCAATTTCAGCATCAACTTTGCGGACAAAATGCTCACTTCCTCCCTAATACATCTCACTAGCATGTGCCATGATTAAGAGATAATAAGTCACCTGCCATATGTCATAATGTTATGCCTGACCCGTGTAAACGGGTCCTCCTACCCATTAGAATACACATCAGTTTAATGCTAAAGTAATGTTTTCTCGAATAAAGATTTCTGTTCCCAGGCCTTCACCAGTACCAGCTTGGAGACTGCCAATAAGAATAAACCCACAAAACCAATAAAACATATCAAACCTCTTTGTGTGAGCGTTAAAATTAAACATGTGTAAACATAAACTGGCTGGATAAGTAATGAATTCATTACTCAAACAAACCAGAATTTTCTATAATTAGCTACTTTTGGCTACTCCCTTATTTACAAGGGGTCGCTACAGCAGGTAACTTTGCATGTTTGATTTGGCAGATTTTTACAACCTTCCTGGTGCAACAACCATACAGATTTGTCTCTCTTTCTGGAGACAGGGTGACCTTGCAAAGGCTGATGTCAATCTGTCACATGTCATGGAATAATAATGCTATTTTTATTCCACCTTTGGAATAAGTATTTCTCACATTTTCCTAGTTAGATTGCCGTTAAGTGCCAACAACACACGGAGGCACAAAGAAAGTCTTTGACACAAAGATGACTGACCATTTCCTTTGATGTCCCTACTCATGTTTAGTCACTGTCTGTTCTGGTGTCTTAATCAACCCTAAAGCAGGGTGACAGTGCTCCTCCTTTGAAAGTGCGGCTGCGTGTATGACTATGTCAGCAGTTATAACGTCCCAGGGCTAGATCTTGTTTGTTCTAGTCATCAAAAACTATTAAGTAGAAAATTCCCACAACATTACTTGGCACACTCAAACCACATTAGACCTTCTCTCTTAGAGAGAATCAAAGGGAAGTAACTGTGATGTCTGAGTACAGACATGATTTAACTACACAGGTGTTTAAGTGTACACATACAATACAATAAAAACACCAACAACATACTAAACATATAAAAAATTATAAATACATGTCAGCAATTCACTTTACATTGAGAGCCGTGTTAAAAATAAAATTCCAACTAAAATACTTGAATTGCCTTCTAGACGATTCTCCTCATTATTGTATTTCAGCTACACTTAGACACTGTATCCTTGACAAAGCTCTGTTAAGTATTCTGCTTCTTTTTTCCTTGATTTACTGCCATTTCTTGTGCAATTGAGGGGACCACAGGAGACGTGTCAGAGAAGAAAGGAAAAGGCAAAAGAAAAGGAGGGGGTAAGAAAAGACAGAGGGAGAGATGGGGAGAGAGGTAGCAGTGATTGAAAAGCAAAGGAGTTAGTAGAGACCTGATTCTGCCCTCCCCCCGTCCCCTCTACTCCCCAAAAAAAGAACGTGTGGGGGTGTCACTTTCTCATCCTCTGTTCAAATGCTCTTTGGAGAAAGTTTGCCAAACTAGATCAGGGGTGTCTGAAACTTGTTTATAAAAGGCGTCGGTGAAGGAAGGAGGAGGAGGGATGTCGTACACCTAAGGCTTTTGAGACAGCTTCAATCAGCCCAACTGGGTGGTACAGCTTTTTCCCTTTTCTCTTCTTCAGAGTTGTAGCGAGCGCTGTAAGATGCCATGTTTTTTGACACTTCGCTCTTGAAAGGATGAGAGGCTAGAGAAAGAGAGAGAGAGACGGAGGAACGAAAGCGAGGACGGGTACGAGAAAGGGAAGGAGGTTGCTTTTTCTGCTCTCGAAACCATCGCGGGGTCAGGGCCTTTTCCCTCGGGGGGGACATGTTCACAAATCGGCTGCTAACTGTTTAGGCTCCACAAAGCAAGGTTGCATTTGTGCATTTCCTTCATCGCGCTTGAGATGTACAATGTCCCGGTGCGTCTTTCATCCTCAGTAAACACAGATGCTCTAGGATAGTCGGTATACAGCGCTGCACTATCTGCTCAGGAGCAGCTAGATGCCATTTCCACAGTCTGACAAGAAGTTAATTTACTGTAGTCTGTCCAGATTGTACAGGCCGGATAAAAACTTTGGCTAAAATTCGACTCTGACATGTGAGGAAATAAATAAATAAATAAACCGCAGCTCTGAATACAGAGTAAGTAAACACACTACTTAAAAATTTCTAACATGAAAACATCAAATACGCAAACTCAAAAGCTGAGCAGTAACTTCATCATCTTGGAACACTGCAGATCCTTTATATCTTCTAGCCTGAAGCGCCATACTGAACTAGTCCCTTTAAAAAATACTAAGACTCAATAGGTTACTCTTTTTTTTTTTTTAGCTTTGAAAAGCGATCAGATAAGGCAGGCTATGGCCCTCTAAGTCACAGGCTGTGAGCTCAAGCTCCATCCTAAGGGTCTTAGAATAGAGAGACTGCATCATTATGGCATCAGAATCCGAAGCGTACTGATCTTCATTCAGGGAATTGTGACCATTAGAATGGTACTGCTTGACACTAACACACTGCCAATCCCTCAGGTCAGGTACCAAGGGGGGGGAGGGCATGAACGCACAAACTGCAGAAGAAAGTCTGTGTATTTTAGTCAGTCTGTCAGTATGTTCCACAATTACAAGACATAGGCCTATGTATAGCGTAACCTGACTCATCAGTCGACATTTAATTGAATTTCCAAATAAAGGCCCAGCCCTCTTAATGCTAAGCACTGCTAGAGCGCGCTGTAGGATTAGCAGGACTTTAGCAGGACATTTTCCACATTTTCCCCTGTAAGTGTGCACATATGTATAAGCTAAGTTACTTAAAGCAATGGCAGCTTGCAGGGAAGTTTCTCAGCTGCCACTCATTGTTCCACAAGGGAAAAAAAAACAGTCTGCATTTTTAGTAATGCAGTCAGTAGATTAGCAGGAGGATGAGCTTGGTGTGAAAGCTGAGATGTTCGTTAAGCTGCCACCAGCTTAATGGCATGTGGCGTGTATAACACTTTAAACCTGGGTAAATTTCCAACTATGCTTTAGGGATTACGGGGAAGTGATGTCACTGTGATTTCCCAGACCTAACCCAGACAGCCACGGAATAGCAGAGCCGGACAAGATTACGAGAAAAGTTTCTGCATGCCAGCAAAGTCAAAGGGCAACATGGGTTGACTACGAAGAAGGTGCTTTACCCGTACAAACCTCGCAGTCTGTAGATTCAATGTAACAGCTCATATTTGACTCTTACCTTTTGCTGTAAGTCTGTGTTTTTTTCAGCATTTTAAATACCTCACTACAGTGGCCACAGACTGGTCCAAAACACAAGCTGCAGCTTAATACTGTGCCTGAATAAGGAACTGCTCATGGTATGTTCCATTTTTTAAATAAATAGTACAAACAGCACTCCCATCATCGGGTAACTGACTGACTTTGAAATTCACCTATGTGGTACTTTATGCTACGGTCACACTAGGCCAAATAGTGGCTAGATTCTGCTACACGATCATAAACGACTGCGACTGTGCGCCTTTGAAACGGATGAAATGGACTCGGACCGGGTCAGCTAACAACTCACAGTTACAGCTGCTGTCTTCTGAGTTACTTTGGTGCATCAAGACAGCGATACAACAGCAATAAGACAGATTCAGTCTGCTATCAGTTTGCGACCCGATGGGGCCAAGTTGGAAATGACACGTGTAACTGTGATAATGTGGCGGTTAACTGTGATACATTGGTGAAAATTGCAAATCTTTTATTGTCTACATACACAAAACTTTGCACTTTGTTTACAATCAGATTCCAGCCAGAACCCCACAGATCTAAAACAGAAATTCCTCTACAAATATCAAAGTATCCAGAGAAGGACACGTATGAGTGCAACAAATTACAAATTGTTGGTACCAAATGCATTTGTTGTCCATCCGTAATGTAGTAAGCCTAAATCACATACGCTTATATTTAACAATCTAGATGCACTTTTCTTAGAAAACCATAGTCTCAATACAAGTTGACACTAAGTGCAATGGATTTCCTGGACTTTTAGTATTTCCCACATTGCTAGCATGTGACCTCGGTAAACGGCTGGCGCCGTTTGCCATGGCTTTCTTCCTAAAAATCCATGCTCATATTCAAGGCCGTTCACATATGAACTAAATCTCACAGCTCACACCAGTGTCAG
>NW_005187460.1:2832959-2840652 GCF_000239375.1 Pundamilia nyererei
TGTGTGTGAATGGGTGGATGACTGAACGTGTAAAGCGCTTTGGGGTCCTTAGGGACTAGAAAAGCGCTATACAAATACAGGCCATTCACCATTCGCCATTGTTGTGGCTACTTAATGTATATGTACACTCACTGGCCACTTCATTAGGTGCACGTTGCAAGTACCAGCTTGGCTTAATGGCTTAGAATCAAAATATCTGCTGGAAACATTCCTCAGAGATTTTGGTCCTTGTTGTCATGACAGATTTGTTGGCTGCACATCCATGATGTGAATTTCCCGTTCCACCACATCCCAAAGGTGCTGTGTTGGATAGAGATCTGGTTATTGTGGAGGTCATTTGAGTACAGTGAACTCACTGTTATGTTCAAGAAACCAAATTTGAAATGATTTGAGCTTTAGGATATGACAGAAGAGGGGCACACTGTGGTCATAAAAGGATGGACATGGGTAGCAATAATAATCAGGTAGGCTGTAGTGTTTAACAATACTAACTTGGTGCTAAGGAGCTCAAAGTGTGCCAAGAAAATATCCCCCTTATCAATACAACACCACCAGCCTGAATTGTCGATACAAGGCAGGATGGAGTCATGCTTACATGCTGTTTACAGCAGATTCTGTCCCGTCCCTTTGAATGTCTCCTTCCCTGGTTGTAACGAGTGGTTATTTGATTTACTGTCTCTTAAACCCTAGAGACCGTTGTTTGGGAAAAATCCCAGTAGATCAGCAGTTTCTGAAATACTCACACCAGCCCATCTGCCACTAACAACCATGACGCATTCACTGAAATTACCTTTCTTTCCCATTCTGATGCTCAGTTTGAACATTAGCAGGTCATCTTGACCATGTTTCCATCCCTAAACTGATTGAACTGATGGACCAAACCAAGTGGCCAGTGACTGCATAAAGTATGTATATTCTCAGTTAGTGGCAAATGTCTCTCATTCTGGTTCATACCTCTTTGCTCTGTAACAGTTGTGCACCCTGATCACTGGCCAAGTTACTCTTCCCCCCAAAGCTTGACTTGAAAATCTAAGGAGATACAGTAAAGAGAGATGTGGGAATGAGAAGACTCAGGAAATCAAAGACAATTTTCTTCACGTAACAATAAATAAAGTACAAGAGACCCCCTGACAACTTACTGGTGACAAGGGAACGGGCTCCTCTCGCAAATACCTTGGCTTCTCAATCTGAAAGAGTAAACAGAAAAACTTTAGACCTCTCTTTGGCTCCTTCCTCTCTTAACAAAGCCTTACCACTACCTCCACCCTAAGTCTGCCATAAACAATGTGGGGAGCACATCAAAAGCCCAGTGCTATGGCTGAAGCCTCTTCCGTCAACTTGTGTCTGTTTAGAAAGGCAGAATGCGTCGGGACACTTCAAGGCTTTGTGTGTGTGGCGAGCTCTGTTTCCGCTCTTGGCCTCTTTCTGCTGTCCCTTTTGTCAACACTCAGGACCGCTAATCTCTAAGCTATCCCTGGTCCATTTACTGTCACGCTGAGACAAATGTGTACACATCCCTGCCAAAACACTGACACAGCGTATTCTTTGATTACAATATGAAACACAGTAGACTGAAAAAGAGCGAGCCACTAAACCACCTGAAAGTAAGCGGGTCATGGTCCATGTCTCTCTGTGGTGTTACATCAATACACCTCACTAACTGTGACACAAACTGCAAAAATATCTGCTGCTTGACAGCCTGCTGTTTTTGCTTGCACTATTTGACATTTGTTTATGACCCCATTACTTTCTTGTGAACTCGCACTATCATACAGCGTTTCGCTCTGATGCACTGGGGCTGTCTGTAGGGGCTGCCAACTAGCAGCAAGATCACGGCTTTTCAAAGCAGCAGAGCCGACTCTAGAGATGACAGCAATGACGCCCAGTAAACAGTTCTGTTGCTAATCTCTTCAACATAGCAATGAAGGAGGAGAACAAGGAGGAAGAGAAGGAAGAGGAGGGAAGTGTGGGACTCATTCGATGTTAAAAAAAAAAAGGGTGGGGTGGGGTGGGGGATTTAATGCCGTAAGGTGGCACGGCCCACGCAAAGCTAATCCAGAATGAATGGGAAAAAACAGGACCTGAAAAAACCTCAGAGTTTGGGCCTCAAACGTTTAGAGTTACAGTATGAGGATAAAGACAAAATCTTTGCTTTAGGGTGAGTAACTGTGGCTCCCTGCTAAGTCTACACGCAGGTAAAAACAGGTCATACATTTCACTGCAAGTCCTCAACAAAAGGAAACATCCGAGTTAGACCACTCGACATAACCAGCGCTATAAAAAAATAAAAATAAAAAAAATGTGGTGGGTGCAATGATGTGTGATGAATTGCTACTTAAGTCTGGTGAAGGCCAGAAAACAAATTCACATTCGCCAAGTGATGAATCAATCGATATTCTTCTAAACTAGTGCCCAGACTGAAAACAAGAATGGGATTTTCTTTTTATATCTACAGACAGCCAGTCATCACATTTGATTGAGCACGGCCCACAGGGCGAGGAAGACATGCAGACTAAATGCTGTGGTGTAATGCTGGCATGGTGCAATGCTAAACTTGGACTCCGTGCACATGTACTGTATGCCTGTGCACATACTCTTGCCCTGCATGCCTGCCCACACACACACACTCCTCTAAGCATATGTTTGTCCAGCCTCGCAGCTGGCACGGCGTCCTGTGTCATTGAATCCTGACGTGGATGGATGGATGGACGCACAAGAGGAACAACACTCCAAATCGCAAGGGATGGCTCTCCAGCCAAAAGAGAGGCCATGATTGATAGCTTCCTAGTTTTGGACTGGTGTTGAGCAAATCGTCGGCACAGCCCTTTTAACCACAGACAGCCAATGGTAGGGGCAACAACTGAACAACTGTATTACATGTGACACAAGTTTAAAAAACTTCTGCCTACAGGTAGTCCTGTGCATATTGCACCCATCTCTAAGGTAGCCAAACTCCCATTTTACATAAAACTAGCTGCTCTAACACACAAACCACATGAAAGTTAAAAACAGATGGAGGTCCAGCTGACTCAGGTTTTGTGTCCAGCTTTCCAAGTCTGAAGCAATTTGTTATACACTGTCCGGTTACCATGTTACCAATGCTGACTGCACTCACTTTATTACATCAGGGTGAAATGAACAACAAATCGATATGGACTGCTTCAGAACATCTAAAGAGATGCTAAAGATGTTCCAGATAAAATGATGCTCAGCTGTGCTGAAATTTCATAGGCGTCGGGCACTTTGAGGCAGCGCATCTATAAAAACTTCTATAAATTTGAGCAGGCCTGTGTGTATTTGTGTGTGAAGGAACATCTGTTGATTTGAAAGATGCAGGCTAGGGGGAGGGTTGCCAAGCAATGCCTCTTATCAGCGTTTCAACACAGAGGAAAGCAGAGCAGCGCGGTGCGCGGCTTCACATCGGCTGATGGATGCCTCAGATTACCCCTGTACCGAAAGAGAGAGGGAGAATAAAGGGGAGGTAGTCACAGACAGACGGAGAGGACAATGGATTGGAGAAACGTGCAAAAAGTTGGAAAACAGAAAGGGGAGATTTTGCCAAAATATTAGTGGAGAAAGGAGAAAGTCAAAGGTAACAAGCATGTTAAAGAAAACAAAACAAAAAAACAGAAGAAGAAGAAAAAAAAGACAGTCGAAGGGTCATGCAGGTGAGGCGATAGGAACATAAGAGGGCAGGGGGCATATCAAGCCCAGGCCTGATGCACTCAGATAGAGAAGATAAGAATGATTCACACATCTTCAATTTCTCAGTTTACACAACCTTTCTCTCGCTCCCCGTCCTACCCTGACATCCTACAATAGCGCCAAACTGCCTAAAGGAAGTGTTTTCAAGAGAACACAGGTGAAAGGCCTCTCAACCCTTTGTTCGAACGGTGCTGTTAACTCTGCGTCACTGCACTACTGATGCGGATGTACTTAGGTGCTCAGACTCACTGCTGTCACTGTGGCGAGCAACAGCACGTTTGACAGCTGCATGTAACAAAGAAGCTCATGGCATGCCCCTGGACTCACCCCCAGGTTCCAGCTGTTGAGACGAGCCTCCAAGTCACTGTCATCGGGAGATATATGGTTTGGCTCCCCATCCACCTGAGGAGGGGGGGGACAAGGGTGGGATAAAAAAGAAGGGTATCAACAGCAGGAATAAAATGGAAGTTAAGATGGTTGATATGTTTTCTGACAGCGCTCTGATTGGCAGTTTGGCCAGAGGAACAGGCGGTGATGGAGGTTATCACTGCCTGCTGACACAATGTAATTTCTCTCTTGGCAACAACAAAAGGGCTCTTTAAAAGCTTACAGATACACAGTGCACCCACATGTGTTTAACTAACAACCCTCTACTCCCTTGTTATCTCCCTTTCTCCACCCTTTGCTCCCTCGCTCTCCTCCCTCTCACATACAGCGCTCCAGATGTTTGGCAGTTCCACATCATTTCCGTCACACAGTAAATTCCGCAAGAGGGGCATATGTGCAGCTCGGCTGCCTGTCATTCTTGTTTTTCTCCAGCCTTTTGTTTTACGACGGGGCGCCGGATTTATTTTATGCAGGATAAGTTGAATGCTTGCAGGGGCTTTTGTTGATACAAGATCAGTTTACTCTAGTCGAGGTTGGGCAGCAAGGTTGAAATGGGGGAAATATCTAATAAAGTTGAGAGAGTGATAGGGAAAGGAGATATGTTGTTGAATTTGATTAAGATCTCGTGGAGTGTGGACCTTGGGTGTACCTCAGCAGAACTGCACCGATGCAAAGAAATCGCAGAATGGAATAGCTTGGGATTAAATGCCCTTTCTGATTAAAAAGGCATTAAGGTTCCAGAGCCTCGCCCTCAAACAAACATTTCGATATCTAGGAATGCTGGGTATGCAGGCCACCGGCTGTTCAAAACAGCGTGCTACATTCTCAGAATTGCACCATAAATTCAAAGCATTACTTTTAAATACAGTACTGTGCAAACATCTTGAGGCACCACTCATTTTTTAAAATATTTTGATACCTAGAGGTCAGACTTTCATGTCATTTTTGTTAGTGGTCTTGAGCAATAGTTCTACAGGCTTTTTAAAGGCCTTTCAAAGTTCTTCTTTGGACATTGGCTTCTTTTTCATTAATTTTCATTCCAGTTATACCTGACCATTTTCACAGCAGTGTTTTTATTTGTTAAGCCACTTAACTGGCCTATGAATCATTAACCAAAAAAAGTAGCTAATTTAATAGAAGAACCAGTGTTATGTCTGCACATGAAGACATGAAAAGAACCGATTTTTAAACTGTAACTTTGGCCTCTTTATTGACAGTCTGATGACACCACAATTTTTTTCCTATTTCTTTATTAGAATATATGAAAAATAGAAAGATAACATAAGTATAAAATAGTATTTTTGCAGAAACAAGATGATTCCCGCAGATTCCCACACTATTAGCTGAAAATATGGCATATTTCAGCATGGTGTGCAGTCCATCCATCCGTTGTCTTCTGCTCATCCTTTTAAGGGTCGCGGGGAGGCTGGAGCCTATCCCAGCTACCTGGGCAGGGTACACCCCGGATAGGTCACCTGTCTGTCACAGGGCTAACAAATAGAAACAAACAACCATCCCACCCACATTCACATCTATGGGCAATTTAGAATGACCCTAACCTCACTAAACCACGTAAACATAGGCAGAAAATGCAAACTCCATACATAAAAGACCCAGCCAGGTGGTGGAATCCAACTCAGGACCTTCTTGCTGTGAGGCTGACTGACATTGCCTTAATTTCTCAGTACGACAATGGTTCCAAACAACTGTCAGTGTGTGAAAGCATATATAGGTCACTATCAGTCATGGATTCGCCTCCACCAGAGCTCAGACCGTGTGGGATGATTTTGACAGAAAACAGAGCAAACATCCAAATAGGAGCTTTGAATGTCCTTCAAGAAACCTGGAGAACTATTCCTGAACATTACTTAAGGAAATTATAAGAAAGCTTTCCTAAGAGAGTTCAGGGTGTGTTGAAGAATAAAGGTGGTCATATCAAGTATTGGCTTTAAACCTCCTTTACAAGCAGTGTTTTTGTTTATATCCTTATATAATTCCATGTATTCTTTCTACATCAATAAATCACTGCACCTATTTCCCACTTTATAAGGAGATGAAGGGTAGCTCAAGACTATCAATAAACAGGACACAATATTGACAATGTCTCTCAGTGCAATGTGTTTTGCATCCCCTAGTTTTCACACACCTTGGAGGGAGGAGAGAAAAAAAAAAGCACACGGATATACCCCAGTGGGAGGATTCTAACATGTAAATAATGGTTCACAATCATGGATCATAACAAATGCAATAACAGCGGACAGCACCACAAACTGCAACCTGATAAAGAGGTGAAGGAACACCTTTTTAAAAAAACAATATTACAATCATAAAGAAGAAGTTGTAAAGCTGTTTTAAGCTGCACACATTATGTGTGTCAGCTGTGAAGACATTATCGTCATTTTTGCGAAACAGAAACTTGCGGGCACAGGGATTTTCCTCCGACTTCATGGGGAAATGAGTTTAGGAATTCCCAAATTGGTCAACATTAAAGAAGAAAGCAAAACGTTGGGTCTGCTGTTTGTGTTGGCAACAGCAGCCTGGTTGCTGTTAATATTTCATGTCTCATCAACGCTACCTCGCAGGGACCTATAAATCTAATTGCTGAATCGTAACACAAACATGCCGGGGAAGTCCAGAGGTGCGATTAGAAATTCTGAAGAATAGCGATGAACTAACCATTCTTGTAGCTTGTCTGGGTGATTGTCTCAGTGGACTGGAAGACACGGGTCGTGATGCTGCCCTATCCTCATATGGCCTTCTCCTGGAAGAAAAAATTGAGGGACAAACACAAATGTAAAAGGTTAACCTACAATATGTGTGTGCATATCTCTGGAGTCTGCTCAAATCGCTCTTTGCATATGAATGTGCTTGCATAGGCAGCCTGCCTTGCCATTTGCACAGATCAACATCTGGCACTGGCTGCATGGTTTGTGGCCTGCACTTCATCCCATCTGAACAATAAATGTCTCTGCTACACATCAGCCCACGGGGCACCAGTCTATGACATGTACAATCGCTTTATAATCGCATATCTCAATTGATGCCTCACATTGCATCCGTCATGGTTTAAAACAAGCAGCCTGATGTGGAAAAAAGCTTATATCCACTGACACACATGCAAACAAGTACGCACACACACATACTCCTCATTCTCACTATTGCCTCTCTCCCACACGCGCGCACACACATCTGCATAACTGAGCTAACAATCTCATTAAGCACTGGCGCACACAAGGCACTTAAAGCCCACTGATGCTAATTAAATGAAGATGTTAGAGAAAGCAGGGAGATGTAGGACAACAGTGAAGAATAAAAGAAAAAAGAAAAGCAGCTATCATCTTATAAAGACATCCCATTTCATTGTAGAGGGCACTGTTTCACACTCTCAATGTGGAGCCTCTGGGCATCCTATCACTGCTGTTTTTTTTTAGCATTCCTGGTATTCTAAACCTCATTTCTCATGTCATTTAAATGTCATGTCAGTAAACAATTAGTATTCAACTATCGAAATAAATTTTAAAAAAATACAAAGATGCCTGGTTCACTATCAAAGTGGCATGTATTGCCAATAACTAATGCTCTCGGTTGTGTATTGTTATAG
>NW_005187460.1:2841707-2866057 GCF_000239375.1 Pundamilia nyererei
AGGAGTCTGTTCAGTGACAGGTTGCTTCTCCCAAAGACAAGAACCAACAAACTCCTTTGTCCCACACGCCATCAAACTGTTTAACTCCTCTCTGGAGGGGAGAGGGAGGGGAAAAAGGGGTACAAAGGAGGGGGGGACAACTAAGCTGTAGTGCCTTTTCACTGTGCAATACTTTTTGCTAATATTCAACGGTGCAATAGACTTCAATAATTGAAATGTCCAATTCCCTTGTATTCTTATTCCTATTTATGTTATTTATCCATTTTGTATACTCTTTATTTATATATGTCTCTGTATTTATATATGTGTATATATTGTATTCTGCTCACAGTCTGTAACTTCTGTCGGTGCTGTGCTATTTGGAAACCGAATTTCCCAGAGGAACCCACCTGAGGGATTAATAAAGTTTTTATCTCTAATCTCTCTAAGACACATGAAGGGAAATGGACTGCTTTTTAGGTTCACAAAACCCAAAAGGCTTCTTAAGTTCTGAAAGATAAACTTGGGTGTCTAACCCCTAGTGGGGTTGCCACCTTGGAGCATGTCTTGACAGTCATTCGGTGAGTCCTTATAGTCACGAGCCAAGTTGTGAAAACGTTACCATATCCTGTCATAATGTGAGTAATTAAGGTCATCTGGGTAAATGTGTGATCATCTTATTATGATGCATCCCATAAAAGAGACCTTGGTCTCAATAACAGATCATTAAATGAACCTAAACTCATTGAACTGATAATCAGTGCAACTGTATCACTAACAGAATCGCTTACATAACTTTTGCAACAAGTTTAGACAATTAGAACTTATCCTATAATTTATCTTTGGTGGCTTTGCCTATCATTTATTATAATGGACTTGTCAATCAACTCTTTGTGTAGTATCTAGGTATAGTTCGCTGATTTATGCAACATTTTTGGCTAATATTTCTTTGGGAATTACCTTGTTGGTGTAAAAATACTATTTCATGCCTACTGAACTCGTCTATCAATGGCATTTTTGTAGATTCAACTAAAGATACTGGAACAAAAGGCTATTAGCAACAAAGAGGCTAAAAATACAATTTAAAATTAGTCCATTCATGTTTAGACAACACTCATGCATACCATTAGTTTGTTGCCTTTTTATGCTTGAATGATTTATAGGTTAGTGTTAAGTGGCATAACAAACAAGAACATTCCTTTGCAAATGGTCAGATACATTTGACTGGACAATCAATGTCCTAAAAAAATCCTTTGAAAAAATCTTCAAAAGACCTGGAGAACTATAGACCAAGACCACTTTAATAAATGATGAGGAAATCTTCCTCCTTGTCTGCTCAATACTTCTTCACCGCACTGTATTTATCATGTTATTAAGTTGTTGTACCAAAGAGAGTGGCGTAAATAGGATTCTGATCTAATAACACACTTGTAATTGACACTGGTGATGTTACAACATACTGATTAGATGTAGAAATGATTGTCCCATTTCTTTATATGTAGCATTTACAAAATAGTTCATTTTGGAGTGTTTAATAGCTGGAAGAAGTCCGGTAGCGCTTGAGTCTATTTCATATGTTACAGCTTCTGTAGATGCAGAGTTGATTTCACAAAAACATGGCGCAGTCTAATATCACTTCTGAGAAACCAGTCAGTGGATGTCAAGAAAGAACTGAAATGAGTGCTTTACATCACTCACAATAAATTCCAATATTGTTTCATTAGTCTGTGAATAATTATGTGAAGACACTTCAAAAGAAAGAGTTTCCTTCTCTAAGCATGTGTTTACACACACCCACACACACACACACACACACACACACACACACACACACAGAACATGGATAAGGGGGGCAAGCTTTGCAATTTTGGGCCTCTAAGTCAACAGGTGGATGAGGATAATTGAATCAGATGTGTCTGGAGTCTGAGGCCCAGAGATCAAAGCAGTGGCAAGTCAGGCCAGAGCTACACACACACACACGCGCACACAAGAAAATGAGAAAACCATGTAGACCTTCAGAAGCTGCAGCTTGGCTGATTAAAGAAACCTGACATCCATACACCAGTCTGACCTCCAGGTGCAGAGCCAGTGGGTCCGGGTCTCAGGCTTCAGGCACCCTCACTAAAGCAGTCTGACCTTGGGACACTAACATCCCTCTGCCCCCACCTATTCTCCACCATAACCCTACACCACCTGGAGGGGGGAGAGGGGCGACAAAAAGAGAGTGGGGGCCTGTGAGCACGAGATGTGAGGCTTTTCAATCAACATCAACAACTGACTTCAGAAAATGCAGAGGATTTATTATCCATCCTTTCAATTTAGCAATGAAACATCTTTAAACGTAAGACATTATATGAAACACAGATTATGTTTTATATGATCTGCTGACCAATGCAGATTGGCTGCTTTTATGTCCCACAGCATTGCTGTACCTGGACTGCTGCTATATACGAAGCGGTAGCTCTATCTGGTGGCTAAAAAAGGAATTAGAAATACCACAGCTTAAGAGGAAAGCATGCTCGGAATTCAATATTTCTGACTAATGCTACAAAATATTATCAGCTAAACACACACACACATATATACACAACATGCCACATCCACTTGTGTGTGATCTCAAAACCTCCGAAAAAAAACAGCACAATTTTACATTTAGACATTGAAACCTGAACCGGCCAGCTTCAGAAGCTAAACGTAGCCCTGCCCATCACCTGACTAATGGTGCGTGAAACAGATCAAATGCTGCCACATCACAGGGAGGGACTCAGATGAGTTCCTTCTATTTAATCTTATCTAAATGAGAGAGACACATAAAAGGACTCTTGGTCTGGCTAATTTTCTCCATCAGGACATTAGTCTGTGATCTGAAGGTCTTTCATGGTCTTATCCTAATCAGACACCATGGTACTCAGCAGTCTGCTTGCCACAAAAATCCCCTCTATCCACACCCTCTAAGGCTGTAACTAACTGAAGGTAGCCACACGTTTTCTTTTACATCATCTGTAATTCAAGTTCGAGCACCTACTAAGCAAACAGATGCAGGCCTATGGCCATACATGGATAAGACTCATTTAAACAATATGAGCAAGTCATATAAAATAAAGCCCAGGAGCAGAGACAGTTTGGAAAAGACACCAGGGCTGATGCAGAGAGTTGGTAGTTAACCAAATCAAGATCTTTTGTAACTGTGGGAAGAAACCCACAAAGACAAAAGGAGAACATGCTTGTGCCACACAGCAAGGCCCCACCAGGCCTCTTTGTTCAAAACGTTCACACCCGTCTCGCTGTGAGGTGACAGAGCTAACTACCACGCTGCCTAATCATAATGACTCCACAGCCGACAGAAAAACTTTGAATTAAATATGGCAGCGGCGGGCCTGTGCTTCTTCTTACACAGTGCCCTGGTGTATATTAAGCTCTCTTTAATGCACTTACAGTGCTCTCTTTTTATTATGCTAATGAGTTTATGAAGCCACTGGGCGGTGATTTGCCTTTCCTTGTTAATTGCAGTGAAAAATCAATGAGCCATTACTAACGTCACTTTGTTGAGCCTCTGAACTGCCTTGAGTCAGATGAAATATCTAAAAGCATGCTAGGATGCTTAATGTTTTAGCGAGGCGTGTTATACACATAGATGTATACCTGAGCAGCACAAGCGTCTTTAAAACACAGGCCAATTTTAAAAGTCAATATTTTTTTTAGGCATTTGGCTGATGTTCAAAAAGAAATGAAAGCCAAACAATTAAAGAAAACGGAGAACACACTAATGAGCTACCAAGCTTTATTCTTCTCTTTATCTGCTCTGTGGGGGTTACACCTCAAGTTCAACAATTGGTAAAGTGTAAAGAGGGGAGGAACAGAAAGATGGATAGAGAATACGAGAGGTTCATCCTCTCATGCTGTTTTGAAGTATTTCTCTTTGAAAAGTCAGAACGGACAGCTCACGCGGACTGATGCAACAACTTGGCAATGTCTTTGGCTTTTTCAGACAGCGCTGCTAAGCAAATACGATGGGCAATCATTCACAAAAGCTGCGTGTATCCAGTTTCACAGCAAAGTTCAGTATTTTAAGTCTGGTAGAAGAACTTTAAAACAGAATGCTTCAATAAATACCTTATACATTAGCACCTTATATATCTGACAAAAAAAATGTTTGGGTTTTTGTTTTCCCACTTTCTTTTTTATAGAGAATTAAATTCAAAAGGAGAAACAGGAGGAAGAGCTTACCAATCATGCAGTAACATGCCATCATCCTACTATACATACCAATTATTGTTTGAACTCTCATTTCATAGAAAACAAAGGACATGATTGCCAGGATGTCTCGCTGCCTTTTTAATAAGCAACTGAACTTTTCAAGAGATAAAAGATATTATATTTTATATGCAAATGAGTTTGTCTTTTTGTTTGTTTCCCACTGAATCAGATTCTGCTCATTTATCAAATGAGGAAGCAGCTTGCCAGCTTAATGCAAACAGTTCTTTAATGCATCAAAAGCACTGTCAAAAACACTTAAGATCTGTCTCACAGCAACTTTCTTTCAGTGAGACAATATTTATATTGTCTCAATATACACTTGGTAATTTACATAGCAGCTTCCTGCTATAGAGAAAAAAAAATCCTTAACCACTTAGACGCTGTTATCTGTGTTAGGAGACACTGCAGTGAAGCTGCAAATTATTCACCGATAAACCTGTGAAATACATCAGAAAATACGTTCAGCTTCAAACGCTAGCCCTATCTGTTTGTATGCACTTTCTATATGCTGGTCAGTCAGATCACTGAATTAATTTCCATTCATACTAGCCTGATCATGTATCACTCCAGACAGGAAGCAGATCAAAACTGAGGGGTTTTAAAAATCTGTATTGTATTTAGACAAACCTACAAAGCAGACTGACAGCTCTTCATTGTGTCGTACTGCAAATTATACACTGAACAAAAAAAAGGAATAAATAAGCCTAGCTGATGTAGGGGAGGTCACAATTTACCACAACCGAAGCCAAGACTAGACTAGAACCAAGAACCCACTTAAGAAATAGACCATGTAAAACTGATCAACATTAGTCTTTAAAAAAAAAAAAACAATACCCAATAAGAACTATAATGGGATGCCCATGCATGATAATATAGGCAGAGATCATAATCACTAACTCCTGATGCACACACAGGCCTTTTATTTTGGAAGCAAGCCTGAAATATGACAGAAACCGCTCAGTTCAGAAAAGAGAAACAAGAGTTACCCCTAGCAGGCGTTTAAGGGGAAAATGTTAAGGTACTTAAGCCAGGCAACACCCACAATTGCTGTGCAAGCCATTTTGCAACCTACTACCATCCCTGCTCCACCTTTCATTCTCAGGCAGTGTTGTATCTGTTCCCATTGATGCCTGTTCTGTTCTGTGTTGTCAGTCTTGCTGCGGCTCTTCCATGCAGGGAGACAGATGCCTTCCTGGGCCCAGAAAGCCACACAGCCATGCCACCAAAAAGAAATTAACAGATGGAAATATCAGCTTAAAACAAAAAAACAAACAAAAAAAGTGTAGGTGTCCCGACTGAAAGAAAGTAAACCATGAAAATGCATAGGCAGGAGGAGGAGGAGAGACCCGAGGCGGCCACCGGTCCAAGTGTCAGGTGAACTGAACTTCAGGTAAGAAGTTATGACCTGCAGTCTATCTGGGTCAGATATAAACCAAGTTTAGGTGGAGTTTATTTTCGTTGTGCTGAGTTTTTACAATCAGTTACAATAACTCGTAAGGCGTACTAGCTAGCATCACGGAGTTTCTATACAGCTGGGTGAATGCTATGATTTTACTGATAGTGAACTTTATTTTATTCATAAGGTTAGTTAGTAGAGTTGCCAACCGTGCTGTAAAAATGGAATCGTCCCGTATTCAGAGAAAATATCACGCGTTTTGTATTGAGCTGAAAAGGAACACAGTTTGTCCCGTACTTCAGCTAGAATGGAAAAGACACAAAGCTGGATATATTCTGTGTTTTTACGGTGTCAGCTGCCTCTTCTTCTCTCATTCAATCTTGAAACTGATCAATGATCAGCTGATCGGTATTTCTGACGCAAGTCCCGTTTCTCCTTTGTTTATCGCCCACTTTGCGCCAGAAAGAGGAAACCAGCAGATGTCGCACTAAACAACAACAGCACGTTTAAGCTTGATCAGCTGTTGTTAGAATGTATTTAATACTAATTTCTAGTATCAGCTGATGTTTGCTGCAAACACAGCTGTAAAAGCTGCTGGTCATGATATCGGTTTTGATATGTGGTCAGAGGGAAACATGAAGATGAAACCAGGAGATGTCCTTACTGAATCATCAGGGCTGAACAGGTGATGGAGAAACAGATTTACCTTTTAGGTGACATGAATGAGTTGAAGGGAAGTTATGAACCGTTTCTGAGAGACAAATAACCCCAGGATCCTTTTTTATGTAGCTGACAGCTGGTAACTGTGCAGGGGCGGGTCTAGCAAAGTGTTGCCAGGGGTCCATGTAGGGCATTAACAGGGAAAGGGAGGCACAAAGAAATACTTTTCTTTCTTATTCTCATTTAAAATGTCTTGCTTTTATTAAATAATTATCTGAACTTACAACCAAAGTTTGTTATCTGATGTACAACGTATAGAAATTATACATATACCAACAAGACAGTGTAAATCACTGTCACAACAGCATTTGTTTTCATTCAAAGGCTTTATGGCTTTTCCTATAATACCTGGTGGGCCGGTCTTTAGTCAAAATGCCCGGGCTGATGTTTTTGTCCCAGTCCAGCCCTGGGCACGACACACAGTGAATTAATCTGAGAGGGTGCATTAAAAAATAAATGGCCGGGCCAGCGGTGCACATCGCAAATTAGCTCGCATAGACACATTAGTTGTGCCGCTTCTTAATGACAGTATCTTAGCTAACAACCCCAACTACTAGATTCAACTTGTAATTGGCTAAAAATCACTTAGCCTACTGGTGAGAGGGACGTTGATAGCTGACAGTTTTTTCAAGCGATGTTGAAATTTCCACATTCCGACACTTCAAATGCTTCAGGAGCTCTCCGCTCAGCGCAGTAACTGTTAATATAGAGCGTTATTAAATTTATTGCTAATGCAATTATATGGCACATTGACTTCTGAGGAAATTTTAGATGGCACTCGTCACCAAAAAGGTTACCTACCCCTGTTATACATATACTCCAACACAATTAGACCTTGTAGGTCATCTTCATTGACAATACCTGTGATGATCTTTAACAGGTGTAGAACTGGGTTTGTCCTTAAACAGATCCATTGTTAAACTGTCATCAGAACAGCCACTCAGCTCCCCCGTCACCCAGTCGGGCAGGCTTCTAACACCGTGCTCCACACTCAGGCTGCTCAGTGGCTCATCAAAGTAGATGGACTAGAAATTAAAATTAAGTACAAGGTTCAGAAGATGAAGTTTCGGTTGGCTAGTTATAAACTCTCTGTTTAAACAATCCACTGCAATAGTGCATATAAAGTACCAGTCAAAGGTTTGGACACACTCACTCATTGAAATGAATGGGTGACAGTTTTCAAACTTTCTGAAGTGGTTAAAACCAGTTGTCAGCACAGGAAAATATACGACTTGTTGAAGCAGTAACTCTTACCATGTATGTAGGAAGTGTTTTAAGGCTTCCTGGCTCTGGTTTGCTGGTGAAAGGCCCATCCAGGACCCCTCTTTTGAGCATCTGAAGGAGCAAACGGGCATACATGTTGCGGTTCTTGCGACCAATCAGACCTGAACCACATGTGGCTGGGTCGCACAGCTTCTTTATCCATTGGGCACAGCGCTGACGCTCTGAGAAGACAAGGAGAGAAAGGATCACTAACCATGATGTAATAACTTTTTTTTTTTGCAATAGCGTTTATACATCACTATTATATTTAATCATTAGTAATTATTCAACTTTGGCTCTCTCTCATTGCTTGCCTTTTGTCCTGTCTCTCGTCTTTCCCTTCAACCCCCAACTAGTTGCAGCTGGAGGCATCGTTCTTTTAAAAGGGAGGTTTTCCTTCCCACTACCAAGTGCTTGCTCACAGGGGACGGCTGATTGTTGGGGTTTCTTTTTTATATTGTAAGTCCTTTATATTACAATGTAAGTACCTTGAGGTGACTGCTGATATTAATTAGTGATGCATAAATAAAATGGAATTGAAAACTGAATGACATGACTAACATATCAGATACAGGGTAGTGTGGAGGCTATAGCCATTCACAGCTGTCATTCGGTGCAAATTCACAACAACAAAAGCGGGTTACGGGTTGTTAGTCTAGGGCTGTTTGTACTTGGGGTGACTGTGGCTCAGATATTATAAGCAAATTGTCTGGCGAGCTGATGGTAACTCTGTCATTCCACAGGTCGAAGACTCCTTGGAAGAAAAACTCAACCCTAGCTTTTACCTTTGTCTAAATGCTTAAAGCATTCACACACATTCACACTTGTATGGATGCTTTAAAGCACTTAGACATAGATAAAAGCCCTGTATGACTGTGTGTGTTATTGGGTGACTGAGACTTGTAGTTGTAAGCACTTTGAGCAGAATTAAATTCAAAAGAATGACTATTCAAGTACCAATCCATTTACCATTTAAACCCGGTTTTGAAGCGTAATGCATAGGCAATAACGGCTCACCTGTCTTGCTTGGGTGTTTGAGGACATATGGCTTCATGTCCAGCAGAAAATGGTCAAACTCAGTGTCCAGTCTCTCCGATGACAGCTCATATTTGCTCATGGTGATCTATATGGAGTATGCAAGTGAAAAAAGACACTAACAACGAGTACGCTGTGCTGCTTTGTTGACAAACACTACATATATTAACATTAGTTAAACAGTGATCCAAAGCGGAAACCTTACGACACATGGCAGCATGCTAACATTAACTAAAATAACCAGCATATTTAAAAAACCGAAACTCTAATTATTAGCTACTTGACTGGGACTCGAGCAGTGCATTAGCAAACATGTTGCAAATACCGTTAGCCGAGCTAAAGCGAGCAAACGTAACGCTCGTCCTTTCCTCTCTTACGGTTTCGTTTGGCTTTCACGAGCAGAACGAGAACGCGCTAAAACAGGGCACACTGTTAGTGAACATGTAAAAACTTAACCAAAAAGCGGCGTCCCCTGAGCACTGATTCCGCCGCTCAAAACGGTTCAAAACTTTAGCGTCCTCCAGCTACGCAACATCCGTTTTCCGCAGACATGCAGCGTCTCCATGTTGCCATAGAAACACGTCTCCTTTGCGTCCGTAAACGTACATAAGTATGTGTACATATTTGTCCCTGGCATTTTACAGCTTAATAAGTTTATTCAATCATTTATATGCAGCTCGTGGTCTCTGGTTTGCTCACACCTTTATTTTCCAGCTTGTTTTAAGATACGTCTATAAAGTCTATTCTTAAAGGAGATTTTTGCCATATATATATATATATATATATATAAACAAACATCAGGCCGAGTGGTATCAAATGCAGTCAAATCTTTCTGCACTGTAGCCACGGATGTATCAGATCTAGCTCAAGTCCACACGATGGCGCTAAACGCCCGCAGTTTTATTTGCATTCAGTAAGTGATGGACGTTTCCTTCAAGTGATCCTCGTATGTTTTTCTTACTCCAGTGTAAAAAGGAGCAGAATAGTAAAGCCATTTCCTAGCTTTTTTTCTTTTCTTTTGTTTTTATTTAGCACTGGTGAAACTTTTCAGAATCCCAGCTGATGGTATAGAGTCGTTTTTAACAAGTACAGCAAATAAGGAAATAGTTGGGTGCTTACAGAAAATCGAATCCATAGAGAGTGCACTTTGCGCATTCTTTTAGGGATAATTAAATATAGTTGACCCATTCTGATGTACCATTAGTGAGCATATGTTTTTACTTTGCTAGAAAATAAAAATGTCTTCCAACACATAAAAAATACACCTTTTGCTTCTTTAATTTCTTTGCATATATTATGCAAGAATCGCCTCTGATTAATCGTGCGCTGAACTTGGAGTGAAATATTCCCACGGTACGTGAAGGCGGGCTTCTCCGACGTCACTCCGAATGAAAAAGAAGCGCTCAGCTGTGGTCCAGGCAGAGGGAAGGCGTGCGGTCCGTCTACAGCAGGCAAAGCTCCAGCACTTGTCCAGAGCTGTGAAGAGACAGGGATAATCACTCAAAAGAAATCGGTCGGGACAACACAAACTTGATTGTGTAGTTTTTGTTTTTAATTTGGGGTTTTTCCTCCTCCCCCTTCCCCAATTATGGCTGACCATCTTTTACATTATAATGATTCAGCTGGGGTTGGGAACAGATTCGCCCGCAAAGGTGCTTTGCGGCAGAAAAACGTGCATGAAGTGAAAAATCACAAGTTTACTGCGAGATTTTTCAAGCAGCCGACGTTCTGCAGTCACTGTACAGACTTCATTTGGTAAGTGTCACTCATGCACACACACAGCGTAATATCCTCGGTCACTGCCATTTGCAGTGTTCAAGTTTAAATGTACCTGTGGCATTTTGTAGTCAAGCTTTCATCGAATTGAATGCATGTCATTAACTAGTTTTAATCAATATGGAATAAAGTGAATCCAACTTGCTTAGCTTTCCCCGTCTTTTTGTTGCAGGGGCTTTGGGAAACAAGGATTTCAATGCCAAGGTAAACCACCTGCATGTCTGCACTGATGCATTTTTTGGTGGAGCCATAGACTCAGTATATAGGCACACACCCCTTAACTGACAGTCACAATTTGCCTGAAGAGACAAGTTAAGCGCAATACAGCCACTTTCAGCATTAGCAGTTGCGCAATAGTGATCGTTTGAGGTATAGTAGTATGAAGAGAAATATATATATTTTTTTTAATATAAAAAACAGCCTGGAAAGTAAACACTTTAAACATAAAAAGGTTTATTTTTGTCAAAGAGCACATCTGCAAGCAAGAAAGCAGAAGTTAGTATTTGCAGATCAGAAACTTTGAACTGTTAGAGTATTTCAAACATTAAACATTTAGTTTTAATATCCTGGACAATCATTTCAATGGTCAGCATTTTCCAAGTTTTGTTTGAAATAAGCATGAGCATATCTTTGAGTGTACTCCCATGCCAAACAGTTCGGCTGATTAGCTCTGTGCAGGCCGTTCGACACCTTCCATGCCATTGGGAGGATAATCCGGAGTGTATCTGGTTTTGCTTTGGACATACCTTCCTCTCTGGTAGCTGCTTCTGGACCGGACAATATATCTTGAAGGATGTGGGTTATGAAAGATCGGTTGATAACCTCTTGACGGAGCCATGACACTCTGGTAAACCTTGACCCTTGAGGGAACCTGGACCCACGGGGGGCTGAACACTGCATTTTGTGGCCGGGGGAGCATCTTATTAAATTTAAGCTTCCTGCCTCCAAAGAACTTCGAAAAAGCAAGAACCCCCCTCCAAGACTGAGAAAAAGGCTGGGCTCGTACGTTACTCGGAGAGGATGGCTTCACTGATGTGAAGGTTTGCCCAGTTGCAGACCCCCTGCTCATGTAATCGGCCATAATCATTAGTGCCAGGACCAGTACTTTGAGGCTGGGAGTTTTCAGAGGGATACCGAAATACTTCCTCAAACACAAGACTGGGTTTCTTTCTTGAACGATAGCTATATCCACTGGAGACTGTGCCGACGTCCTGGCCTGGGTAATCAAAACCTGAATCAGCCACCCCATTACCATTGCTCACTGGTTCAGGCTGCCAGGACTCATAGCTGCGAGGTGCCACAGCCTGAAAGGTTGAGGATGAAGCAGGCTCATAGTATGCAGTTTGACCACTGCTTGTCGAGAGGGGCATAGTGCTTGCATAAACAAATGACGCAGAGCGAGGCATTACAGCAGCTAATTTGGGCTTTGCTAGGTTAGCTACCTCAGAGCTGGACTTTCAAGGGAATAGGAGTGGCTCATTAAGGTTTACTAGCCCTCATTGTCTTGTCTCACCATTAACAAGTCCCTCTATCTTTGGTGCGATTTGTGGGTTCGCTTGTTTTTGTCGAGTCTGCTGCTGTTTAGTCGAACGTTTGTTATAGCTTTTGTACACAAATCCAGCTTGCTGGTTGTCTGCAGCCTGCTGGTTACCCTGATCAGAGGTCAAAATATCATCATCTCCATCATCCACTAGGTCACGTGGCTCTGCTTTATTTGGATACATATATCTATATCTATGCCCATAGCCTGTAAAGTGAGAGAAAGTTTATATAGAAATTGCAGAGTTTAGGCTTAATGTCAAAATTGAGAAAAGCAACTACCTTTTATAGTTGGTGAACCACCATTACTATCAAATGGTAAAGAAATACAGGAAACCCTGTAAGATAGCCAGACGATGCCATCAGATTAAAGTCTCATTTAGAGGTAACTGGAATAAATTGTGCTAACATCAACAAAACATACCAGAAAATGAGTCCAAGAGTAGGCATGGCTGTTAGCTGAGAAGCAGTAACCTGTACTCCTCAGACAGTATGGCTTAAAGGCAAGCAGATTAGATCTAGGACCTGAGTGCAACCTCTGTCCTGTACAATACATCCCTCTGTGCTACTTTTCTATACCAGCACTCCAGTTCTTCATTAACAAAGACCACTTTCAGCTGCTGCTCACGTGGCAATTAGTGGTCAGGTTGTTAACAGGTGTGGCAGCTGAACAGCACCACCCTCTGTGTGGGTGTCAAACATCACCCTTGTAAACATGTTTCCAGTGTAGACAGAACTATTCTGTTTATTTGGAAAACACTGAGCGTCTTTCTTTCTTTTTTCTTTTTCACTGACCGAGAACTTTGTGTCTCTTGAGTCAGGTTGCAATATATTCCCTGAAATCAACACCCCCGTGGCCTGCCGTCTTTGCCAGTTTTAGATTTCTCTCTTAGATATCCGACACTGTGGCAACAGGGCGATGAAGGAGGGAGACAAAGATATTACAGTAGGAGCAAAGTTTAATAGTTATTACAGGGGTCAAAGAAAACTTAAGTCACCAATTGGGTTGCTTAACAATAAAGAAAATAATACCAGGAGTCGACCAGTGGAGACATCAGCACACTCTGATGTAAGAAATGCCCAGGCTGCTGTGCACTAAGCAGAGTGGCAATCTCTGCTTAGTGCAGTCATCCAACTATAGTACTAAAGTGTTGTCATGGCTCAATCAGTACCTCGGTGTTTAAGGACCTTATTTCCCAAGGGATTTACTGTAGCAGATGTTATTTTGGTGTAGATTTTACACCAGATGCCCTTCCTGGCAAAAACCCTCCCATTTATCCAGACTTGGGCCCGGCACTGGGAGCACACTAGCTTGTGACCCCTGAGGCTGGGTTTTGTGTCTCTGCCCTGCCTCAAACCATGGATCTTAATCACTGCACCACAGAATCACTTCCAGTACTCTTGGATGTAAATAACATAAGGATGAAAGAGTGGGGAAAAAAACGTCTGCAGTGATCAATGATAGAACATTTCATGTCTATTCAGTTAAACCGGCGTGATAATAAAATGAGCTGCGATGAATGGTTAAGTGTACCAACTTTAACATAGTTTGTGTTGATATTTTTGCACCAAACTTACTGAGTCATTTTGCAGAGTCATGCAAGAAGATCTGCGTGCTCCTTGTCCTACATCTGCACAGCCACGCCTGACCTTTACATTTTCTAAGCACTAACTCAGACGTCCCATTCCATTTTAAGAGGCTATAGTAGATGGGAATGTTATGTGCATGAACATTCATATATATACATGGCGTGCACGGGCTGAGCTGTCTGCTTGCAGTGCTAATTGTCAGTGAGGAGTGAATGCATCTTGGAGGAGGCTGACAGAAACACGTTCTCGGATGCAGAAAGACTGTGTTTTTGAAAGTGTCCAAGCGAGACAAGCTTTGCTTTTTGAAAACTAAAAATATGATGGTTATTACGTGGAACAGTAAAATGGACAGTTTTGTTTTTTTAAGTTTTAAATCGAGGCACGAATTCTTTTTTTCTCCCTTTGGTAGTGCAGACTCATGCACAGAGCTCCAGAAGGGAATCTCTGTGGAGCTGTTTCTCTGAGGCAGGCATGTAAAGTCACATACTTGTGCTCCTACAACACTGGCAGTCATTGTGATGCTCGTATCTATGCTGGCTAAAGGTGACATGTGTTACTGACATAGCACTCAGCCTCTGAGAGTTAATGGAAAGGTGATGTAGCAGAACTCCTGGAATCCTTCATCTTTATCCTTTTCCCAGCGTGGCTGATAGTTTATGGTTTCGTAGGCGCAGGCAGATTAACGGCTGCCTAGAGCTTCCAGATAACATTTTTTTTCTTAATAATTCTCCTGTGATTACCCATCCTTACCACACAGTGGCAAATCCTGTCAAAGTATGGTTATGGCAAAATAAATGTTTTTATTACTGAAGTGATCTGTGTAGGTGTGGGACTAAACCCCTGCAGCTCCCAGTGTGGTGACTGTTTATTGCTAAGCATAACAAAGGTAATGTTGTTTGAGGTTATCGCGCAATGCATTTTTTTTTTCATTTCATTAATGCAGAATGAATCACTCATAAAAAGATTATAAGTGATACCTTTTTTGCTGAGCAACCTCGCATCTACTTGTGTTTTCCTGAACACGCACGTTCACTGTAACCTACTTTATTTAAGGCCACCATAGGAACACTCAGGATGTGACTCACCTAAAACACCTTGTTATTTACAAAGCGCTCTTTACGATGCGCTGTACAGGGCAGTGGTTAGTGTACGTGGAAAATGCTGTGATGGAGAAACATCAGCAGTGATACATCCTGTCAGATGGGCGCGCTGAGTTAAATTCGGCACACCAACACCATTATACACTCAACCTAGACGTCACTACCCCGTACCTTCTCTCCCTCTCCTGTTGTGCTCATTTGTGTTTACGTATTCCCATTCTATTTTTTTCATAAATTTATTGTGTTGGGGGGGAAAAAAAACTGATTTTGGCAGAATGTAATATACATGAACTGGCCACTTCATTAGTTACACCTTGCTATTAGTGAGTTGGTTTGACCTTGACAGCTTCGTAGTTTTCATGTGGCTTAGATTTAAGGTGCCTGAAACATTCCTCAGAGATTTTGGTCCATATTGATAAGACAGCATCACACGCTGTTGGTGCTCTACTGAATTGAAATCTGGTGGCTGTGGAAGCCATTGGTGTACAGTGAACTCACTGTCATGTTCAGTTAATCAGTTTGAGATAACTTGATGAGTTGCTGTGTGACATATTGCTTGCTGGAAGCAACCATCAGAAAATGGGCACACTGTGGTCATAAAAGGAAGGATATGATCTGCAGTAAAACTCATTAGGATGTGGTGTTTAAACGATACTCAATTGGCACTAAGGGGCTCAGAGCATGCCGAGAAAATACCCCCACCCTATTAAACCACCACCAATCTGAATCGATGAGAGAAGTAAGGATGAATCCATGCTTACATGTTACTTGCACCAAATCTGACCCTACCACCTGAATGTTACAGCAGAAATTAAGACTCATCAAACCAGGCAGCGTTTTTCTAACCTTCCATATTGTCCAATTTTGTGCCCATGTGACTTGTAGCCTTAGTTTCCTGTCCTCAGCTGACAGGAGTGACGCTCAATGTGGTCTTCTGTTGCTGTAGCCCAAATCTGCTTCAAGGTGTGATGTGTTGTGCGTTGCTCTTCTGCATTCTTTGGTTGTAACGAGTGATTATTTGAGTTACCGTTGCCTTCCTATCAGCTTGAAGCAGTCTAGCCATTCTCTTCTGACCTCTGACACCAACAATGAATTTTCACCCAGAGAACTTCCACTCACTCATATTCATATTCTTTCTTTTTCCATCATTCTCTGTAAAACGCTAGAGATGGTTTTATGGGGAAATCCCTGCACATCAGCAGTTTCTGAAATACTCGGGCCATGCCAATTTCACCTCAGTCACCTTTCACTCAAATTGTGTTCACTTAAATCACCTTGCTTTTCCATTCGGATGATCAGTTTGAACTTCAGCAGGTCCTCTCGACTTACACTGAGTTACTGGCATGTGACGGGCTGATTAAATATTTGCTTAAACAAGCAGTTGAACAGTCACTAGGTGTCTAATAACGTGGCCAGTGAGCGTATGTATCTGAGTATACTCCGGTAAATATTGTATCCACAAGTAATGCTAAAGATAAAACCAAATGCAATCTCAATTACTTTTTTGGGACAGTATGCTGCGCCTATGCGTGTTCTCAGATTTTGAGTTAAAGTATATATATAATATATAAAGCGTGTCTATTATTAGTTTCTTTGTACTGTTCTTCCTTATTTGCCCTTATACAATGTTCTCTGCTGCTACTTATATATAGAAAACACTGTTTGTGCCTACGGCAAACACACAGCTGAGATTATGCTTTAGTCACAGGTCACACACGTTCTTTACCCCAGATGGTAAAAATTGCATTTATGCATCAAGGGAATTAATCAGATAAAGCTGCAGAGTGAAAACCAGCTGTCTTGTTTAAAGTATGATCTGGTCCATTTAACATATTCAGTAATGTGAGTGCACTTGTTGATAGATAATGCAGAAATGCATAAGAGGCTGTTTTGCTGCATTAGTGCATAACATATACAAGCGGACGGGCGTTGGAAATGACGTGACGAATGTTTGTGCGTCTGCTTGGATTGAAAAAAATGTATTAAACATGAAGACATCAGCATCAAAATGTGACTTGGACACAGCCCCGATGTCTCGGTGTTAAACAGTTTCTTCTGTTCCCTGAACTTTCCAACACGAGATCGTCTCATTGAAAGCGGTCCTCTGTGTGAGCGAGTGTGCATCAGCTTGTTGGATCACTTGCCACCGTGGCGCAGGCTCTGCTATCCCTTCTTGCCTCCCCCCCCCACCTACTCCTCATCCTTTGAAGTCGTGGAAATGACTGTGCCATCTGGAGAGTTGAGGAGCCATGTTTGGAAGGAGAGCACCATGTCTGGACAGGCAGTTGGAAGAAGAAGAAAAAGAGAAAGAAGCGGTAACAGTGTAGAAAGGGTGGAAGGACGCTAAAAAGGAGGCAAAGGTGAAGGCATAAGTGCAACACTAAATAAACACGGGAAGATGTGTAATTGTATGGGTGGAAGTGTGAGGGTGAAGAGATGGTTAAGTCAAAGAGGCCCTTTACACATTTTGGCTTCTTGCTGTTGAGCTTTGGCAACGATAGAGCAAACAGTGTGACTACTCAGAGCAGATGAAAGGGAGCAGAGCGAAAACAGGGGTGCACAATATGTCTGCGCGGTGACTGACTGTAGCCTGCGGCCAAGTTACATCCAAGTAGCGCTGTCTCAAGTGCAGAAGTTGTTATTAATTAACAACATATTACCTGTTCTAGCTGATACTGCAGCAGGTGTTGTGAGTGGAAATTATATATCCTTTCATTTTAAATTGTTTTGACAATTTGCATCCACGGAGTTGTAGGAAAGTGTGCACAGCTACTTTGTCTTTGTTGTTAGATCAAGAAATGGCAAATTAACATTTAGCACAATCATACTGTTAGAAATGTGACAAATATCAGTCAGATACCTCCCAGATACCAGTACTACTACTTTAGCAATGCCTAAGAGATGCTTAGTAAGGATCCCTTAGGCAACATGTTTACATGAGTTTTATGTAAATTTTAGATTCATTTGAATGACATATTTTAACATAATTAATATAATAAGCTTCATTTAACGCATATTTATCAAGTACCTATTAAGTAATGTTATGTATTTTAAAAAATCTGATCAATCATCTTGCATTGATTGTCCACCAGAGCGCCCCCTGGTGGACAATCAATGCAAGCTCAACACTCGTGTCATAGTTGGGGTGAGATTTCTCCAACATCTTCTTTATTTTTTTTTCACTTTTCGTTCATTCATTAGTCTTTATGAATGCCAGTACCAACAGCTTATATCAAATGGCTAATATCAGCTGATTGTATTGACATGCTGGTAAACCAATCACGCTCTGCAACCATCCACCTACATGCCTTCTTTGTTTGAAAGATGACCAAAAATAGTCAACAATAATGATGTGTAAAAAAACATATAACTTTGTATTTAATGTTAAAGTTAGAGTAAACAAAAGAGACGAGTCACGTGTTCTTTGAAATCTTTCCACACATCCTGTTCTTTTTGTGCTTGTCTTTTTTTCCTAAATGATAGAAAGATGCAAAAAATTTGAACCAAGTGTTGTTGGCACTCTTCCTGTAAACTGTTTGGCTATCAGGGGAACTATATCACCTTATGTTTGGTAAACCTGCATCTAACTAGAAAGCAAAGATAGCAAAAGACAAAATTCGAGCTTCATACAAGAGAAAAATGTGAGTTTGCCTTAAAAAGTGACTTACGCCTGACCCACAGCTAGATAACTTTGAAGTCATTGTCTGTGCATAAAGCCGGTGTAGCGATTTACACATTCACCTGACAAGGAAAGATCTCCACTTTAAAACAGAAATCACTTTGGGGTTGCGTCAGGATGCAATGCAGAGCTAGCTACTGAGGTGACCCCTTGTGAATAAGGGAGCAGCTGAAAGCAGCTTTCCGTCTGTGCATAAAGAATTGATTTTATGCATTGATCTCCAAAAGCAACATTCCTCCCATTTATATCCACTGCTTTCCTTAGAAAGGCGTGCATGTTGCTTTGTCTAATCTCCATGTTGTCTGTAGCACTTTACTTTCATGGTGGTGTCTCCATAATAGCAACCAGTGTGGCTTTTGTTGTGATTGGAATACATTTGCATACCGACTGCATCCAGTTTGCCCACTCTCAGTCCCGACCTGGCGACTGTTTTACTTCTCATCAAGGGATGATATCGTTTTCACTTTGTCAGATGAGCGCACTGGATGTGAGTTCCTCCACCGCTCAGTTGGTACATTTGCTACCCCTGTGGGCGACACGTATGTGTCAGTTAGCAATACGAGGGCCGATATGCCTCCAAAGAGACCGCCGTGATGGTGTAGGTGTAGAGCCAATCAGTTCCTCAGCTCTGAACGGAGCTGTGGACCTCATTAACCAATCAAGGAGCAGAAGCGTGGGGGAGTTGGAACATGACGGAGAGAGCTGCGCGGCTCCTGATGGGGAGCCCCAAAACAATAAACATCTTACACAACAGCAGGATGAGACGCAGCGCTGCTCCTTTTAAGCTGTTGAGATCTGAAGGGGCCTCCTGCCCCACTCTGCTTGGCGTGTGAAGATGGCCTAAATATGTTAATTCATTAAATCATGTTTTGGTTGCTCTACAAAAAGCACCCAAGCTTTGTTGCTTCACTCTGATATATATTTTTTCTTTTTGGAAACATCCCTGTGGGTGTTGTATTTACTCTGTCACATTGGCATGAAATAAAACTGAAAGTTTGGGGCCTTATTTAAGTATTTAGAATTACAAGATAGTGAGGAGTCTCCATTATGAGCTCTCATGAATTCTAAAAAGTTAAGTTGGAAAAAAGAGAAATGCAAAATAAAAAAGAGAAAGAAGTCATTCTGTTGTATATTATACCTTGAGCTATTTGAAAAGAATTTTTTTTAAATTTTTTTTTTTTTACAGCCAACACTTTTTTTTTCTTTTTGCTCCCAGATGAATAACAAAGTGAAACGCTAAATCAGGGAGAGCATCCAAGTTTCACATCAAATGTCTGACGAAACTATTTGGCAACCGAAATTTCTCAGCAGGCCTTTCAGTTTCACTTCAAACTTGATTTAAGCCATCGCTTCACAGTTATCAAGCTTGAAGAAAAGAGAGTATCTGCTTGGGGCTAATTAGAATAGTTGAATGTGGAGAAATCACGGAAACATTCTTTTAATATATCAGCGATTTTAAAACCCTCTTTCAGCTCAATGGCATTAATTACACCAAGAGTGGAAGCTTAGCTGGCCTGGATAATTATGTGTAATTCTGTCTCTGCTTCACAGTCAAAAATGCCCAGTCTACCCCCCACTATTGAATACCAGGTCTCTCTGTTGCCACCGCCCTCCTTCATTTTCCCGCTGTCTGTCTCTCTTTCCTTTCTCCCACCTTCTCGCTCAACCACTGTAGCAACAAAGTGGGCCATTTCCATTTTGTTATCATGGTAACGGCTCCTCTGGGCAGTGTCGATGTGCGTTTTATGTTATCTGATTGCATCTGCGCTCGATGATTAACCCCCCACCCCTCAGTCTTGTACTGTATATTCAAATGATTAAAGCAATGACATGGCAGAGCTTTTCATAAAAAGGCATCTGTGGTATTTATAGCAAATTTTGTAGCAAATTTGCCTTACAGCAAAATGTCACATAGTCAAATAGTATGAATCATATTATCTTAAAGCAGGTAGTGTTTTCCATTTCAGCAGATTTCGCAGTGCTATTTATGGGTTTCAAAGGTCATTAAAGTCTCACACTGTCAAATATATTGGTTGTTACTGTTCTGGGGGGAATTGGTAGCTTGTCAAATTGAATTGTAGGGCCTTAACAGCCATGCCCAGAAGGCTTTTTTAATCTGTGCACCAGTTAGCACCCCTAAATACAGAGGGTTGTGAGACTTTCTTCTGTTTCACTGTTAAGAGGATTGCCAAAGTGTGCGTTCTAGACAAAGAGCTCTCATTAAAACTCTGCGACATAGAGAGAAGAGGATGAGGAGGAGAGAGGATCGGGAGTGAGAAGGAATAGATGATGACGGGAAAGTGTTTTAAGTTTCAACTTGACTGTGATTCTCCTCCTACAAGGCGGTGATGATGTTTTTTTGATTTGAAGCAGCCACAGTCAAATAGACATTGATTGAATTTGATGAAAATTCTATTATTGCAAACTTTGAACGCAAAATGAAATTAAAGTATGTTCATCAGCCATTAGGTACTCACTAGGTATACCTTGCTAATATCTGTTGGACCCCATTTACCTTAATTCTTCGTGGCACAGATTCAACAAGGTGCTGAAAACATTCCAGAGATTTGACATGATGGCATCACACAGATGCTACAGATTCGTCTGCTGTACATACTGAGAATCTCCTGTTCCAACACATCCCAAAAGGACAGTTTGAGAAACCAGTTTGAGATGATTTGAGCTTTATGACTGCTAAAAGATGGGCACGGTGTGATCATAAAAGGATGGATATGATCTGTAACAATACTCGGGTAGGTTGTAGTGTTTAAATGATGCTTAGTTGGTACTAAAAGGCCCAGAGTGTGCCAAGAAAATAACCCCTACACTGTTACACCATCAGCAGCAGCTTGAACCCCAGGATGGATCCCACTCTTAACTGACAGAAGTGATGCCTAGTGTAGTCTTCTGCTGTTGTAGCCTATCTGCTTCAAAGTTCAATTTCTTGTGCATTCAGAGATGATCTTGTGCATACCTTGGTTGTAATGAGTAGTTATTGCCTTCCTATGTGGTTGCATTTTTTTTTGAGTTTATGAAATACTTAGACCAGCCTGTCTGGCACCAACAACTATACTTGTGTGGAATTTGTGCAATGTGATTGGCTGATTGGATATTCATGTTATTGAGCAGTTGAACAAGTTGAAGTGGCAGCTAGTGTATAACAATGCAAAAGTAGTAGAGTAAGGGAGTTCTTTGTCCCTACTCTTGCCAAATGCTTTCCCATAGGGGATCATTGAGATTCTCTCTTTAATGTTTTCTTGTTTTTATACACACATGCACTTATGTGCACACACACGTACAATATTGCTTTGCCAGATTTGTGTTTATTCAATAAATGAGTGCGGGTGTGAGAGACATCTGGTAACCTGCCCTGTGTCATATCTTGTAAAACAGTTTTGATTTACAAGATACATTTTCCATATCTTTTCCCTCATGTTCACTCGCTACTGTAAACTCGTGCCAGATATGGTGTGCCAAGGTTACCATGGTAACAGTGTTTGGCCCTCGCACTGCCTGTGATGTGCCAAATCTCTGTTACGTAGTTTACCCTAGGCAGGCCCTTCCCCGTTTAAAGTCCAGTAACACAAAACTTCTTCCAAGTGATCCTTAAATGATGAGTCAACATTGAAATCACCTCTTCAGCTTCCATTTAACTAATAAAAAGGGGTCTCAGTAGCTTCGACAGTGCCTCCGTGAGTCTGTGCGGCTGGATCGTTGCGAGCTCATCAGACAGTCTAAATCAAGACCTTAATGAGGCGAGGAAATGCCAGACCAGCAGCACTCGCTGGCCGCACCCTGAAGCACAACAAAAGGAAGGATGTCATTTTCATTTTCAGTACGCTGGCAGACTCCGTGCAGTATTGACCACCGCAACTGCAATATTTCCCCGTTATCAGACTGTCTGAGCAGATCAAGTCACAGTGTTTTGCTTGCATAACACAGTGTCATCTGGTGACATTAAAAAGGGGTCTCTTTGGAGGCTCGGCAGCATTACTCAGCTGAGAGTGGGTAGTTAATTGTCAGGGAGCTGCTTGTGTGTTTTTGCTGAGACACAATGCAGTGTAATAAGATGACACTGTGTTTTAACAAACAAAGGCAAAAGAGCATTGGGAGAGGCCTCGGAGGGAGAAATAATGAAGACACCGAAGACAGAGGATATGCATGATTATGTTTTCCTCTTCCTCGTTTTTACTTCCATCCCCCTATTCTTTTCCTCATCTTCTTACAATCTAGTCCTTCCCATTTGGGATGCAAGTTGAGGAGGCAAGAAGGAATCACAAACATCTGAGGCAACATACATTTGACAATAACAAGTAATTTGCTTGTGTGCACCACCTGGGTCTGTTATGTTCTCTACGGCTATTGTATTATAGCCTCTGTAAGATAAATGAAGCAGTGTTCATAACAGCTCCAGCAGCCATAGTTAGGATTATCTATGAAGGGAAGCTCTTCCTGGAAGCTTTCTGTCTCCTTGAGATGCATTTTAGGAATGGACACATCCTTCTGAGGTCACTTTCCAGGTCACAGGCTGGAGGACAGAGGTGAGATGGTGAAGCGAAGAAGTGAGAAGTGCTGGTTGTCTTCTGTGTGTCTGTAAACAGCAACTGAGAGTGGCAGGAGCAATAGCAGCACTGTGATTTAATCTTTGTGGCTTCCAGAAATGGCACGGAGAGGAGAGGCAGAAGAGACATCTGACAAGATCCAATAAACGGCTGGCTCGGTGTTGCCACAAACATGCTGATAACGTTCTACCACACTGGCTGAGCATCTGTTACAAAATGACTTTTTCTTTTGCAGTATTGTGCCAGTGTGTAACTCCCCCCCCACCCCCCCACCCCCCCAATGACTGGGTTATGCTCATGTGTAACAGCTCAGTCTGTCTTTGCATTCATTTTTAGTTGTTTGACCCATGTACAGATGGACACGGGGCGAGCGCCTATCGGTAAAAGCCCGTTCTTTTATCTCAGCAGTGTTCTTATAAGGTGGAAGATGGCAGCGCGTTAAACCTTCCTTCATTCATAATAGATGCTGCCGCAACGATTTATATAACAGGACACTATCAGTGCAGAACAGAAAACATTTAACCCTATTACTGTGTATAGGGCTTATCTCCCTAAACCATCAATTGCCATGACAGTGTGTTATATGTTTAGTGTCACTTGTTACAATCCGTCTAATGGATCAATAAGGCCACTGTGTATTTGTGTGGATTGTGCAACGCTCAGCAGTCTGTCCTGGACAGAAAGACTTTCCCCGGGGGATTTCAAAGCAGAAGCGTTCATCTTTACGTGTCTCACCACTCCAGCTGTGCTTAATGAATTCTGTGGTGATTACTCCCACGGCTATTTCTGGAATGGTTTTAAGTCAGAGATTTCAGTCTTGACCCACATAAGGTGAGTACAATGTGCACTGCACTCAGGAGGTTTTGGAGCTCAGTGGGTCAGAGTCTTACACCCTGCATGCTTGTGTGCCACCGAAGGTATGAGCACCGAGAAAAGATGAGATTTGAATGTAACATCATCACCGCTATTCTTCAATACTGAGAAGACAAACACTCTTTTTACTGTATTTTCTCCATAACTGATGTAACACTGATGACTTTGTGACTTTTATTGTGACAGCTGTCAGTTAATCTTAGTGCTGGTTAATCAGTCCATTATTTTCCTGAATCTTTTCCTTTGGGAACAGCGGGAAAGTTTTAGTCATTTCCACCAGTCTGGAGTAAGATGTTTATGTAATCTTATCAGCCAAGAACAGAAAAAATGAAAACACAATAATAAGAAAAAAATCTGCAGATGAGATGCGTGCAATAGTGTGGCCCATTTTAATCGACGGATAAGTCAAATTAGCAACATATTTTTACATTAATGCTCTACCAGCTGTCTTTTATTGTTATTTACTGTATCTGATCCTTTTAAAGTTTCTGTGCATAAAGCTAAGCAGGAGAGATGAGAAAGATGCTGATGAAATAGACCTAAAAGACGTACGTGTGTGTGTGTGTGTGTGTGTGTGTGTG
>NW_005187460.1:2866081-2911059 GCF_000239375.1 Pundamilia nyererei
TGTGTGTGTGTGTGTGTGTGTGTGTGTGTGTGTGTGTGTGTGTGTCAGTCAGATGGACACATGGGATTTTCCCAGCTTCAGAATAATATTTATGCTATTTCTGTGCAAGGACAAAGATGCAGGAAGACAGGGCAGCAGGGAGAGTGAGAGAGAGGCAGAGGGTTAGAGATTGTGTGCCAGTTTTCTGAAGCGTGTGTTCCTTCTTCCTGCGCCTGCTGTGTGTACATGTATGTGTGTGTGCGTGAGTGTGTTGGTGTGTATGTGTTTGCGTGTTTGCACAGTTTGAGGGTCACCCAGGAAGAGACTGCAGCGCCGATCTTAGTCATCCTCACACCTCTCCCCTTTTTACCTGACTGTCCATCTGTCCACATATTTACCACCAGAAACAGATTTCCTGCTGGAAGCAAATTCAAGTGAGCAAATTGTACCTTTACATGAGGCTACAGTAAACAGTGAGCAGATAGTGTGTGTGTGTGTATGGAAATATTAACGAGTTTAGTCCTGCCTATAAAAGGCAGAAGGCACGGCTGAAAATGGTACGGAGGCTCTACTGTGTTTGAACAAACACACACAAACAAAATGTGTTGTTGATTCCTGTTCAGCTGTGTTGTCCATTTGAACCAGTAAGCATATTCATAAATTATCAGTCTGTCTCAGAGCTCGGACTACTCTTAAATCTGGCCCAATTTGTTTTTGTTTCTTCTCCTACAATATAGTTATAAAAATGCGTAGTATCTATGTAAAGTATGAATCAAGTCCACTGTGCAAATTCGCCACTTTCATGTTTTTGAAAATCAGCATTTGCAATGTACATTCATGTCTATCAACCATCTGTACACCAGAACGGTGGATTTTGGCTAGTTCACGATGACAGCCCTTTTATATGGTAAGGTAAAGACCCTATAACATTAGAAAGAATCTCCAAGAATCACATAACCTTAGTGTTAGATTTACTGTTGGCGTGGAAAGGAAAAACTCCAGCAGAACAGAAACACTGTGGGAGAAAGAGCAAGGGTTTAATAATTACAAATGAGTAAATGTTGTACATATGATAGTAGATATGATACACAGGCCCCATTCACAGAATTAATTGGACAAGCAATTTCATGGCCAGCTGCTTATTTCATTCTTTCAATGGTTAAGACAAATAACAGCAAGGTGCACACTTTGGAGCCTGAACAGTTCTGAAAAATAAATATTTGGAAAGATTTAAACCAAGACTAGCCTGTACCAGAATGATGGGAAGAGAAAAGTGTGTAGAGAGAATCTGAAGCATCTGCCAGACATTGTGGAGGCAATGTTATGTATGGCTTGCCAGTAGTGTTTATGTTTGATGCGACTGTTGATAGAAGTAACAAGATGAATTCTGAACTGTACATGGCTATATTCTCTGATTAGATTCAGCCAAATACTGCGAAACTGCATCCATATGGATAATAACTTTTGGGACTCTTGGCATTCTCTCTTGTGAAACTCTTGAGTGAAACCCAAGACTTTCACTCTTGATGAGAGCATCTCAAGGGTGGAAACACAGCATTTGGTAATGTTGATGAGTTCTGTACTTCTGGGAGTAATTGACTGCAAAGAATTTTTATTCAAGTATTAAAAATAATCCTTGTATTTTAAAAAAATGTTTGTTCATCCAATTAATTTTGAGTCTCTTAAAACAGGGGACAATGCATGACATGTAACCTGAAATACTTTTCTTAAACCACTTCAGTTAATATTCAAAGCCTGCACTTAAATCACATCTTGATTCTCTTATTCAAAATACAGTGTGGTGTTGTACAGAGGGGAATGTACAAAAATTGTGCCATTGTCCAAATATTTGTGGACCTAACTGTAAATGTCAACAGCTTGTGTACTATTTCCATGCTGCTCCTATGCCAAATAGAAGAATCTGTTATTTCCTGTGGCTAAGCTAGCTAGCTTCTAGCATTTTGTAACATTTTTAAAATACAGAGTTGAGCTGGATATCTTTTTAGCCACTTTTATTTAGGCTTTTCGGTCTTTGTTGCAATATAACAATGGAGAAAAGCTAGGAAAACTAGGAGAAAGACCAGGAGAAGATGAAACGTAATGGCTTCTGGGCGTATTCAAACCCGGGCCTGTGCATTAGCTTCACAGCACAGCCACCTCCACGGGACAAGACTCAGCAGTCCATCTGCATCTAAAGGATAAAGGTCACTCTTTCGAGGATGCCAACGTTCACATTTTGGACAGAGAGGACAGATGGTTTGAAAGAGGAGTGAAAGAAGCCATTTATGTCCACTGTGAGCGACCATCTTTGAACAGAGGCGGTGGTTTACGACACCAGCTGTCTGCCATCTATAATCCAGTTTTGAGTTCCCTCCCCAGACGCCTTAACGCCCACTCACACCCTGGGCCATCTGACCTCAGGAAATCACATGATAGGGTGTGGTTAGGTTTCACAATGAGCTCACCCGAAACCCTGGCTGATTGTGACCCACACCCGCTTTCAGACCTTGGCTCATGTGATTAGGTAGAGGATCATCAGGGGGTCCTTTGTCCCTCTTTGGGGGTAAACTCCCACTGGGTTTAAATCTGGGACTCTCCACCATTTGACCTTAGAACTGAAGAAGCTTCTCGGGTGAGAGGTGAAACGTCTTCAAGCAACTCAAAGAAGTCCTGATGCTTTTCTTTCCAAGCTCCTTAGACTTTAGTGAATACTATGTAAAGGTTGGTTAGGTAAATAGAGACCAGTGTATCTGAGGAGTCGAGTTTATTTTTCCTTCATAAACCAAAAATTCAGTTCATTTAAGGTGTCAATAGAATTAATTTGGAAACTTGTTACTTGTTATCCCTAATAAATTGAACTGGACAGCAAAGCTTTCTTGGCTGGCTGAAAACTCCAAGGCAAGAGTGCTTGAATTATTAGTGTTTTATCTGCTGAAATGCTTTGGTTGCTATGATACATGATGTACATGAAAGCTATGCATTTCAGATACTTTATCGAACTGACTGCTGCTGAATCAGTAACCACAAAATGTTCCACCGAGCATTATTTTCCAATTTGTTATGATAGCTTTTGCAATTTCATTTAGTACAGGCAGTGAATTTGAGGGTTTCTTAGTGTTTTGACAACCAGGAAAAAGAACTAAGGCAGTGGATCTGACTGTGAAAACTGCGTGCTCATTGGGTATTGACTTGTGATTAACAATCGAACAAACTCTGGAGCATTCTCCTTTCTATACCTGAGAATTTAGAAAATCGACTTGGTGTTTTGTTCCAAGTCCCAGGAGCGTTTTCCCATAAACTTTTCTATAGGACCGGAACTCTTTTCACAACCACAGATATATCCCCACAATGACTCTTTTTACACCGTTCATCTTAAAAGTAAGAAGTACTGGGAAAAACAACTCTTCTGGACATAAAAACAAAAATAACACATGCACTCACACAAATATTTAATCTTACATAGATATAGTTCATCTTGAGTACTCTCACCCCATAGTCTCTTGTGGGAGATGAGAGGAGGACAAAGGCAGGAGAAAGATCCCAACAACTCCAACTCCTAATTGAGGTTGACTCCTCGTCTTTCCCAGCCTCTCTGGTCCACTCATGGCAAATATAGCAACATGCACCACAGGGGAGAATGAGTGCTTTGCAATCATGTTTTTACTGGCATTCCTGTCGGCGAATGGAAGATTTTTTTCCCCCTTTGATCCTTTGATTTGGGGTCTACTCTGGAGTTGATAAAATTGCAAGGGATTCTGTTACTTAGTCCTTTCTGTTTATATGTAAAAGTAACCTATGTATCCAGAGGCTTTATATATTTTTAGCTTTGAATAAAAAAAGGTAATGAAAGAAAGCCAGAATAGCATTTGACTAGACTGAGATGCAGTCATGAAGTGATCAGCAAGACATAGAGTCTTAACTAAATAAATGAAAGCAATGAAGTGTTATTTTTGCTGCCCTAAAGTGTAAGACGGATGTGTGTGGGTTTGAGGGGGTTGCATTGATTCTTACCAACTGTTCTTGTATTTATAAGGCACCATTGTTGGAATATTGACTTTATGAAAACAGAAATATGACCAATAAATCTTGTTTTATGTGTTTTGTATTTAAAAAAATGGTGATTTTTAAAAAGCCACACATAGGTTCAGTATTTGTTAGACATGCAGCGATCCAGAATTTTGTTGAGGTCTCAAATGGTGATAATAATCTTAATAATATTTTTTTTCCTGTTGTGTCATCATACTATATTGTACTAAACTGCATCATAAAACTATAAAGAAAAATTTGGTGTCACCAGGGTGAAATGCCTCCAGAGTGCTGAGCCTGCTGTTTGCTACCACCATGGATCCCGAGCTGTCCTCATTCCCTAAAGTATCACCCCTTTTCTGGTCACAAATATCATGTTTATTTTTAATTAAAGGGGTTTAATAACAAATGTTAAATTGGCAGAATGTTTAAGAGACCAACCAATCAATCTCTCTTCTGGTTCAGTGTTTAAGCGAGAGAAAATGTTGATGCTGAAGAAAGAGTGCTTATGTGTCATTGTCATGCCGCCTGAAAGGGAACATTAACTTCAGTTTAGATGCTGCTGACTATGGGCTTGCATGATAGAAGCAATCAGCGTTACACAACTTTTCCAGTCACCAAAGAGCTTGCTCATAGGAGCTCATCTGATAGTTGGGTTTTTTCTGTCTTCTCTATATTATTGTAGGGTCCTGAGGCACCGTCATTTGTTGCTATATAAATAAGATTTAACTGGACAGTAACAACAGCAGTAGCAGCAACAGTAAAAACAACAGTGATACCCATAATAGCAATACAACAGCAACAATGATCGTAGCAACAGTAATAATGATAAACAAAACAAACAAAATGCAAACAAATGATTAATTGCAAGATAAATTTGCATCAGGTGTACATTGAAAATGTAGGAAATTTCCTCCTCAGTCAGATTTAAACAGCCTTTAAGTAAATTTGATATAATTTCATTGTTCTCACCACTGACTAGACTACCAGCCTGCTATTGAATAGACCTATCAGCTAATGATTATAACTACAAACAATGATTAAATGTAATGAATTCATTTAAAAATAAGTCTATGTTGTAGTGACTTTCTAGTGTAGTGGTTAAAACATTTGCTTAACACACAGACTAAGAGGAAACAGGACTCCAATTGCTCTAGTGGCCCCTTGTGATTAAGGAAACGCTAGACGAAGAAATGATGATTGTTAGAGCTTTTGTCTACTAACCTTACTAACTGCAATCTTTGACTATTCAAACAAAAAATATGTCTGCAACTACCGTAAGCAAAACCACACGAGAGCAGAAAATGCATATGTGAGTTTTGTACTTGTGTGGATTTTTCTGCATATCTGCCTGAAATGAACATGTGGTCTTGCTCAGTTGCAGACATATATTTCGTGTAAGTATTCACACTCTGCAGTTGCTATTGCAGGTACCAAAAAATAGCAAAGTGTCTGTCTACATAGAAGTAATACTAAGCTATATATCAACCACATCTCATGTGGCAAACACACACGTCAGGACCACTGACACTTACTCCCATACTATACACTCACATCTGTATACTGAAGGGCTACAGTGTCCTAATGCCCGGTCTCTTTCCATCTAGCAGATAACACAAAAGTGCATCAGCACTGCGACACACTCACAGGCTCTGTAATGCAAACTGAATGTCATGCAGACACGGTGGCCTTGACAAGTCAGTTCAGACTGTGTCAACAGCTCTTTGATTCTGGCCGGCTGGATGGAAAGAGCAGATCCCGCTGGAACGATGTGGCAATGGAAGCTGTTGAGAGAAAAATTAGGCCTCGATCTGTAAGAGCAGCTCTTCACCTGTAGCTAGAGAGGGCCAGTAAGAAACACGGTGACAGAGAGGCGAGCAAGAGAGGTGGGCGTAATTGTATCTGAAAGTGAGGTTAACCACATACAGGCCCGCGTATTCAATGGGCTGAATTACTCAACTGTGGAGAGCAGTTGAAATGAAGAGAAGGATGCAAGGCTCAAAACCACTTCAGAGTATTTTATTGTTACACTTTTGGTTTCAATATATGCTTTGTTTTAGCAAAAAGATTTGTTCCCAATGAACCATTTACACTTCTGAAATAGCTGAATTTTGAAAATAATAAATAAGAATATGGAATGGGTGTGCTTTTTTTTTGCAAAGGTACCAAACCAGGACCTTCTTTATTTACAGGTATGAAAGGCCATAATTGAGCAAACATATCCTAAAATCTACTCTGTTTCTACAGGTTCAGTTCTGACTGCTCTAGTCCCATTAAATAAAAACCCCAAAATCCATGCAGTGTAAGTCTAATGCAGAGACCCAGGTTCGAGTCTATCAAACCGTGCACTGCATATCTTTTCCCAACTTTCCTGTCCCAAAAGAGGCTGAAAAATAAGAACATACTTTTCGCAGCTCCAACTAGACCTGGAATTTGCATTCTGGCCCAGAAATATTTTAGTTTTCTTTGATCTGAAAAGATGAAAACATACCGCTCATGTCTCTGTGCTAGGACCACATTCTGGCACAATCTGGTGGCTTTAAAATATCTTTAGATCCTCAACTTTAGTGCTAAATACTTTCAATGTTATTCACAAGCTTTTACCTAAACACCTACTCACATCTCAGAATATAAGTGCACAACTTCCAAAATTATATTGCATAATGTAGAGCAGTACAGAACGTGTATAATTATGTGTATACGAGGAATAATATAAGAAGTCCTGCCCATTATTTATTATAAACAAAAGGAAAAAAGTCACACTGTAATATTTTTTTGCCCACCCTTAGATTTGATGATGGCCATGGCATTATGTTGATATGCCTATGCAGTGTCACAACCTTTCATTTCCATCTGGCGTTTCATTCTTTCTTTCTTTTTCTTTTGCGTTGATAATGGCAAAGATGGATTCCAGCACATCCCAAAGATTCTCAAAGGGGTTTAAGTCTGGATGTTTTGGTCTGTTCATCCATGAAAATGATGTCTAATGCTTCTTGACCTGCTCTTCCACAGTTTGAGCCTAGTGGATCCCGGCATGGTCGTCTCAGAATATACCTTTGCCACTAGGGAAATAGAAAATGTTGATGGCAAAACTTGGCCGTTTAATATATTCTGGTCGTTTGCAGACTAATTTTACCTGGGCACATAACATTACTGAACATGCACCTGACCAACTGAAGTATCCCCTGATTACAACACTGCCCCCACTGGCTTTTAAAGTAGACACTAGATATGATGAATGTATCACTTCATCCTCCGAGGCACTCGTTTGCTTAGTTAAATCCAGGTGGTGACTTTTGTTTGGCTACTTAATCTTAATAGATAAGATATAGGAGAGAGCTATATTAGGTGTATCATGTAAGCAAAATTTTTTGCATGTATATGCTGATGGGTGGATTAATTTTTTTTATAGAGCCAACCAAAAAACTCATCTAGCAATCATAAAATTGCAATGGAGGACTGCATTGGTTAAAGCCCTTTCCTTTTAAGCTCGAGATATTTAGAAACTTTTAGCAGTGTTAATGTGTGGGGAAAGCAGGAAGTTCTTGGATTTTGAACCCTGAGTGTGAACCATTGTCTTCTTTGTTGATACTTTTCAGAGTAAAGCTGCTGCTCCTCTAAATCAAATGGAGGCAATTGTGGTTGTTCGGGTATCCAACTAGGGTGCCTCCTCTTGATGCACCTTAGGTGAGACACTTCAGGCATGTATAGCAGGAGGAGATCTCAGGGCAGAACCAGTGACACGGTGGATAGATTATGGTCTCTCGTCTGGCTCTAGAATGCCATGGTTTCCTCATAGGTGAACTGGAGGAGGTAGCTGGGGAGAGAGACGTCTGGGCATGTCTGCTTAGACTGCTGCAACTCGGATAAGTGATAATTGGATGGACAGACGGACAGACAGACTTGTTACCTCGCTATATTGTCAATTCTGGCAATAATTTTTCAAGTAGGGCTAAGCTTCCCTGAACAGTTGCTTTGGAGTGTTCGTGCTGGGGAAGTTAAAGGTTTGTTGCAACAAAGTTCAAGGACATGTCTTGCAAGAGTGCATATTGTTTACATTTTACAACTGGGCTCACCAGTCATTAGGAAATGCTACATAGACTTTACCTAATATGTTTTAGATCATCATAGCTGTTCAGTGTAGATACCCGTTATTAAAAACACGGGGTGAAATCTACACAAATATATGAAGTACAAAATGTTCTATGAGTTTTTTGAGTAGATTATATAGGTTTGTTTTCACAGTGGCGGTGCTGGAAAAGTAATTGTTGAAACTGAATGGGGAGAAAAAATTAAAGATAACAGAAAAAATAAGAAGAAAGCACGGGGTGGCGTGGGAGGTAGCAGGTGCTAATTGAAACCATCTTGCAGAAAGCACAGAATGCCATTTCGCCACAGCTGCTGCCTTTCGTTTTTTCTCTCCCTTATTCAGTTCCAAATGGTATGAGCCATGCACTCGACAGGCTGACTAATCGCTCCGCACAGCCTTGGATGCGGGGCGTGTGGATTAACTAGGCCAATTAGCCAGGCGCAGAGACGCCTAGTGATGAGAAGAGTCATGCTCCCTTTCTCAGCCGAGTGCCATTAATCAGCAATAAAGGGGCTGAAGCAACACTACAGTTTACTGACTGCTTCTCCTCTTCTTACAACGGCCAGGTTTTACTGGCTCAAACCTCTTGACCTCAATACGGCATGACTGTGTTTCTCTGGGGCTCTGCAGTTTTTGTGCTAGAGAAACACCCAGAAGAGCTTAAGAGAGGGACAGAGTGTGAGTGTCGGGTTGTGTCAGTGTGTGCGTGTGTGTGTCTGTCTAAAATCTGTTTAGGTCTGCATCTTTGAAGAGGCTGTCTTTTTTTTTTCTTCTTCTTTTTTTTTGCCTGTCCCTTTTGGTTCTTTAGCCGCCAGAATTGTTGTCTGAAGACCAACAAGGATACCCAATGGATTTACTTTGCCAAATGGATCATCACGGCCTTGCCGTATTGGTCCATTTGATCGACCTTTGTTGATATTACTTCTTTTATTTTATTTTCAGTTGTTACAGACGGGACAGACATGACTGAGGGATAGGAAAGGGAGAAAGAAAGATGAAGGAAAAGAAAAACAGAAGGGGAGAGGGACAGTGAGAAAGGGCACTTAAAAAGAGAAAGTAGAGAAAAAAAACTCCTGGATCACCTGTTGAGAGAAAAAGAAGAGAAAACAAGCAAAAAAAAAACAGAGCAACATACTAAGCACAACACCATCACGTTAATCTAGCGTAAACAGCAGGAAATACTAAATATTGAATGTTGTTGTGTAGCAAGCAGGACCGACAGCGCACAATGTGCTTGGAAATAGCAGCCAATAAAAGTGTAGTTTATGTCTATGAACAGTGAACACCCGTGTGCACACCTGTGTGGATCAGCGCGCTTGTATTCAAAAGGTTTCCCCATGTAATGGTCTGCTAGAGGATGTAGAGAGCCATAGCCCTGTGCCCCAGGGCATGAAGCAGGCATGGAGGAGATCCAGGCTCCAGACATCCAGTGGCCCCAGAGTGCGAGAGCCCAAGGAGGACCACCGGTGGGGCATCCGTGCCACCCTCCTTTGAAGGGCTGAGGAGAGCCCCAGATGAGGGGTCACCCAGTAGCCATGGAGCAGAAGCCAGAGGGGGCTGCAGTGACGTGCCCGCCGGCTCTGCCGGCAGCCAGCTGTGCCAGAGTGAACCGAGCCGCAGGCCCAGAGGCCGGAGGCCCGAGGGCCCCCTTTGCCCCGGAAGAGGCCTGACCGAGCAACAGGCACTAGGCCCCGCCAAGTAGTCACCGGGAGTGAGCTGGTACATACCTGAGCGCCCAGCCCCAGACACCAAGACCCACCAACCAACCGAACCATGAGAGCAACAAACACCGACAGGGAGTGTGGTGAGGGGATATACAACTGCGAGGGCCTCGGAGTTCCCAGAGAGGTGGAGTGGCCCAAAAAAAAAAAAAAAGAAGGTATTTTTGGCATTCCCCTCCATGCATATCTGCATGTATAAATGCATGCGCATTTGCATATGTTGTAGCAGAAGGCAGACCTCACAGCGAGAGCCTGTCCTGTCACCTGCTGTGGAGAAAACTCACCTGAGCTGACCCAGAATCAGCTCATCAGCCGATCAGATAGGAGGCGTCTAACTACTGACTCACAACACTATTATACACACCCACGCTTAATTAAGTGCATTTGATTAAGCTTTTATCATGTGTATTAACACCTTAATGCCTTTTATCACCCTGGTGTTGCATAAGAGTCAAAAGTGACACATTAACTTGAAACTCATAGTTGTGTATATGTATACCTGTGAGAATAAACAAACTAATTTACTGTAAAAAAAACAAACACTTGTTATTCACAAAAAATACCCAGTGTTTCATATTTGCAAAAGGCCAGGATGATTGATCCTAATTTAGGCAGCATCTCTTCACCTGACTCCAGTCTCCCAGCACCAGCAGAGAAATCATGATTCATGTGTACAGCATATTTGCTATGATTCACACTTCTTAACCAAAGCACCGTCAGGTATACTTGTTATTAAAGCTGACTTCTCGTTCCAATCCGCTACCCGCAAAAGGTGTTTTTTATCTTTTTGTAAGTCAGTCATCGTGTTTGTACCTGCAACACAGTCATCGTTGTCACTGATCTGATGCCGCGGTTTCTGATCAGCGGGGAGATCTTTGATGTGCTTTCTAAAAACAGCTACTTGGAGCAAATCTTGAGGAGAGCAGGGCCTGTATTTAGAGCAGAGTGTAAATAAATTCCTATTTTGCTCCTCCAGGAATCATGATTTTTGAAGTTAAGAATAAAACTACAAGGGAGCTGCTATAGTTCAGTTTAGAGCAGGTGACCCATTTGCCAGGCGGTTGCACGAGCCTGGCTTTGAGTCTACCCTGGACATATCATTCCCTGTTTTCCTGTCTATTATCCTATCAAAATAAAACATTTAAAGGAGTTAAACTTCTCAATATCCCCTGATAGAAACATTTATACCTGACTCTCACCCACAACATGCCTTTTGTTCTGTCTTCCTCCCCCCAGCTCAAACCGGTCCCAGCAGGTACATTTATCAAAGAAAGGCCAGATTACATGCTGGTACTTCAGCGCTGTTGAGGAACACTTAATATCATCATAAATGCATTTCACTCGTCTTGTACAAGAAATTTTAAAGCAACCCTGCTCACTACATTTATGTGAAGCATGCGAGAATCTGAGCCAGGTGAAGGTCATGAACGGAAATCAGTGCTGGCACATCTGTGCAGCAGGCGAACCAACCTGCTAAGCTGCCACGTTTTATCAGATGTAACAGCTGGCATTACAGCCCTGCAGCAGCCTTCCTGCCTGTAGCGTCAGATAACCTATGGTCAGTAGTAGCAACTGTTATTTAATCATATTCAGTGAGTAAATGTGTTTACATCCTAAGTGGTGTTTATTTCTAGCACAGAACTAATCGAGGTGTTTTCTATGGAAAGTTTCATTTGGGCACTTCTCACTTTTTTCTACTAGAGATAAAAAACAAAAACAAATTGAGTGAGAACTGAGGAGAAGCAGCTGAAGCTGAAATGAAGGGGGAAAGAAGTGCATTATTTGTGGTTCAGGTTGTTCTCAGCAAAAACCTTAGCCTTGGATTCGTTTGTCTTCAACAAATTAGTCTAGGACGTGCAGTGCCGTAGGAGCAGAAGATGTTCTCATGTTGATGTTTGGTATCAGAGTCTCCCCCGGCACCAGGCTTGGACTTGGCCATGACCTTTAGCTTTTGCCTCGTCGCGTCTTCTGTGTGTAGGTTGAGCACGCAGAAGTCCTCTGGCAACTGACTGCGTCATAGCATGAATGCAATATTCAGAAAGAAAGATTCTTTCTTAACTGTAGACGCTCGCACCTCTTGGTCCTTTAGCTCTGTCAGCCACAGCTAACCAAGCTCATGACATTACTATTGCTGTGATATCTGATCCATATGCAGACAGAGGGTGCTCTAAGGCAGACCCCTGCAGACAGTACATCGCTCGCTGAAATGGGGTTGGGTTTAAATATATGTCCAAGCGTGTGTCTTTGTGAGTAATTGAGAAGACAAGAGAACGAGACAAAGTGGTGCCCGATGTGCGCGTACGTGCTGGTGTGTGTGTCCTGTGTGACTGAGATCAAGCGACTTTAAGGATGAGTGTGTTAAGACGTCCCTGATACATGCTTCATTACTGTGCACATTCAAAATGTGTACAACCGAAAGAATGTAAAAATGCATCTGCGTACCTATATGTGTGCGTTAACCCGTGTACTCATGAGTCTATGTGTGCACATGAGTGCATTTGTTTTCAGAGTCATATTAAATTCATGAGGCAGTATCACCATTTCCCCTGAGTGACTCAGAGATGTCTAGCAGCCAAACACTCCCACCTTTAGTTTAAAATAATTGATCCCTTCCCCCTGTGGCCATCCTTTATACAAACACTACTACTGCTGCAAAGAGTGCATATTTGACTGAGTGCGGTCTATTTATCATTCCTAATAATGCACAATCTTATGTGATTGTCTAACAATGCCGAATATTCTACCAAAATATATTATGAGGGTGTAAATAAAGCTAAAATTTTGGAAAATAAGACGTCTGCATCCATGCTAGCAACTAAATGGCGATATTAGCATACTGACATACAATCTAGAATTTTTTTGCCGATGTGTGGCATTTATAACAGCAAATAAATTATAATGAAAAAAATACATGGATAAAGAAGAAACAGGTGAAACACCCTTCAAACATCTTGTTGAAGTGGCATAGTTTGTCCACCAGAGGGCACTCTGCATGCCACAAACACAGCAAACCAGCTGATCCAAACAGAGTCTTTGTGTCAACTAGTAATCCACGACTTGTACATTAAAACAGGATTATTTGTAAACTGCATTGTCATTACATGTCAAATTGTCCTAGTAAGCACTTATAAATCTACAGATACCAAATATTAGGAAAGTCTGTTTATGTTTCATTTGTGAAATAAAAGTTCTAAATCACCAAATATTGATCCAGCTCTAATAAAATTCCACCGCAGGATTTGATTTGATTCCATCTGAATCATGGCAGTGTTTTTACATGGGCCAATTTTGTTTTGGGGGGGGGGGGCTTCTGGTGAGGCCAGCAAACACTCTGGCAATGAATTCCTGTATCCTGTATCTATTAGAATGGAAGCTTGTTTCCACCACTAAAAACCATTTTTTGCCTTGTGTTATCGTCTCAAATTTTGACTATTGTTGGTTATTGTTTATATATTGTTGTTGGTTCTGGTGACAACCCTTCCATACCCTAGTCAGAGTTTCTGAATGCTAATATGAGAGAAAAAAAATCTTAAAACTAGAAAAACTAAATTAACATCTGACAATAAACAATGATTTCACGCTTGAATTTCAACAAATCTAGTTCCACCTGTGCTTTATGTTTATCTGCATGCAGCTAAAGCTCATTCAAATGTTATTAATCAATACATATCAAATAACAAGCTGGCTGTGAATGCAAACAAGGAAGCTTCTGGTACCAAAGGTCTCATGGCTTGCCTATAGATTCTGCATATTCATGTGCAGATTTATTGAGATCAGTCTACACTGTACACTAAAGAACCAACTGCAATCCCAGAAGCTGTAATATTGCTCCTGGCGTGAACCACTAAGGAGATATATGGGGAAACACACGGAAGTGTATTATAACAGATGGAATTTCCTCGACACGTCTGGTCTGGCTGTTTAGTAGGTTTATTTTAAAAGAGGGGAATGTGTGAAACACAAACCACAACATGCAAAACATGAAAAGAAGCTCGTACCTGGGGACACCATCACTGCTCTGTGTGTCTACTCTATTACCCATCCAGACATGCATACCTAAAGACAGATCCCAGAAGGCAGGGGGCCAAGATGATAAATGCCATCAACTGTCATCCTGCAGTGCAGTGTGGATGGAAACTAGGAGAGGCCACCGAGTACTAAGATGCAATGTGACAAGGCCAGCATCACCTTGAACTCCATCTGAATTTCTCCAACCAATCCAGTGTCCTTAAACCATGTTCAAGGATACTATTGCACCACTACTGTGCTGAACCTCGGCTAAGGTTTTTCTTTCCTGTTTTCTGCAACTTCCCACTAACAAGCAGAAATGTCTTATGTGCACATTTATAAACAATTGCATTTGCATGCATGCATATTCAAATAGCAGGATGTTGTGGTGACAGTAATAATTGGTAGGCACAAACAGACTTCTGGGGAAGTTTTTTGCAAATTTTTGACAGGAGAAAGATTATAATGCTGTTTTCTGTCCTCATCAAATCTTATCTTTCACTATCTTCTAATTCCAGCTCTATTATTTCTCCCATTCTGCTCTCATCTTCTGTTCTCTTTTTCCTTCAGTGGTCTTTGTGAATAGCTCTATTGTTGCTTTCAAGGTTACACGCTCATGTAAACTCTCTGTTTGCGCCCTTATTGTTGCATCTCTGCCTTTTATGTGCCCATACCATGCATAATTGAATGTATGCCCGGAAATCAAATTTCCAGGCCTTTGTTATAGCTTCAGCACCGTTCATTTCCCCCCTCTCCATGTAGATGCTGCTTGCCGGTATATTGCACATGTACTTCATTTCTTAGTGGCAGTGTCAAAAACAGAGATGTATATACTGACACAATTTAGTCAGCAACAGTGTTCTCACAGTTATAACTCTGATCAAGTCTATTACTTGGGGCACATTTTTACCAAATGGGTAACTGATGACTTTCCTGTTTTTAAAATCTCAAATGACTTTTATCAGCTCACCTTATAATTATATAAACAACTATTTGATCCCCTGGCGAGTTTCTAAGTTTGCTCACTCAAGCTTCGAGTTGAGCAAACTTAGCAATCAAGAAACTGAAAGGATTTAGAAAGTTTCTGGAAAGAGTAGGGGACCAAAATCCTTCACGAGATGAGTTCAAACCTGGTGACCAACTACAAGAAAAATCTTCCCGCTGTTCTTGCCATCAAGGTTTCTTCCACCAAGTACTAGGTGATTTCCTTACTTACAAATTCAGCAGGAGATCAATTATTTCCCCAACTGTATACAGTATGAGGCCTCAGTCACATAGTCCTAGAGACCAGTCTGCGACTCTGTGGCAACCTCTGACTGCTACGGCTGGGCTCGGAGTACCAGCTGGTCTTCAAAATAACCACTGAGTGGTTGTGAAACTTGAAAATTTGAGAATGTATAAAAGCTCCACCTTTTAAGATGTGTTGGTTGTAGTAATAAGGCACAACTTTAAAACTTTTTCCAAGTTTCACCATTTGATGGTTAGTTAACATGTCTTGCAGAAACCATGCAAATCCCTTAGAGACTAAAGCAATTGCAAACAAGCAAAAAATTGGGACCCTTTAACGGTCAAAACCTCTAGAACAGATGTCCAACTTTGTTTATGCATCTATGGATTCTGTCCGGAAATGTGATTTCATCTGGTCACATTTTCGCACGATCTGATGCTGAGCAGAATGTTGGAGATTTCTATATTTTCCAAAAGGTTGCTCAGTCAAGTGGTAGAGCCAGACTGCTCAAAACCTCTAACAAGCCTCTTTAAATCCAAATGAACTCATGCATGTTGAAGTGTAAAAGCCAAGGGTTAGTGCAAGTAATCAGGATGGTAAAGTGACTGATGGATATAGTTTCTCCCTGACCTTTGAACTGCATCAAAATTTGACGAGAACTTGACACAGGCTAGAAGTTCGTCTGTCTGCCGGATGCATTGTGTTGGCTCGTTTGTACATGGTTATATTTCAGCTTTTTCCATATCTGTCATTGAGTACTTGCGCAGGCTTGTGGCAGCAATAGCTTTTCATTCATCATTCTCAGTTTCTCACACACATGCCGGCCTCAGATACGTTGATGCGGCTGGATGTCTGTATCAGCGCGTGCCACTTACAGCGTCCACCAGGCAGGTGAAAGAGAAGTGCAGGGGAAATGTCTTTCCTCACATTTTCACCACGTCACAGTTCAGTACACGCTGTTCCAGCCCTGGCCAGAACCAACCCTAAAAATAACTAAGAGAGGACAAGAAACCTCTCTTTTCCTCTCCGCTCCTTTTCTCTGACATTTGTCTTGCATCAAATGACAGAAGATCTGCTGCAGAACGAGCACAGTCGAGATCAGGGTGGAGGGGACAAATAGGAGCATTTTACACAGTCATGTGCCTGCTTGGGACGAAACCTGTCTTTGTGTTTATTTAAAAGATACTGCATTATGGGAAGCTGCGAGCAATTCCCAGACAGGGCTAGGTGAAGAAGCTGTCACCCAGCATCACCTCGATAACATTTCATAGCGAAAACGATGAGCTGTTGTTTGAGCAGCATTTCTAACTGGAAGCATCCATCTCTACAGTCACGGGAACCCCTGTGGATTTGTTTCCACCCTCTCTGCCTGTTCATCCATCGTGTCACACACTTCCTCCTTTTCCTCCTGCGGATCTCAGATCAAAGCTTCTTTTCTCTTTGTGTTCAGATGCACTCTGGGGGACCTGGATTGATTGAATGTGTCTGGAGGGTATTGAGTTGGTTCTGTGCTGCCCGTGTCCTGCGCGCTTTCTCTCCCATATCTCCACTGCAAGCTTTTCTTCTGGGCAGGAGCACATCATAATTCTATTAACGGTGGCTCGGTAGATTATCAATTTTCCCAGATTAGCCAGAGCTAAATACACACTTGAAAGGATCAGAGGAGAAGGGGTATGGATGTAATGGTATGTGTGAAACCATGCCACCTATAGAGACAGGCACTAGGATGATGCATATAAACATGTGCTTTCCACCTTCTGCACACACGCACGCTTGCGAGAACGCTTTTATGTTGTGTAAGCTGCTTTATAATGCCAAAGCCCCTTATCTCTGTGCTTATGTAATTAGGCTGGTAAAACAAAGCCCATAGTAATTAATCATAATATCCCTGACGATACAGTATGTTACTGTCACCTCTGCTCCCGCTGCTTTACATAGCTCTCCCCGCGAGAATGAAACCATTTGGAGACAACTGCTCTTCTCACTACTGAGTTCGTCAGTCACATCCCTCTGAGTCACCAGAAAGATTAATTCTAGTGCGTTGTAGTTCTCCTCCAGCACTTTATAACAAAACTCCTTTAACACAGGAGAAATAGAGAAAATGATTTTCTGTTACTTCAGTTCATAAGATACTGTGCAAAAGTTTTGAGCTACCCATCATTTCTTTATATTTTCTTAGGGAAATGTGAAATGGGTCCAGTGATATATAAACATAAATGGAAGAATATAAGGCAAAGAAATTCAAAACAAACAGTTTAACAATTCTAATGAGCTTGAAAGTCAGTATTTGGTCATCTCTTTAACAAAGCTTCAATAATGTTAACGTCTGGGCTCTGGGGAGGCCTGTCCATGACTAAAAGTGATCCATTATGTGCTTTTTCTAGCCATGTGTGCTTTTACTGCATTGGCAGGGTGTTCGGGATCATTTTCCTGCTGAGAAATAAAGCCAATCAGAAGCGTTTCAGATAGTATTACATGGTAGATCAGAATGTGCTTATATTTAATAATTCCATCAGTTTTGACAGAACCTTCACCATGTTTTACAGGTGGGTGTAAACTCATTGTTTCACTCCACTCTGGATTTCATCACTCCAGAAAACCTGTTGCCACTGATTTTGAGACCAGTTCTTGTGTAATTTGGCACACTTCAGCTTTTTCTCTCTGTTTACCTTCCTTAACACTGGCTTTTTGACAGCTAACCATCCACTAAAACAATTTATGAGATATGCTGATATGTGGTTTATTACTTGAGTTAGGTGTTTTTCCTTTTTGCTTTAGAGTTCTTGTTTTAGTTGGGTGTTATGTGGCTTGACAAAAAAACCAAACCAAAACAGTTCTTTATAAAATGGTCAGATACAAGAACTGGAAGCAAAATGGGTGGAAAAAGCAGCTAATGTCTAAAGAAAAGCTTTAAAAGACCTTCTGAAAAGCTGGAGAACAATTTCTCAGGACCACTTAAAATTTATAATAAAGCCTGGCTCATTGGAAGAAAATTCAATGAAGTAAGGGTTGACTCAAGACTTTTGCACAGCACTGTATAGATGGAAATTACTGAGTGCATGTAACTTCCCATAAGCTCCCAGAGAGCTTCAGTGTTTCAGCCGCGGCAGCATGCAGTGTTGGCTTCTACTTTTGTAAGACGGCTTTTAGATTTATGTGTGTATCATTCTGTGTGCATGCACATGAAAGTCAATGCCAAGGATTATAGTTGCAGAGAAGCACGGTCTCTGACTTGTGTAAGTGTGGTTAAGCTTTCCTGACACGTGCACACTCTCCTGGACTCAGGCGCACAAGGTCCAAAGCTAGATTTATCCCTTCCACTATATTCAGCTTAGGTGCCCTCCTTCACCTCTGAACTGGGATCAGTGTCAAGTCGGTCAGCTCAGCTTACCGGCAGACATTCAAACGGTCAGGGATCAGCACTAAACAGAGGCAGTAATGGGCATGTGGGTGTGTAGCCGAGGGTGTGAGGAGTGCTGATGGACGGGCAGAGAGAGAGAGAACTACAGACGTCATTACACGCGTGATTCACATATTGTTAGTAGGCTGCAGGGAGAAAAAGAAAAACCTGATGATTGCACTCAGAATTAATCCTGCTGAGTAAAACTCTGTGTTAGAGAAGATGAAAATACACGCAGCAGATTTTATGTGCTTTGTGCTTTTCCTTTGCATCTAAGCAAATGTTTTCTTAATTTGAATGACGGCTGAGTGGGCAGGATGTGGGATGGGAGGACTGAAAGTTTGACTTTTGGGCAAGTTGGAGGTGGATATGAAGTGGGTATGAATGCCCTGAGGTCAGCACCAAAACAATTACTAATATAATCAGCATGCACCGATAGGAGAAAAATGAAATAATAAAATGTTGAAACGCTCTTTCAAGAAGTCTAATGTGAATTCAACACTGGTGTTTTTCAGTTGCTTTGAAGAAAAAAGGGACCTTGATCTCACCTTTTAGAAGTTAAAAGTACAAAAGATTTAAGGTGGTTGGCTTGGCAAATTTGCATTTAAATGATCATGCTATCTGTTGTGTGAGCCCTGCCACATCAAGGAAACATGTAGGCCATTTTTGGAAATGAATCTCCTCCAGCTAAACAGTCATCTAAAATTCAGAATAAGACGTGAAATAATATCTGACACATTGATACAGATCTAGCAAATTCATTTTTACATATTCTTAAAGACTCGATCAAAATAGCTACGTCTTTGGTGAACAGTAGATGGATCAACTCGGTTTTGGTCGCCCGACCGGAGATATCGCTAGCTCCGGGACGTCGGGCTAGCGATTTTGCGAGCCCTGAACTGAAGGCCCAGATACATCTCTTTTCCCTATTTCTTAAGAATATGATTTCAGACACCGTTCATCTGTAGTGTTTTTTTTTAGCCTTCTTCTTTTCTCTTCTTTTGTCTTCCAGTTACCTCAAATCTTTTAAGGACACACTGCACACCTTGCCGAGATATGCCAAATTTTTGACTAATAGCTCTTTGGGAATCACCAAAAACAAATTATGTGGCTTTCCAACAGGCTGCTAATAACACACTGACTAAAGCATCAATTTAAAACTGGTTCTTTGCTACGTTATCTGCTGTATGTAGACTTAACACTGGTTCATACCTTGACTTGTTTTTTTTATGATATAAACAAATGCAGGATGGCTAAAGACTAGCACTGTAACTTGGCAAGTGAGGGACACTGATAAACTGTATGGGTTCATCACACAGACACAGATACCTGTTACTACTGTAAGTACTTGTAACATACAAACAAAATGCAAAAATGTAACTCCTAAAAACTATTGCATGTAGACCTCTAGAATGTTTAATAGAACATCTACGATTCTTAGGTCTTAACACGATGAATAAAGTTAAAAAGTCCAGTTCAGTGAATCAGCTTAGTGAGGTCATGTCAAGCTAATCACTAGTGACTGAATTCTCCAATCACAAACATCTGTCATGCCCATTGAAATGTATGGCTTTACCTCTCAGAATTATTGAAATGAGTATGTTGCATAAGCATTCATTTTTGCTGTAAAATTGGCTTTTCAGTATAGGAGTCTATGGGGATTGAGTTGCTTTTGGAGTCGGTCTTGAGTGTACATTTGAGGAAGTGCAGTTTTTGGTGCCTCCCCATTGGCCTAAAGTTGTTTCTTTGGCAATTCTAAGGATTTAGTATGTATTTAGCATGCTAGCATTGGATACTGTCATTAATAGACATATTTAGCAGCATATCATACTTATGTGATTATTATGTTTTTATTTAGTGGTGTACAGAATTCCAAGTACATTATAGTAATAAGGTGACAGCGTGGTGATAGCATGTATCCTGAAGAAGCTGAACTACCTCTGCAACCTAAAAGGGCTGATGGTAGCGTCTAATGCTAGCAGGAGTGACTAGGCTACTAGCAAAAGGCAAAGCTACAGAAAAATCAGTCAGGACTAACAGAAAGAGAGCAATGGTCTGTGAAAACCACCTATTAAACCTTTACTTTTTGGAGGTTCTCCACTCTGCCTAATGTAACTTTTAATTTATACGAAAGAAGGTGAAACTCACAAAGGTTTCTGCTTCCTAACTGGACATAATGATATCCCTGAAGTTTAACTGACTTTGTGTTTATTGTGTGATAATCAAGTGCACCCTTAATATAGTTTTGGAAATTCTTTTTCACAACAGTTTTTAACCCAGTTAACTACATCAGTGAATCCCATCTCAGTCATAGCATTTTATGTGTGCGATGACAGACCAAAGATTCATATAGCAATATTGCAAGCATGGATGGACCTGATTTTATAAATCCCCACTGTTTGCATTTACACCTGTACTGAGTGCCTGGTTTGGCTGTTGTGTACTGTACATTATGAAAATGACAAATGGCACAGATGACAGCTTCAGAGCAGGGATAAATCACTGTGGGCTACTATTTTTGCTGAGCTTTGTGTGCCATCCCCTCCCTCTCTGCTTCATTTTGTGTTTATTACTCAAAGAGATGAATTCATACTGTACATTGCCACCAGCTCGGCACTAACCACAGGCAAGAACACAAAAAGAAATCGCAGTTGATTATTAGTTTAGGATTAGGGCTACGCTAAAGCGTTATGTTGAAGACGCTCACAGTTATGCTAATGATCTCTAAATGAGTATCTAACTATCTATTTGAAAAGTATCTAATTAGCCCAGCAGAATGATACAACTGCCTTTCAGTCAAAACCCCTGCTGTTTCTTGGACGGCAGCAAACTAATTTCTCTTGTTTAACCAATGCTTGTCAGATTGTCTGGCAACTGTGTGGCGCTTTGCTGGCAGAATTACAGACAAAACCACACATATATGATAGTGGGAGAGCGCAGTAGTGCACATGAGCAAGCAGGCAGCTTGACAATGAGCGAAGCAGACAGATTGTGTGAGAATGGATAAAGAAGAAAGAATGAAGAATTTCAAACAATGCAAGAGAAAAATACTGTTGGGTACAGAGAGTGAGAGACGGAGAGGGAGTCAGCTCACGCGCCAGCTGTCACAGATGTCCACATTTTTGCTCCCCCCCCCTCCAGATCAGCGGCAGAGTCCAAATGTAAATGCCACTATCGCTGACTTGATAGCAGCGTCAGATGTCATGTCAGCCGTGTCACGCTGAGTGACACTTTGGTATAGGCGGATCCCATTTCAGTGGGAGACAATGATACAATTGGTATCAACCCCAACAGCTTGTAAAGAGCCGAGAGCTGCAGAAACATTTTTTGAGTGGGTGTGAGTGTGGGTGTACACATGCATTTCAGTCTGTTTGTCTGCTTGCATTTGTTTGTGACAATGGACAAGTACATTCCTCTTTGTGTCTCCTTCTATCTCGTAACTGTTTGTCTGAAACTTGGATTGACGGTACTTTTTTGTGAATGCAAATGTTTTTTTTTAAAGAAGCAGATTTTATGGTTGAATGGCCTTCATAAACTTGTAAGACAAAACAGCTCACAATATTGTGCCATAAGTTGTTCCTGTAAAACTCTCTGCTCTTTCTTCTTTTCTCTCAGTTTGCTGTTTCGTGGTCCACAAACGGTGCCATGAGTTTGTCACCTTCTCGTGTCCCGGAGCCGACAAGGGTCCCGATACAGATGTAAGTGAATGCTTTGCATGACTCCAGGTTTTTTTGTGCATGCACCTGAGTGCATCTATCTACACTCCCAGTCAAATAATATATATAGCATATGTAGTAAGTTCTATGACGTGTCACAGCTCAGTGTGATTCTGTGTGTAAACACTGAAGTAGGAATTAATTACAGGATTTATCCACTATATTTAGAGTCTCCACAGAAAGTGTAATGAAGAGAGTCCACAAGAGTAAAGCATGAAAATACATGATGAGTAACTTAGCCCAGCATAAATTAACATTTCCTTCTATAATGATCTGTTCACAAAACATCTGCTGAAATAGCGATGGGTGATATAACCTTTACCGCACTATTTTTGTTAGTTATATAATCCCACAGAAAAACTACAAAAAATGAACAAATTAAAAGCAATATTAAATCTAACCCTGATTCAATCGTTTCTCACTCCATTTACAACCAAAGCGAACATCAATAAGGAAAAAATGCTGTAGGCCTAGTGTAGGTAAATTAGTATATACAATGTGGTTCTGTCTCAGAGTTGTTTAAATGATCAACATTTACCTGTCTGTAGCGTAGCTGTTAGGATGTATTTAATGTAGGATTTGATGGATTTATTGGATGTGATGATGAAGCTGTCAGATATAAAAAGATAATAAAACCTCTCTCATGTGTTTTAAAATCTTTAAAGACTGCATTCACTTTTAGACAACATTATGTCAAAAATATCGTATTAGTACATGCCAATGTGACAAAATTGTCAAGTTTGTGCCTGTGCATGCTTTTGGCTGATAAACTTGACCATATTGAGAAAAGTATCAAAAACAGAGGTGGTGGATGTTGCTAGTTTGCTGGAAATGGGTCATTTTAGCTTGTTGCTAGGTAGTTGCTAGGGACACATATAATTGAACTTTTATGGATATAAATGAGATTTTTTTGTCTTGAAATAAAGATATTATAGATGCATAAAGGCCAAACCCAGGTCATTTTGGCCTATTACTCGGTGGTTGCCAGGCAACGCTGTGACATCCTAATATGGCAGGCATAATTCAGCTTTTGTGGATATAAATTAGATGGTACTGTATGAAACAAAAATCATCCGATGTTTTTGCAAGATGTTATATGTACGTAAATGCTAAAAGCAGCTCATTTTATGCCGTTGCTAGGCAACATGATGTGTCGCAATGTAGATAAGAACCTTCAGGTGCCTGAGATGTACCTGCCAAATTTGGATGCTCAGCTCCTGACGGTTTGGGAGGAGTTCACGGACGAACAGACAGACAGAGAGATTTCTTGTATTATAAGATCACTGTATTGATTTTACAATAGTGACTATATTGAGTCATTCATCTATTTGTAGTATAAAACATGTGAGGCACTTTTTGTTTGTTTTTTGCATCTACACATCAGGTGTGATAACATTATCCCTCATTGGTCATCTTTTATTCCTCAAACTGCATGTGACGCTGTCTGGTTCAGGGTGGTGTTGGAACAAAGGTCCCTCGGGGTACAGCATCCTTGTCAGGGGCGCACGTGCGACCCTGCTGTAACAGTTGAACCTCAGCCTCCCCTTTCCGCCGGCCATGATGTGATCTGTCCTTGGTTAGATAAGAGGTGGGGGTCAAGCACGGCCACACCGCCCGCTGCAAGAAAAACACTGTAAACTCCCCATCCTGTCAAACCAGCTCTTCATCTCCAGCTCTTCATCTTCTTTAAGTGGGCAAACATAATACTCCAATTGGGCTCTGGTGTTCTCACATTTCAGCTTCACCAGACTGAAAGAACTGCTAATGAATGCTCCCTCGCAAAGCCGATTAGAAGACTAGGAGCACTCTCACACTAATATTCTCTCACAAACTGTAATCAAAAGCTTTGTTTTTAATGACTGCATTGTCTCAAATGCTTGATTAACTCCTGCGACGATACTCTGTGATCAGCACCTCCTCTCGAAAATTTCCGTGTTTTCTTCATTAAATAACATCAAACGCCATTAAAGTGGTTTAAGAAAACATAGTACAGTTTGGTGAAAGCGGTTACATCCCAGGCAATCAAGAGAGAAAGAGCACATCTTTAATGCCTGGTGTTCAACTTTTTATTAATGCGGTTACTCTCTGTTGGCTTCTCTTCATCTCGGTTTAACTACTTTAACAGTCATTACTCATTTCTCCCACCTTCTGAGGCCCATTGCTCATTTTCTCTAGCACTCCTGGGCTGTTTCCTTGTTATTCATCCATGTATCTCCTCGACTCTGCTCTGTCTTCATGCCTAACTATTCCTCTCTATCTTTCTGTGCTTCTGTTATCTCTCCCTCCCTTTCTCTCGCTCTTGCTAACATGTACACCTACATTGCTAGCTTGAAGTGCTCATTTTGAGTTTTGCCATGTTGTTAGCACCCATTATCCACCGGCTAGCTTTGGCAAACAGTGAATAGGGTATGAACCTCTTTGAATTTCAGTGATGATACAGGACTTACTCACCGACAGAGCTTTAAAAACCTGCAGAGCACTTCATTTTATTTAATTCCATCAGTTTTTGACACTTTCCTAAATCAGAACAATTTCCACGCATAATAGTAATAAACTAAAGGACCAAGCGGCCAGTTGGTCGGTGGCTTCAGCAAGCACAGGAAAAAAAAAATCTCACACCTTCTCCCTAATATGATTTTACCATCATGCACTAATGCATTAAGAAGTATCTGCGTTTAATAGTGACAATGACTCACTAGCACCTGTTAATCCCTCCCTCTCACCATCACTCCACACACTCCCCCATCTCTGCACCTCAGCTTCTGATTCAGCATGTGTGGTGTCAAGGCTCTCTGAGTCTGGCTTCAGGCTTGGAAACACACACACACACTCACTGTCACTTTCTCTCTTACTCACACACACACACACACACATATATACACACCCTAAGTCCCTTTTGCACTGTGGGTTGAGAGTGACCCTTGCACCAGCCTCGGCGTGCGAATGGCGTCATCTGTCCAGCAGATGCTTTGATCCACTCGCAGATTGACATGGAGAAGACAGAGAGATGTTCAGATTAGCATGTGAGTGAAAGGCGCCCTCTCTCTCTTTCCTCTTTCTGTTTCTCATTCAGCACACTGAGGCGTAGGCGGTAAATAGTTCTGTATTATCAGTCAAGGATCACTCTGAAACCTGTGAATGAAGGTGACTCATTCACGCAGAAACAATATGGATTTCACAACCAGATTACATTTTCACAATGGGCCCAGATCTTTGACCAGATCAAGTCTTTTTTGTGATTTCACTTGATTTCATTGACAGATGTGGTTGCTGTGTCTGAGGAGATTATTCTGTTTCTCTCCAACCAGCCTTCTGATATTTATTTTAAGAGTCAGCTCTGCCATCTTTTTTTTTCTCAAGCTGTGCTTCACTTTAACTGTGCACAATCAAAGCCTTTTTAATCTTAGTATATATGACATATCCATCTAATCATCACCCCGTCAATGCAACCATCATCTTTTTCTCTTGGTGAGTTGTATTATCCTTCCCAGAGACTCAGTGGCAGCATGTAACATTATATTTTTCACAACTGATTGGTTACATAACTTTACCTCTTTTTAAAAAAAAACATTGAAGCTGTAAAATATTTAAATTTTTGAAGTTTGTTTTGCTGACTAACAATTAGAAGCCTTTTTTTACTGAAAATCTCCCACACTGATTCCGTTATCTAAAATGCTGGTTTTGTTCCAGTTGACTGTTTGTTTCATTTGTAATAAGGTCCATCTCCCAGCTCTGTAAATAAACCTGAGGTAATGTCTGCACAAACAGCTGGATCAAAACTGCCCAAAACACTCTTCTCCCATGCCGTTTCCTAATCTTCTGGGAAAAATCTGACATCATTATCCCGACCAGCTGGATGTTGTCCAGCTTGATGAAATGCGATGATTTATTGACGGATCACTGACTGGACTTACTGCAGTGCTACAGCTGGTAGCACCGTGAATGGTGAAAATTTTTGGTGGTGTAGTTGGCGGCTATATTCCAACTCAGTATCACATTAGGATGTGTAAGAGCCATTAATGTCTCTACTGTGATGTGGTTTTATTTTTTACTAGCTTTGATGTCATGTGAGAGTAAAATTTCTTTCTCTTTCCTGCCTCAAGCGAATGCTAAAGACAGATTTGCAGGAATGCAATGCGTTTGTGTCTGTTTGCGTCGGTTTTTACCTGCAGACAGCTTCGTAGTGTGTTGTCTACATGTTGTAGTGGTTTATTGTCACCAGGGGGCAGTGTCACAAACAACAAGTCTCTTGCTTCTGCAGTTGCTGGTCATTTTTTTAAAGTTTTTTTTTCACATTTCTCCCATTTTTTTTAACTCCACTGTCATCCTTTTAATTCTCTAGACCACTTTTCAACCAATCAGCATTCCTCCTATGCACGATGTCATTTACTTTGAGCTACGTGCTGTTGGTTTTTATGGGAGGACTGCAAACAGGCACGTGTATGGCAGCATTTGCAAATAAAGACCCTGCCATGCTTGAAGCTTGCAGACTCTGGTTGTGATGCGAATGTGCATGGACTGGTAAACTGGTTGTGACACTGGATGAATCTTAGCCAGCCACCAGAACTACAGAAGGCTGACTGGGGAGAACATTAAACAGTGGGGTAAAGCAAATTAATTCATTAATCTCCACCAGTTCTGTATAGTGTACGTGCACAGCTTTTTGGCCTAAAGTATGTTGCCACTGTGATGCATTCATGAGACTTTTACAATTCCCACACTCAGAAAGTATCTATGTAAACCAGTAAGGCCAACTTGTACCCTCTGCTCCCCATTACAGCAGCCATCAGTGCTCGGGCTTGTTGACATTCTGACTCTGCTGAAATCTACACTGTAAGGGAGAGCTATTAGCAACTGGCTCTGGTGAAAATGAGGATGCTGTCGAAGAAAGCTGAGAGAGAGAAAAATAATTGTAAGTATGAATTTGCTAGTGAGATCACCACAAGCTCGGTAGTTCTCAAGAAAGAAAAGTGCTTTGTGGATGAGCTAAAACAAGACATTGAGAGGGCTGTGTGTCAGTCAGAATACTTATGTGTGTGCGGGAGACTTGAGCTAATTAATCAACCTGCACACATGACTGTGTGGCACTGAAAGTACACTTGACTTTCTCTGCCTTGGTGTGTGTGAGTGTCTGCTTATTATGCCACAAGAGGTGGATGTAATATCACAAGCACCTGTAGGCAATTCAGCACAAGAAGCGTGTAGTAAATACTAACTGAGGAGTTCATCGTTTTCAGTTTTTGTTGAGACTCTGCAAGTGAAGCATCCATTACTTTAAGTTCATTTAATGTGTTGAAAAGAAAGAAGAGGGATGAGGTGAAATTTAAACTGGAATCATAACTGTGAGTTTCTAATCTGTTTCATTTGATTCTTTTTAATAGTTCAGTTTTCCCCTCGATCCATTATTCATCTGGTCATGTTTCGGCTGTGTGGCAGGTGGAGGATGGAACCGTATGCAGGACTCCAGAGGGAGAACGTAAACTCAAAAAGGCCACTTTTATTGCTATACTCTTAAACTTGAACATGCAAAAATACAATAACACAAGAAACTTGAAACCTCAGAGAGAGTACAGCGGTGACACGGACCACACAAGGTGAGAGGGAACACAGCACAGTAAACATGACCAAGAAACGACCAACATTTCGTTCTGGCTTGGTTTTCATCGCATTAGGTGTGACCTTTTGGTCACAAAAATAACACCAACTGTCCTGGTGTTTGTGACACAGGTGCGTGTGTGTGAGGTTTAACCCTTTCTTGTTAACTGATTACAAAACAGCACATCTAAGTCAGTGTTTTTGGAGTTCTGCAAAAGCAATGTGCCAAGTAGCGTAACAGTTTTTGGTAGTGCAACGGGTAAATACGGGGGGTTCTATACATACACTTCAACACTGATGTTGATGACATGACTGTAAGTGCAAAATCACTCACTGCATGCTGAATCCCCCCAGAGATGCTTATGTTGTTAATGTTGCATATATTTGTGCTGGAAAAAAGCCCCAATGTGGCGGGCTTTTTTTTTTTTTTTTTAAATTGGCTGGAGGAGAGTACCTGTAGACTGTCATCTTCTTACTGCCTACCTGTATGGAGGAAAAGAGCCAGGGCATCACGACTCAGATGAAAAGAGTCAGAGTTTCTGCATGTTTCTGCATCACTTTGACACATTGACAGTTGGTGAGCTGAAACATGGCAAATCCCCTGTTCCTTCCATCTCCTCCCAATGCTGTTGGCAGCTGTGACAGCTGACTGCTTGTTTTTTTTTGTTTGTTTTTTACCCTGAAAAGTTGCAGTCTCTGTCCTCATGCAGTTAGTGTAGTAGCCCAGTTACTCTCGATATCTGTGTTCCCTTTATTCCCTTTTACTGTTACTTACTTAAATTTAAAATTGTCCTTTAATTCACTTTCAAACTCACCTCCTGATGTTTTCAGATTTCTTTCTAGCTGCTATACATCACATACATGCCAAAGTGCTTTGCTATAGCATTAGGCTCGTCTGCCGTAGAATACAGTAGCCTACATTTTAGCAGTGTGTCGCCCCATTAGTCTCCCAGCTTCGAGCCATTACCTTCCCATCAACTCAGCTTTGATCTGCAGCAACAGCTGTGTAAGCTAGCCTAACACGCTCGCAACAGAACATGGCTTACACAATATCAAATCCCTCTACATGTTAATGCTGAAATGCACAGAGAGCAGATTACAGCTTAGAGAGCCGAGCCTCACTCGGTGCGTCAACACGTGCTGCAGAGTTCAGCCCAAGAGCGGGAAAAAGATGATGAATTAACTTGACATATACTCTGTGCAGTATGTAAGAGAGGAAGGTCAAAAAATGAATCTCTGCTGTGTGTCATTAACTCAGCGGAACAGATCGCCTCTTATATTACTGACATCGTGATTATGCAAGGCCATGACACTGAGGGACACGAGGCTGCTCTCAGTCAAAAATCACAATCTGCGTGTTGAGTAGTAAGCAACCTTACTTTAGGCTGAACAGATGTCCCGCACTGAGACAGCCTCTGGTAATTCCACACAGATTGCTCTCAAAGAGAAACCATGTGGAAAAACATTTTTCTACTTTCTGTTTTATTATTATGATTAAACCAGATTTGTTGATTTGTTTTTGGGTTTTCAGCAGTTTTATTGTTCTGTGTCAAACGATACAAATTAAATTTATGCTATTAAGAATGTTAGGTATGTTATTATTGATGAACATATTAGCACATGCATACAAATTTAGAAGATTTTAGTCAAAAATATTCCTTTTATTTGTAGAGACCCTCATGGGAATAAGCATGGGAATAACAAATATGTTCAACAGGTGTGTCGATGTGGTCATCAGTGTTATAACTTTGTCTTTTACAGCAATCTATTAATTCGTGCATAACAGAGTTTGTACAATTCAAAAAAGCTTGAAAGTCAATATTGGGTATGATCACCGTTGTTCTTCATCACAGCCTGAACTTGCTAAAGCTGCTTTCATGTCAATTCAGGTAGTCTTTAGGAACAGTTGTGTTTATAGTGTGTTTGGGATGTCGTGCTAAAAAAATGAAGCTGTTCCTTTCCAGATGGTATCGCATGATGTGTCAAAATCTCACTGGGCTTTTCTGCATTCATAAGCCCATTAATTTTGAGAAGGCCTCAACACCACTGGTTTAAATGCAGCCCCCAAATCCTCCACCATGTTTTACAGATGGCTGTAAACGCTTACTGTTGTACCTCTCTGACTTCATCCATCCATGTTGAACCAAAAAATTTCTTGGCTTTTGTTTGTTTGTTTGTTTGGGGCATTTTTCATATTGCCTAAAAATGTGTCTAAAGATGACATTTAAAATTTGTTACTTGCTAATCTGTGTTAATCTCTCTGTGTGTAGACACAGCACTAGAGTTTGGTCCCTTTTTTATGCTTGAATTATTCATAGGCCAGTGTTAAGTCACCTAATGAATAAAAGGACATGCCATGACAATGGTTAGACATAAAAACTGGACTGAAAATCAGTGAAAAAGCAGCCAAAGTCCAACGAAAAACTTAGAAAGACCTTCAGGAAGGCTTTAGAACTATTCTACAGACCACTTAAAAAAAATAGAATAACATCTGGCTCTTTCAAAGAAAAAAAAAAAGAGAGAGAGAGAGGTGGCTCAAGACTTATGCACAGGCCTGAATGCTATGTTAATGACATGGTGTGCATGAAACCACGTAGTTTAACTATCAGAATCAAAAAGCTCAATAATCTCAGATGTCTGAACAGCTGGAAAATTTGAGCAATTACATTAGCTGCTGATTTAATTAGAGATATCAAATTGCAATCTGGAGTTATCAGTATCATGCCTGCTTTCATAAGCCCACATGGTAGTTAATGCATTTATTTACAGCTTGGTGAGGACACCTGAGGTTATCCACATGCTGTCCTTAGGCAGGATTCAGTTTTATACAGAATAGGAGTGTTATGGTACATCCAAGACCTTCATCTGTATACAGAAAGTGTATGATGGGCATGATAACAGCGTCACTAAGATGCTATTTATGGCTTTTAAACAGCCAGCCTTGCTCACCTAATTGCACAGGAAATGTGTAAATCTCATCTGCAGTAAATGCATTTTATTGATATCCCTGCCATGTTTACACTGTGCTTGAGTGTGAGTGCATAGACACACTTGGCTTTAGAAGTTTTTTTGTTTTTTGTGCTGTTGATATGGTGTGTGAAATAATACATCACACATTGCCTAAATGCAGCGTATGTAAATGTTGGAGTGTGCCAAGCACGGTTTTTACGTGACTCTCCCCAGCCTGTTCTGGATAGAGAGGGAAAGCACTCACACAGTGAAGCACACAGTCTGCTTCTCTCGCCTCCGGTCTCTTTGCCCTTATTATCATCCAGTTCGTGTGCACAAAAAAATGGCCAGCTTACCCAAACACCCTCAGTGGGGCGTCTGTACTGTAGCGCAGCCACCGGCTGACTCCTGCGATTGCCTGCTTCTGTTATAGCAGTGTTGTCCCTGCACAGCAGTAAGTATAGGGAAATTTAGAAGACCTGAGCTAGTAAGACAATAAGCCAGCACCTCTTACACACTGCATCTTAGTTTCAATGGCAAAAAACTTTCAAAAAGTATGATGGCACAAAAGAGAGGGAAATGAATTTGTATAAATTAGACAGAAATAGTTCAAATGTTTTACTATTATTCTACTACTACTACTCTTCCAATGGTTGTTTATGATATTCCCTATTTTGATATTACATAGTAAATGGTAAATGGGCTGTATTTGTATAGCGCTTTACTTAGTCCCTATGGACCCCAAAGCGCTTTACACATTCAGTCATCCACCCATTCACACACACATTCATACACTGGTGATGGCAAGCTTCATTGCACCTGGGGCGCACTGACAGAGGCGAGGCTGCCGGACACTGGCGCCACCGAGCCCTCTGGCCACCACCATAGGCAATGGGTGAAGTGTCTTGCCCAAGGACACAACGACCGGCAACCTTCAGATTACAAGACAAAACCGCCAACTCCTGAGCCACGATTGCCCTACAATAATGAAATGCTTTTGTTTTATTAATTATAGTAGTATGGGGGGGGGGTTTGTTTTGTTTTGTTTAATTGCCAGCTAAGTAAAACAATTGTGATTTCAAAACAATTGTGAGGCCATTTTACTTGTTACCAGTAAAAGCAATATGGTAATAACGTAATATCTTTAAAAAATAGTTAAACTACTCTTTTTAAAAACATTTTTAAAGTAAAATTCAGCAGATCAAGCCCAAATGGTAAAAGTGAAAAAATCTTCCTAACAATCTTAGGAAGAGAGATTTTTTTCTTCATAAGTAAAGTTTATTTTTTGTTAGTTGTAGTCCATAGCTAGTTATGTGTACACGTCATCAACTTGTATTCTCTTCACTTTTTTATGCTGTCTTTGCAGTTGCAGTTACACCCTTAACCCCTGATTTTCTTGATTTGCTAATAAGCAAGGTTGTGACAAATTGGGGGCTCATCCGGGATCTGGTTGCACAACCTGGCTCCTAACACCCCTACAAAAAAGGTGGACACACTGTTCAGCAGTTTAACAAAGCAATTTTTAAGGTGTGCAAATCAGTAAGATTGGGGTGTAGGACGTGCATGGGTGTAGAAGTGTTTATTGGTGTTGCAAGTGCAAAGAAACTAAAGAGAAACCAAGCTGTTACATGGCACGGTGACAAACAGGTAGTTAAGCGTGAGGCAGAAAGAAGCCAACCATACATTTATAGTCATTTATAGAATGCGGAGCTCAGGTGTTTATAGCTGGCACTACTTGCTGAGCCCTGCCATGCTTGCTAGAAATCTGGAACACATGCAGAGGATAAGGTTGAGACTAACAGTCAGGCGTCGTCACATGTTTTTGTTAAACTAACAGGAATCCAGTGGAGATGAGAAAAAGTGATGTGGCTCCAGAGCTGCTGGACCAGAACTATTATTGCCACTAAAAAATCTCACAGTTAATTCACAGCAAACTTTTTTTTGTCTATTTTCTGTTATGTTTAGCTAGATAAAACAGCAAATGTGGCTCTAACAGCTGAATAAAGCAACACCAACTGTCTTCTTTCGAAAGACAACATATTTAATAATGTGATTATGCAACACTGCTGCGTTTGTGTTTTCACTTCTGCTGTATACTTGTTCATACTCCGCAGCATGTATGATAAGTGGCACTTCCTTCTACTTATTAACAGTTATTAGCTCATTAAAATCTGCTTACAGGCGGAAAATGACAGAAGCATCCTTCCTAAATAAACCCCCAAGACCTGAATAGGAAAGCAAGCACGGGAGGTGGAAATTAGTGCGAAGTAATTATGAAGATGGCAAAGATTTACTACAGAGTTTCAGAATAACAGCTGTGTTACTGCTAATAAAGTTCTAAAACTCTGAAAAATTATAGGCGTAACTAAAAGCTACATAATATCAGTGGACACAGAGATTAAATCCTCAGACTTGTTTCATCCCACACAGCTGGTACGTTATTTACAGGATGCTTGGTTTCAAATATTGTTTAGATTAAAGAGTCAATGAGCTAATGACGATACATTTCCCCATAACAGTTCTTCCAGCTTTGTGTGACCAACGCATTTGTTATGGAGGGTAATTAAAGCGTGATCATCTTGAAGATTAACACAGATATTATATCAGCACAAATGGAAGGATTCATCTTCCTTATTAACATGCAATGCATGGCCCATATGTGCGGCTTCCTCTTGGAATTTTAATTAATGTGGCTAGGTCATGGATGAGAATTAATTTTCTCCTTTTAATAAGAGGAAATCAAAAGCGGAGAAACGTGTTTGCCCAGAGTGCAGCTGCTTTTGAAAAAAGAGAAATATTCACATCCAGATTAGTGGGTTGCCGTACCGGGGGCCTTGGGCTTTTAAAAGTAGCCTGAAAAGTTAGAGAGGTAGCTAATGTGAGATGCTCACAAGAAATGAAGGGTGGGAAAAAGGAACTATGGAAGTCGAGCAACGATGGGAAACATAGGCTAGAAAGGGAATGTCTACAGTGTTGTTGTTTCTCTAAACAAAAGGCGAAATGGAGCAAGGCGCCTGTAAGCTGGAGGGCTTTCTGCTTGTGGGAAGATGGAGGGGAAAGGAAGGGTGTAATGGGGGAGACAAAAGGAGGAGAATGTGGTTTATAATATGCTGTTTGTGTCAAAAGGACAATCCTTACCAGGCTGTGATGAGCAAGAGGAGGAGCAGTAATCAAGCACAATGGAGATACAGGCAGACGGTAGTATAATTAGCGGGCCTGCAAATGGGCCTCATGGAGACCCCACATGGTCCATGACTGGCCTTAGCATTCCCTCATATATAAACATACTGGCAGTTACTGTAAAGACTGTATGATGTTATGTCAGTACAGTTTATGATGATATGTGACTTTAATTGGCATATTTCTGCTAGAAACATCTAATCAGCCACTCACATGGCAGCTGTCCAAGGTATGTGGACATGATCAAGGTTACCTCCTGAAGTTCAAACGTAGCTTCAGAATGTAGAAAGCAAAGGTGATTTCAGGTGACTTTGAACATGGCATGGTTGTTGGTGCCACACTTGCTGGTCTGAGTATTTCAGGAAGTGCTGATCTGCTGGGATTTTGATCTCAGAGGTCAGAGGAGAATGGCCAGACTGCTTCAAGCAGATACGAAGGCAACAATATCTCAAATAACCACTTGTTACAATCACAGTGTAGTGGCTTTCGTAGGGTCTTCCTTGAAGTAAGCAACTTGAAATAAAACTATACAGAAAGCTCAAATCATTTCAGACACGTTCCTTGAACATCACAATGAGTTCAGTGTACTGAAATGGCCTTTGCAGTCACCATTTGTCAATCTAATAAAGCACCTCTGGGGTGTCATGGAACAAAAGATTCTCTTTATGGATGTACAGCTAACAAATCTGCAGCGACTGTGTGATCAATATGGACCAGAATCTCTGAGGATTGCTTCCAGCACCTTGTTGAATTTATGTCATGAAGATTTAAGGCAGTCCTTTTGATATATATATTTTCCATTTTCACAGTTATTACCACAAACATGGTAAAGCTGCCACATTTCATTAGATAATGTGGACTGTATCTATTTATATATAGACCATAACATTCAATCAATAAAAGACAGATGCATGTGTGGCCCCTCAGCTGCGGTCATGAGCGGGCGGGGAAACTGTGTAAAAGGTTACTGTTTTAAATCAGTAAATCATTACTGTCTGTACTGTTTATTAGTTGCCATGACCACTTGGTTGCATTGCTTTTAAATTATTTATGCAAGTTTTAGATTGTTTTTTTTTTTGTCTCAGTCAAGTACACACACAGTAACACACCCACACAGATACCTGCCCCAGTTATGTCAGTCTGAGCCAGTGCTTGTGGCTGCAATGTTACTGAAGAGACGAGTCGCTCAGAAAGGTAGACTGTCGAGGAGTTTAGCCTCCCCGACATGCTTGCATCTCTTGGGTCGAGACTCTGTGTCATTGTGCCCCTTTGTACTCTTCACACTAACCTGGTTTGATCTCTGTTAAGTTGGACTTTCTCTTCCTTGAGAGGTTGGTCCATTTTGGGGGGTTTTCAGATGCCACTTTTGTAGAGGACTTCAAAGTGGCTAATAGAAACTCTGACCTTTTTAAATGGGTTATTTATTTTCCATTATGCTGATTGCATCAGGGAACCTCCATTGCCCGAGTTCACCAACCTGGATAAAAACTTTTGAGGTGTGCAATCCAGCAGTCTCCTCAGATAACAGCAAAATCGTTCTTTTTCATTTGCTCTAAGACACTTACTCAGTCTTTAATTATTCCAAACACACAAGCACTCATCAGTGGATGTAATTGCCGAATGAACGGGAGCTCATTTAGTGCAGACAGACTAAAGATTGTGCCAGATCCTGCTCCCCACTGAGGTGAAGGGTAGAAGATGAATAGTCATAAAGCCTGCAGTCTCAGCAGGTGAAAGACTTGGAGTGGCCTGTTGGGAAGTCTTCGAGACGAGGAAGCTAACTACTGAGCCTAACCTGATTTAATAACTTAATGACAGTGCATGAACACTTCACCGCTGAGCGTAATTTCATAAAGATCAAATTGAGTTTTGCCATTGATGATTAATGTGCACAACAACCTGGATTGCGGAGAGATTTAGTATTATCATATGTTCATTTCTTATTCAGATGTCGCTGTCATGGCTCTGTTGGCATCCAACAAATTCCACACTGATATCAAGACTCATTTTGTTGCCTGACATTAATAAACTAGAACATTGAGTCTGGATTCAGGTTCAGTTTTCTCATGATGAATGCATACGTGCTTACTTAACCATCAGACGTCTGTAATTCTGTAAAGATCTGAATCCCAACTTTCATGCATCTTTCTCGTCTCCCTTTCCTTTGACCTCATTCCTCACGTTTTCTTCAGGTTCATCACTTCTTCCTGCAGCTCCTGCAATTTGCTTTTATTGCCGTTCAGTCATCATGAATGCGACCGCAAACACTGACCAGGGACATAAGACTTGCTTTGCTGTCATAAAGTCAACACTCACGCACACACAAACACTTGGTGCAGGTGTGTGCTGTCTTAATCTCGCTCTGCCTTCAGCGTCTCCTGCATGTGAAAAGCATTTGGTCAGCAGCAGCAAACATTTCTGCCTATCCAGCACAAGACAGGAAATATGAGAGGAACTTAAAAACTTGCTTTGACCTGTGCGTTTATATTAATAACTGGAGAAAATGGGGTGCACGTGAAGTGAAAGGTGTTACTCTTCATCATGAACCCACTGAGAAGTATTCACAGAGTTCCCCGGTGGAGCCTTTCAGCATCTTTCAGGACTGCATTATACCTGCTCTAATTCATTAATTTCATTCAATGAAGCTGCCATCACCCTGGTATTGCTCATATTGTTTATTTCTTAGTTATCGGGTGTCAGATGACCCAAAAGCTGTGGGTTTTTATTAGCTCACTGCCACAGTAAGATTTTAGTAGAGCATCTGGTTACGCTTGGTCATAACTCATAAATGTTGCACTGCAGATTTGTTTTTTTATATCCTCCAAATGGCTCGATTTGCCTCGAGCAGTGATGACTCACAAATGACAAAATTAATTGCAAGTAAAAATCTATTAAGAGCGCTTCAGAGGAAACATTTTAGCCAATGGAAATGTGCAGAGGCAGCAGTGTCGCCTCACACCAAGGTCCTGGGTTTGACTCCACTGGCCGGCCTGTGCGGTGTTCGCATGTTCTCCCCGTGTCTGTGTGGGTTTTCTCCGGTACTCCTGCTTCCTCCCATAATCCAGAAAAATGCATATGAGTTCTCCAGTGATAGCTGGGATATTACAGAGTGACCCTAAATTGGTTTGGCCTGCTGTCTCAAACAAATAGTTAATTTCAGGATAATAACACAAAGCACTTCCATTCCTGACTCTTACTGTCTATCAGTGATCTTGAGTGAAGCCACTAAGGCAGCAACTTGTTGCCATCTCCTGTGCTTTTGAGTGTCCGTCTTCTTATTCAGCATGTAAGGATAAACTTGTCTATGATACCTAAGGTACAAAAAAACTAAATCGCTCATCAATATTGAATCATAAACTAAACGTATAACTCCACTAGCACTCCTAAATGGTTTCAGCCATTGCTGCTTTCACCACACTTGCCTCCTTTAGCTCTTTAAGCTACACAACAACTTGTCTAGTTAGCATGTCATTGCATAACACACCTTAGCGTAGCAGTCTCTCCTTGGCTATTAGGGTTCAGTGGTCTTTTTCCTTAATCTGATCATCCCATTATCCTGGTGCTCCATTACCAAAAGTCGATACCATTATTAGCTCTTGAGGGAGTCATAAATAAACAAAGAGAATATTGTATATCCTCCGATTTTATTGCATTATCCCAGTGAAATACAATTGAATATCCATTGATGTATATGAAAACAGCCAGATGAATGTTAATGCTATAAAGTGTAGGCAGCGTAATCAAACAACAACACTGATGCCCAGGAGACTCAACAATAAGCCATATTAGCTTCCCTGATGAGCCTATTTAACTTGGGAACATACTCCAATGTGCTGTCCTGCACTAATGTCACTTTGCAGGCTACAAAGCTAAATATATGGTTAGCAAGAATGCAAAAGTGCATGTACCTGCATGCTCTACAGATATTGTTGTGGAGCTTTGAAATCACTGTTAATAACACGCAGTCTACTGCTTATTTACTTTGACACCTTTCAAACTGCCTCTGTCAGTCAAGCACAGACTGTACATGTCAGCTTGTGACACTTCCCCCAAAACATAAGCAACTCTTATCCCACATCGAATGGCACATTAACAACACACTGATGTTGCTGTAACTAAAAAATGCAGTAACTAAATGTCATTCAAACTTGATTCTGCCTTAATGTATCCTAAAATAATGTCAGTGGGATATGCAAACTTATTAGACTTAATATTGTTTATTCAGCTGCTGAGATAAATAAGATCAACAACAAACACTGAAATGCCCCCTTTATTGTTAATAAGAACTTGACTAAGGTGAAAGCATAAATATAGTATTATTTAGCACTTCAAGATAATGAAGTCAGGCAATTGAATTTATTAGATGAATAAATTCAAAGTTCTATGAATAATTTATACACCCACAGTATATGAGGTGTGTGTGTACTTGCATTCATTAGCGTATGAGCCTCTGCATCTACTCATACCTCCTTCTGCCTGTGTGTGTGTGTGTGTGTGTGTGTGTGTGTGTGTGTGTGTGTGTGTGTGTGTGTGTGTGTGTGTGTGTGTAATTGCAGACCGGCTGGTAAAAGGTGTGTGTTTGCAGGCAGACGGCAGCCAGGGAGCTGACCTATTCCGTAGAATGGAGGCGGAGGCAGCTCAGTGTTTAATGTCACCACCAGGGAGGGACCACAGCAGAGATGGGGAAGGGGGCGGCGGGGGGTGTTGTAGGTTTATTGCTGCATTTTAGTCCAAAAAGACATGTTCTTTTCCCCCGTGGATGATGATCTTTAAAATCGGCTAAGAGGTGTCACGTACCAGCTTCGCTTTCATGAAAATGACTCACAACCTGTTGACTTGTTTACTGTAATAAGGCCTTCGCTTATTAATGCATCATTCACCTTGACGGACCCTTCACAGCATGCCCGCAATACATGCTGAGACATTTAAAATTATCTTAAAGCAAATATACTTGACTAAAACTTCCATGCGTTCAGCTATAAACAGAAATACTATTTTGGGCTCCAAAGCAGTTTGTTTACATTCACTATTTCCACTGCTTATGTCTAATTATTTAACCAAACCAGTGCATGATGTCTCTAACAGGTCTTTCTAACCATTTGTTCTTATTTTCAGAGCTAAAATGCTGTTGTTTTTTACAGAGCCACTGGTTTCAAAGAGATAGGTTGCCTTGCCTAGGTGCTTATCACTCAACACCCCTTGGCATTGCACTTAAAAGCCTTGAGGATTGTTTTTAGTGTGCAGGGCTTCTAAACCTAACCAAGCAGCAAGTGGAAATCAGAGTAAAAAAAAAAAAAAGGTGTGGAAGTGAAACTAATGAGCGATCGAAAACAAAGTGAAACAGAGATCCAAAATGGGGAATGAATCACTGTCTCCTGGGAAATGTCTCACTTAAGCCAGCACCAATGCTCCTGTCACCTAATGAGGACATTGTTTTTTTCCCCCGCCTTAATAATGTGCTCTCCACTGCTGATAATGCCATCGTTCCTGTGTGTATTGTGTGTTTCCTGTGACTTCTAATACACCAGAATGTGTCCCCCTCGCGCTGTACAATAAAATTATGTCAGCTTCCACATACTCCCCTTCCTTGGCACTTTTGACCATAACAAGTCTATATTGGCACTTTTATGTAAAAACTATACCAACTTAAGGTCCTCTTTTCTTCTTATCTTTAAAATCTTACCACATAATTATTTATCAGCTCAGAAACTTAAACCGTATTTTTGCATCAGTTTCTGAAGGCTTTGTTAGCTTGGTATTTTACACTTTGCCTTTGCTGCTAAGAGATAAAAATCACGGTTTTCACAACGGTAAGAAGTCTTGGACCAGTAAGTGTATTAGGCTTAGCAAAGTGGCTATCTAAGATCTAAATCTCCAGCTAAAACAGGGCCATCGATTTTTCTCCTGAAGCAGCAGGGGTGAGATGTCATGCTGAGGTCTCTCAAACAAAGCCATCATGATTTGTGCTGCTCCACTAGGGATGTCACCTTATAGGTCTTTCCTTCTCTCTTAGCTTCCCTCCTCTCCTCACCTCACTTCTGAGTTCACTTGAAGAAGATTACCTAATGCTGTATTTAAAAAAAAAAAAAGAAGTTTCGTTGTCTGTGGCTGCACCTCATAGGAACATTTAGGCATTTAAAGGTTATATGAGTGCGTATGTGTGTGCAGATATGTGTGTTTGTCCATGTGCTGCTTTTTGTGCTTTAGCTCTTTAAGTGTGTGTGTGTGTGTGTGTGTGTGTGTGTGTGTGTGTGTACCTTCAGTATTTCGCCAGGGGATATTTGGGCTTTGGGGGAGTTATATGACTCAAGACTGTCTCCCCAGAGAACAGACACAATTGCCGCCCTACTTTATAGTCTCAGGTAGAGCACAGTGACACATCTGGCATTTGCATAGCTACTGAGTTGCACCATTTTACAAAAAGAAATAAGTGAGATTTGCTTTTCCTCTACTGAAGATTAGGCCTTCTGCTGGGGAAAGGATGTGTGAGCAGATGGGAAATACTTCAAGAAGATGAAACTGGTCACATCTCCCTTTCTTTGTAGTTCTCTGTCTTCTGGATCTCTTTTTAGAACAAAGGTGTCATGGCCAAATAAATGGCCAAAGATGTGAATAAAATTAGTTCTCGTCAGGGTGCAGTTGTGGCAGTAGATGATGATAGTGATTTCGGTCAGCCTCTTATGGTGATTTTTTTTATACCTTATTTCTCTTGAGATTCATTTTAAATTTAATTTCGGTCACTATATTTTCATTTAACTAACCCCTGCTTTACAGATGTGTGGGTCATGGGCAAACACAAATAACTTTATGGAAGGTGGCTAATACTGCTTTAATGGTGCAAGTTAATTTCACTCCACCGTGCCCTGGAGATTTCATGATTGGTTCAGTTTGTCTGCCTGTTTGATGGTTTTTAGCAGGTTTACTCAAAAAGTTATGGACATATTAGCATGAAACTTCTACCAAAGGTGGGGCTTGGCACGACTTAAAAAATGATTACATTTTGGAGTCCTTCCAAATCTAGGACGGAGTTGTCAAACATATGGCCTGGGGGCCAGAATCGGCCTGGCAAAGACTCCACTTGGGCCCACTGGTCAGCTTTGGAAATCACAGAAATGTTCCTTTTTTTTTCTTCTTCTTCTTCTTTTTTTCTTCTTTTTTTTTACAGTGAATCCACAGCAGAAGGGGAAAAAAGAGATTTGTTTTCTAAATTAACTAAAACTTTATTTTAAAATTACAGGACAGTATGGGCAACAAACTACCACATATTTTTCTGTAATTTTACACATTTGTCATGTAGTTTCATAGGTCCGGCCCACTTAAAATCAAAGTCGGCTGTATGATGTCAAATGAGAGTGACACCCTTGATTTAGGGTTTTTGGGCATGGACTATGCACGACTTTTATATCTCACCAGGACAGCAGCAGCTGATACTTTAAGCAGTGCTGCTGCTGCAGCGTTGCGCCTCATCATTAGGTCCCTCCTCCTAGGCTACAGACTTGTTTCAGTATGTGCTTACATCTGCTAACCATGAGCACCTGACATGGAGACAAAATTAGGTGGCCATTGCTATTTGTCTCTCGTCACAGTTGCACACTGGCCAGTTTCTCTTGCACCCAGTCATAGCATGTTATTCGCTTCATGTGTGACTGCTCATAACATTTCAGCTTGGTGTTCACCTGCTCGCACTGTTGTTTTCCCTTGCTTTCAACCTAACCTGTTATTTTCTTGGTTGCCAACTTCCTCTGCCAGTCGGTGCAAACATGCTGATGCAGGCCCTACACCCCACGGTGGCCCTATCTCGAGCAGTGACGAGAGGAGCAACACAACCCTCCCTAACTAATACTGTGGGTGACTCATCCAACACCAACACAGGAAGATGAGGAGGAGGATACACAGGAGACAAAAACCACCCGCTTGAGTTGTCACTTTAAATGCACCGAGCTGTTGGGGATCCTCCATAAGAGTGAATCCCAGGCGTTTCAGGAGTGGGAGGACGTCAGTGGGACACCTTACACCGTGCATTCTTTCAAATTGCATACTAACTACTTTCTCATTTATCTTCTTCCAGACTTTTTTCTGTTTTGCCTTGAACTTGTTTTTCTTATCTGGTTTTACAAAACATCTCGTCTCTACTCACTACTACTTTTACCTTCCTTTGCCCCCTCTACACCTCCCATCACACCACATTCCTCCTTTTCCCTCTGTCACTGTAAGCACAGAAGCCCTGTGGCCTCATTAAGCTGTCACTGATCCCTCCTGCTGTGGCTGAGACCATTGGATCATTAGTCAGCCCTGTCTAAGACACCCAGCTTGACAAGAATAGCCTAACGTCCCAAACCTCTAATAGTCTCCAAATATCTGAATCACAATCAAGTCTGAGCAGGCGCTGCCGCTTTCCCCACCTTGACAAATAATCGATGAGCTCAGCCGTAGCGTATTAACATTGATGTCTGAAATATTCATGCGCTCACACACAAGCTGCGCAATTGGATATTTGTGTCATGAGTGGGTTGATAATGTGTCATGTGTGTGTCATCCAAGAATGCCAATAATTATTTATCTTTGAAATATTAAGGCGATCACACCTCATGCAATAGATTGGAGGGTTAGCTACTGAACCAAGACTCCAAGTCCATATTGTTAAAAGGAAAAAAATTGACAGTGGCATTCAAAAATATTGATTAGTTCAATAATTATTTTCTTGATTAACTGTGTGTGACAGTTGTAGAGTCACAGATTTCTAAAGTTCAATGTGACACTTTCACATCAGCATTCTTTTTCCCGAGTTCAAAACTGCTGATGTATTTATTATCTTTTTAACCTGATAGCTCCTTAGTGATCATCCACTATTCTCACAGCTGATGTGAGAACAGCTCTGATAAAAGCTACCCTGCGTTCGCACACTCTACATCACCTCATCCCAAACCAATCTTCCAGAGAGTGAGACCGGGTCTATCATCTGCTCTGTGCTATGTGTGAGAAAGAAAAAATGAAGACAATTTCCTGGCCTCACTCTTCCAAAATTGTTAGGAGTTCATGTGTGAAAACAGATACAGATGTAGTTTGCTGTAAGATGTATGAAAAAAGATCTGTAGAAATCAGTAGTGATGGATAATGATTGCTAAAAGGAAAGGTATTGTTGTACTGATAGAATCTACACAGTAAAAAAATAAATCTACACCAAACAGAGATTAAACATTTAACAAACATCTAACAAACATATTAGCTAAATTAGGCAGAGTGAAATATCACTCACTGAGACCAAAAATTATGATCAAGTATCTAAAATGTTTGTATACTTTAGCTGTAACCTGGTCTTAATGGTTTTAGATCCTATGAAAAATTATGTTGTGGTAACATTTTGGTGGACTTAGTACAGTACTTTCCTCCTATGTTTTTCACTTGGTTGGATGTTGTTAAGGTTTTTGGAACTTTTTTACCCTTTAGTTTTCAGGGTCAAGGTCAGAGATCAAGTTTTCTGAAAACCTTGTGAATGCGATAACTCAAAAACAAGGTGACATACTGTAGGATTTTCAAATTGATACCGTACGTGAGTCTACTGGGAGGCTGAGAAGTAACACTGATAATTCCCAATATTTTTTATTGTATAATGGAAAGAATCCTGTGATCATCCGCCACTGTTATCTTCTGTAAATGGCTTCACAAGCATGTTCTGTATGTAATGGATTTGCTTTAGGCCTAGAGACCACTCTGCAATCATCTAGCAACTGTTGGAGGCAGTCACTGGCAACTGTTGTGAAATTATTTGCCTCATTAATTCAGTGCAAGAGACTGGTCAGTGCCCCCCTGGTAACAACTAGCTGCTAGACAAAGGTTGGAAAGTGGTTGCTAGCTTTAGCGAGAATGAAATTGGTTGCCAAGAGTGATATGTTGTTGCACTGAAAACCTCCTTGTGATTGCTTTGGCTATTAGCAGGTTGCCACGGTTACCAGTAGTTTGCATGGAAGACAGAGTTGTCTGCAAACACTTGGCAGCGACTCGTTCAGCTGTGAAACCGTAAAAGAGGCAACACAAGCTGGAAATGGAGAATGTTTGCCTTAAAACTAAAAGTTCTGCCTTTCGAAACGCGCACACCAGGTTCGCTGTAAGCAGACGCCTTAAAAATGCAAATACCCATACATATATTCAACTTTAGACCTTTTGCCTGCTTAACTGATGAAGATGTAACAAACAAACAACCATTACCTACCTATGAAATACGCTTCTGGGCTGTGCAGAACTGGTGAACCCAAACATATACAGACAAGGGGAAGGCAGGGTCATTTATTGTTATAGGAAAGAACAAAGACAGAAAGAGAGTCATTCTAGAAGTGGCAAAAGGTCAGGCTGACCTAGAATGGGATGTTCGAGGGGAGTCTAAGGCTGATGTGACATTTTGAGTCAGTTGCCCAATTATCTCTGGTTCACTGAAAAAGAGTGGGCTATAAATAAAATATGCTATTCTCAAATAACAAAACATATCTAAGGATCAGAACATATATAACATCTATAACTGCAGATCTATCTCTAGTAGAGTGCAAAGGCATAGGTCAAGGGTTCATTTCATATCACCAGTGATATGCCCCTACATCTAATCACGTATGCATAAGCCAGCTGAGGATGTTCCCGTATCTCTAACACCTCGTGGATTAAAACCCCACTGACAGCTGTTGATCTTTTGGCTTCATCCTTATGATGCATAACTCTTAGATGACCTGAAAGCTTTCAGTTAGCCGGTCATTTGTAAGCTGGATATGGCAGCAGTGTGGTTGGGAGGAGAGCTGCACATTCAGCAGTTGTACTGAGGAAAGACAAAGATGCAGAGAACAGCTGTGTTGCTTATGTAATTGCAGAGAGTAAATGGTACGCACGTAGACAATCAAGTGGCGCGGCGCTAATCATCAGCTTTTTGGACGCTGGACAGAAACATCAGGGGCCAAAGTGGTCTCTCTGCCAGCTACAGGGCATCTGACATAATCCTCACTCACACATGTTAGTGCATGCAAGATGATCGCAAACACACACACACACACACACACACACACACACACACACACACACACACACACACACACACACACACACA